>NW_006780496.1:116259-160139 GCF_000442215.2 Lipotes vexillifer
TGGTCCTATTACTGAATTCCATGGCTATTTTGCTTTCCCTCACTGAGTATATTCAATCCAATACGTCCTCTAAAGCTCGGAACTCCATCCTCTCTCCTTCCCCAGTGCTGTTGCAACCTCTCACCTGGATTAATGCACATGGGCTCCTGTGATGGTTTATTTTATGTCAACTTGACTGGGCTAAGGGATCCCAGATAGCTTTTAAAACATTATTTCTGGGTGTGTCTGTGAAGATGTCTCTGGAAGAGATTAGCATTTCATTCAGTAGACTGAGTAAAGAGATTCACCCTCACCAATGTGGGGTGCATCATCCAATCTGTTAAGGGCCTGAATAGAATTTTAAAAAGGTGAAACAAGGGCGAGTTCTCCCTTTTCTTGAGCTGGGAACTCCATCTTTGCCTTCCCTCAGACATCAAAGCCCCAGGTTCTTGGGCCTTTAGTCTCCGGGACTTAACGCTAGTAAACAGCCCACCCCTCTCTACCTTGGGTTCTCAGGCCTTTGGAATTGAACTGAATTATTAGAGCACCAGCTTTCCTGGTTCTTCAGCTTGCAGGGAGCAGACTGTGGGACTTCTCGGCCTCCATATCCCTATGAACTGGTTCCTATAATTAATCTCCTTTTATGTAAATCTTTATATCCTATTGGTTCCATTTCTCTGGAGAGCCCTGACTAAGACAGCTCCCAACCTTGACTCTTCTCCTAGATTTTAGTCTTCCATTCTTTCCATTCATTCTCCAAAGGCAACCAGAAAGACCACCCCAAAGAGTTGACACAATCATGTCAGCCCCCAGTTTAAAACCCTTTCATGTGGTTGTTGGTTTATTTCTTTTTATTCTTTTAGAAGTTTTAAGCTCCTTACATAGTTACAGGGCTCTTCCAGATTTGCTTTCTTCCTCAGCCTCACCCTCCACCTTCTGATGTCTATGAAGATAGTCTTACCAAGTTACGTTTATTGTTATGAGGGCTTATATTCCCTTTGGCTCATTTTTACTCCTACTCAGGCAAGAAATTTTCTTGCAATGACCCTTCCTCTACCAAGGCTCATTTAAGTTCCCCTGCAAGGTACTAGGATATGACTTTTCCTGTTATACTACTCGTCCCACTGTACTTTAATTGTTTATTTCTTGTTTGTGTCTCATCCACTAGACTATAAGCAATGTGTCCTGTTCATCTGCAAATGCACAGCACCCAACATGTTATTCAAGTCATACGTTTTCGATGCAATTTTGCTTCTGACTCTTCAACTTTCTTTTCATATTTCTTCAATAACAATTCACATTGTAGCTTCATTGTTTAAAAGATTTTTTAAAGTACTAACAGATTAAAGATTCAACTGCATATGAAATATAAAATATACTAGATGACTATTCAATTTTGGCAAAATTTAAATATACTTTGATTATGGGGACATCAAAAAGAAGCTATAATTTGTTAAAGATATTTATATACTACTAAAACCAAGATCTTTCAAAATCTTAGAGTATTTCCAGGTTGTGCCATTTCTTCTGCATTTTTTTTTCCCCTTCTTGGCAAGAATTGGGTTTTTTTTCCTATTGAACATAAAATGTAGTCACTATTAACTTGATTATATGCTGCAAATGATAAAGCTAAAAAAAGACTTTAAGAAGTTATTCTTCTGCCCCTGGATAAGGCTATACTTAAAACTTTCCAAAGATAAATCTGTTTAAGAACAATCTTAGGGCTTCCCTGGTGGCGCAGTGGTTGGGAGTCTGCCTGCCGATGCAGGGGACACGGGTTCGTGCCCCGGTCCGGGAAGATCCCACATGCTGCGGAGCGGCTGGGCCTGTGAGCCATGGCTAACGAGCCTGCGCGTCCAGAGCCTGTGCTCCGCAACAAGAGAGGCCACAGCAGTGAGAGGCCCGCGTACCGCAAACAAACAAACAAACAAAAGAACAATCTTAGAATGTATGTTTTAGGAACAGTATAACATGAACATTAATTATAACCAGTATGTATGTGAAGATAGAATACAACTCATTTATTCAGGCAATGAGTGATACTGTTTAACATTATATAAAATACTACAATGCATTTTATAGTAGACTCCTAAATAACTTCCTTTAAATACTGAAATATTTATGTATACATTCAGATAGCAAAGATAAAATATTGGTCACATTTTTCCATTTGGGAAACTTTAGTGTTTCTTTGAGGAAAATGATAAAAATCTCAGTTTAACAAATAGTGTAAGTTTGTAGTTCATTCCCGGCTCTGTGACTTTTCCTGTTTAGTTTTTAGCTTACTTGGTTACATAACCATTGCTTTTGCTTAAAGGTCAGCCAAGAGTAAAGTTATATCTTGCTGGAGGTGAGATGTAAACAATGTCTGATCTTGCCCTGCCATTTTTCTTAAATCTTCCACAGATCTGGGTGAAATTGTGCCAGTATTCATAAAAGAAGATTATGTTTTAGAATCTGTATTGTATTATTCAATAAATATTTCAAGGTGTCTGCAAACAGGGATTAATGGGTATTATATTTCAGGAAACCAGAAAGGTATCAACCTGAAGAATTAAATAAAACACTCATGTCTGATGCTCATATAAACTGTAACTTAAAATAAAATGTGTGTAAACTTCCTTTTCCTTTTGTTTCATTTTCCTGTCATAAGGTAATACAGAATAAAATGAAATGAGACCAAAATGAAAGGAGATAAAAAAAAAAACTAAATCTGACCTTCACAATGAAAAGTAATACCTCTCTTCAATCATCATTGTTAATAGTCAGCGATGGCGTCTGCATGCAATTAAAACATCTGGATGAAAAATGCATGGTTCAGAGTCTCAGTGGCACACTGCACATCAGTGCAATTGGAGACATCTGGACATGAAGGGACAGTACTGTAAAGTTTTTCAACTGAAATTCGTGGTGAGATATGTATTAAAACATTCAATCATATTAAAAATGATTGGATTCTATGGAAATTTCTTGGCTTTTAAAACACATTCTATTTATGTCATCACTGTACATGTTAAGTTGGATCTTCATTCAATACTTAAGGGAATCATTAGTGATCTTAAATGGGTTTTTTATCTGCTGTAAAACTCCTACCAAGAGCCTAGCTGAATGCCCTATCCCCGTGTTTCTGTCTCTGTTCCTGCTCTAGAAAATTCTGCAAGCAGGGCAGCTACTACTGCCTAGAACGTCCTTTTGTCATTTAAGATGTCTTTTATCCTCATAATAATCAAATTCATTTTTATTTTTTAAATTAAAAAAATTTAAATATTAGCTCCTCTCCTTCAATTGTAACCTAGACCCTGAGCAGAGAACAAAAATAATGTGTACTTAAAATCTCTTCTAAATGTTATTTTCTTTGGTTTTTCCTTCTAAGAAGAGTCATATTTTTCAAACATTCCAGGTCACATTCTGGCCTAGGGTTAAGAACTCTAGGAAGGACTAGATCCTGACTAATTCTCCTTTTCATATTTTTCTTTTCTCTCTCTCCTTTCCTTCCTTCCTTTCTTTTTTTTATGTCCAAGTAACTTTTTATTGAGATTTAATTGACATATAACATCATATTAATTTCAGGCATACAACATAATGATTCCATATGTGTTTATATTGTGAAATGATCACCACATCAAATCTAGTTAACATCCATCCAAGTGATTTTTATGCACATTAAAGCTTGAAAAGCAAGGCTTAGATAAGTGACTCTCAGCCCAGGCTTCCAATGAGGATCGCATGTGGAGTTTTAAGAACTCTTGTCACCTGTGCCCTCCCCCACAGATTCTGTCAATTTGTCTGGGTGGGAACACCAATGTTGTTTTAATTAAGTGCTCCAGGTGATTCTAAGGTGAGGCCACGGTTAAGGGTGAGGGGTCACGAGTATATTAGGAGAGTTGAGTCAAGCCCGTAGTCCAAGGGGAGGTAACAGAGTCTGCTCTACGTGGGTCTGGTACGGGCAGGACAGTGTAGCCCACATTATCCAGACTGTAGCAGAATTTGGGGGCATCTGCGGGAAGAGAGGGCCCCTGGAGACAGTGAAGAAGAAACTCAAAGTTTAATCTTCATGTAGGAGCTCATTGTTTCTGAATTTCTCCTGAGACAACAGGGAAGAGGGTATTTCAAGTTCCTTCTTCCCGTGGGTGTGAGAGCAGCGAAGGGTCTGTGCTGAAGCCTTTAAAGTCATGTTCTCAAGATGCATTTGTGACTTCTCCACCTTATCTCACCTGAGGAGGAAACCCAGTGAAGGAAAAATAAGAAATGGAAGGTTCTCAGGTAAATGTCGTGTCCTGGGTTGTGGGCAGTGTTCTCTTTTCCTCCTGAAATGCTGTGGTCTTAGAACGTGCTAACGTTTGATTCTGTTTCTCTGCTGTTAACAAGTTTGATTTCATCTACTTTTTCTCCTTCTCTTTCTATGACAGTCAAGTGATCTTCAGAACACT
This sequence comes from Lipotes vexillifer, assembly GCF_000442215.2. Lineage (NCBI taxonomy): Eukaryota > Metazoa > Chordata > Mammalia > Artiodactyla > Lipotidae > Lipotes > Lipotes vexillifer. The sequence continues at coordinate 120,669 of NW_006780496.1, forward strand.
TCTGCCCTTTATCCCAGAGCCTTCTCTCCATTTTCTCCATTCAAACTTCTTCTTTTTTTTTTTTTTTTGCGGTACGCGGGCCTCTCACTGCTGTGGCCTCTCCCGTTGCGGAGCACAGGCTCCGGACGCACAGGCTCAGTGGCCACGGCTCACGGGCCCAGCCGCTCCGCGGCATGTGGGATCCTCCCGGACCGGGGCACGAACCCGAGTACCCTTCATCGGCAGGCGGACTCTCAACCACTGCGCCACCAGGGAAGCCCTATTCAGACTTCTAATATGCCTTAAGCAATTCTTACTACCAATGAATGACCTAAAACTACCAAAAATGTTCCCTTTGCGTCAGATCAACTTGGGAACGTGTTGATATCCAAGATTCCTGGGTGGGATGAGGTGGGGTCCTGGGATAGCGGTGAAGAAGGAGATCGTCTAGTCTTTAGGTCTCATCTGGATGCTCCATGAGCTCTGTGTAGACAAGGATTAAGAAAATCCATGTCGGGCTTCCCTGGTGGTGCAGTGGTTGAGAGTCCGCCTGCCGATGCAGGGGACACGGGTTCATGCCCTGGTCCGGGAAAGATCCCACATTCCGCGGAGCGGCTGGGCCCGTGAGCCATGGCCGCTGAGGCTGCGCATCCGGAGCCTGTGCTCCGCAACGGGAGAGGCCACAACAGTGAGAGGCCCGCGTACCGCAAAAAAAAAAAAGAAAATCCATGTCGAACAGGATGGCATTAATGGCCCAGAATAACTCACAACTTCCTGAAAAAGAAGAGTAATTAGGAGAGACAGAATCTCTATAATACTCAAGATTAGTGACTTAAGTACACTATTAGAGATTACAGAATATGGGCACTATATGTGGCTAGATATTTGAATAAAACTGATGTTTTTCATGATCAGATCTAGATTATCATTTACTTGTTTTTCTGGCCAATAATGCCATAGCAGTGTTGTGTTCTTTGGGGAGCGCTGATATCAATCTGCCCCATTACTGCTGCTGTTAACTCCATACACTTGGTTCAAGTGCTCTCTGCCTGATTTCTCTACTCCTCCTCTTTGTACTTTAAAAAAAATTATTTAACCTAAAAATGTTCAAGGAGATGGATTTACATTGAATTTTAAGATGCTACTTGTCCTATGAGACTCTTTTTTTGTGGTAGGAACCAGACATTTTGAGCTTATAATTAACTGATAACAGTATCAGTGTACCTGTTCCTGTATGGTTCTACACCTAAATCTTTCTCTCACATGGTAACTTATTTGCTCAAAATTGGGTTCTGGTGGCAGCCAATCGCTCCCATTCTTGGCTGCCATTATCTTAGAAGATGAATCACCTTAAATACCCTCAGCTTGGTCTTTGGCTTCTGTTTTCCCTATTTGAGACTTGCTGCAAGTAGGTCTCCAGACCAGGGTCTCCCCAACATGCCTCCAGAGAGTCAAAGAGATGCCTTTAACAGAATCCATTAAAGTTAACATTAAACTTGGCATTGAAAAGAGAATCTAGGAAGTGTACCTCACATATTTATCATTTTGGCTCATGGATAAGAAGCAAGAAAACAAAGCAAATAAGTCGGAATTTGAGAGGATATTATCGTCGCCTAAACTCTGATGCTTTCCCTTTCATTTCCTATTCCTTGAAAGTGAAATTGCTATTTTGGGGGCTAACAGTTTCCAGCTATAGTTAACACAAGAATATTTGAAAATATCATCCTGAGCTAGTAGTAGTGTGAAAATCAGCAAGAAAGATGAACTTTCTCTATGCATATCCAGAAACTTTACTGGCAGTTTCATTTGTCAATTTCCTTACTAAATATAGCCTAACCTACTGCGATAGAATTTTAACCTCTGAGGAGGAAACTATGTATTATTTCTTGATATCCTTTCTTCCCTTTTTCTATAGTGATACAATTTGTGTTTTTTTTAACTGAGCAGATGCTATCCAAAAAATAAAAATTACATTTTCCTAACTTTGTTATCCAGGAGTGATCTGGTACATTTAGGTTCTGATAGATGGAATGAAAGGGAAAGTGGTATGTCCAGCTTCTAAGATGTTTTCTTATTGAGAGAAGGTATGTTCTTCCTTTTCCACCTTCTGGCTGGCAGGAATGTGGACATGATGGCCAGAACTGGCACAGTCACCCTGGACATGAGATTATCTGGGCAATGTAGGTCATGGTAGAGCAACAGGATAGAAGGAGCCTGGGTCTCTGACATCTTGAAGTGACATACTGAATCTGGGTCATTGACCTCTGAACTTATTTGTATTTGAATCTTACCTGTGTATCATGCATTGATAACAAAGAAGCAGAAATGATTGCTTTATAGTACCTAGTGTAATCAATACAATTGCTTCTCAGTAGCCTAGCTTATACACTAATGAATGAATCATTATAAAATTTTTATGGCATACCATATTATGGTCATATGTATATACAGTGTTGGAAACATTGTTGCATTAAAAAAAAACCCACTTACCTGGGCTTCCCTGGTGGCACAGTGGTTGAGAGTCCGCCTGCCGATGCAGGAGACGCGGGTTCGTGCCCCGGTCCGGGAGGATCCCACATGCCGCGGAGCGGCTGGGCCCGTGAGCCATGGCCGCTGAGCCTGCGCGTCCGGAGCCTGTGCTCCACAACGGGAGAGGCCACAACAGTGAGAGGCCCGCGTACTGCAAAAGAAAAAAAAAAAAAACCCACTTACCTGTGATGATAAGCTGATAGGCAATTTCTCTATGAGAGGCATAGTGTACTATAATGTAATTCTTTGCAATCAAAGTTATAAAATAAGAAAACTAACACATTTTTATTAAATATCACTCACCTTATGCCTGTATAAGGATAGGCATACAAGTCTTGCACACAGTGTTCTACATGATGAATACTTAGGCAACAATAATGATGACATAAAAACATCTCATACAGTTCTTGCTGTGCAGTTATTAGATTTCCACATGCAGATGCTCACACACATACACAGAAGATAAGTTTATTAACTATGGCATGATGGCTATTTACTATTCATTAAGTGGAAGTGGCACCAAAAGTTCTTTATCATCTTCACATCGAGTAGGCTGAGGAGGAGGAGGAAGAAGAGGGGTTGGTCTCGTTGTCTCAGGGGTGACAGAGGTGGAAGAGGTGGAAGCGGAGGAGGGAGAGGCAGGCGCACTCAGTGTTACTTTATGGAAGTATGTCGTGATTTCTGTCTGACTTTATTGCTTTTTAATTTCTCTAAATATGTTTTCCTATAATACCAATCCTTCTTCCACATCCAGCTTTAATTTCAGTACCAGTATCATAGAGGGGTGCATGTCGTAAGAGGACTCAAAAGCAGTCTTGAATAATAGGAACCCTTTTGCCCGATTGTCTAACGTCAGTTTGTTTTCTGGCACTGCTTTCTCCATCTTCTTCTTCATGTGGCGCTGGTTCAGAAGCACTCATCTCCATCAGGTTGTCTTCTGTGAATTCCTCTGGTGTGGTGTCTATTTGCTCTTCAATTCCTCCACCTTTTTGGCCATATCCACAATCTCTGTCATGGTTTCTTTGATTGGTTCTGTCCTAAATCCTTTGAAGTCATGCACAACGTCTGGACTGGACACAGTTTTCTCCAGCAGGAACTTATTGTTTTGGGCTTTGTGGCTTTGACGGCTTTTTCTCTAACAACAATGGCACTTTCAATGGTGTAATCCTTCCAGACCTTCATGATGTTCTCTCTGTCTGGTTCTCTTCCATAGTGTTGACAATCCTTTACATAGTGTACCTTGTGTAATGAGCTTTAAAGGTCCTTATGACCCCACGACCTAGAGGCTGAACTAGAGACGTGTTGGGGGACCAGTAGACCACTTGAGTGCCTTTGGTGTTGAACTCATGTGGTTCTGGGTGGCCAGGGACATTGTCTAATATCAAAACAACGTTAAAAGGCAGCCCCTTACTGGCAAGGTACTTGCTGACTTTAGGGACAAAGCATCAATGGAACCAATCCATAAAAAGGGTTCTCATTGTCCAGGATTTCTTGTTGCACAAGCAAAAGACTGGCAGCTGGTATTGATCTTTTCCGTTCAAGGCTCAGAGGTCAGCAGCTTTATAGATGAGGGCAGTCCTGATCACAAGCCCAACTGCATTTGCACAGAACTGTAGATCTAGCCTATCCCTTCCTGCCTTAAATCCTGCTGTTCACTTCTCTTCCTTACTAATAAGTAAATGTCTTTTGTGGTATTTTCCCCCAGAGTAGGGCACTTTAGTCTACATTAAAAACCTGTTCAGGCAGATACCCTTTCTCCACAATGATTGTCTTAATGGCATCTGGGAACTCATCTGCTGATCTCTTGATTGGTAGAAGCTGCTTCTCCTGTTATATTGACATTTTTTAAGCCAAATCTCTTTCTAGAATTATCAAACCATCCTTTCCTGGCATTAAATTCTTCAGCTTGCGAGTTTTTTTTTTTGCTTTGAGTTGTCGTATAATCACTTTGTTTTTTCTCAAATTATGTTAGAGTCTTATTGGTATGATTTTCTTATAGCAATCCTGCACCCACATAAGAGCTGCATTTACAATATGAGAAAAAAGTATTTCACCAAAAGTGCAAAGATTTTGCACCGACTGGCATAGCTGCAGTGATATCTTCATGAATTTCCTTTTCTTTTTTTTTTTTACAATGGTCCTTATGCTGGATTCACTTATCTTGAAAGGGTGGGCAACTGCAGCTGCAGACCTCAGCCTATGGTACATATCAAGCAATCCAACTTCTTGTCATGTCGTGACTTTTCTCCTTGGGAATACTTGAAGCATTACTAGTGGCACTTTGTATGGGTTTCATGGTGCTATCCAAGGTTTACAGTAAACACTGAAAAATAGGTGAGAACTGCAAGAGATCAATTTTTACTGTGATATACAATTTACTGAAGAGAGAACTTCTCGCATGGAGATGAGAAGCATCACGTGGCGTTTTAAGCAGACACTTGCAATAGGAGCTCACTGCAATAGCAACAGAAGGCGGCTATGAAATTATTGCAGTAGTACAGTATGCACTAGAGTTAACTTTATGCAGTTGTGACATAATTCTGCATCTTTGTTTGTTTACATTTCTCTGAACTGCGAATGGTGCCGTATATGGTCTGTAAGTGTGGCGTGTGTAAGTTCTGATAAATTTTAATTTTTTGTAATAGATTTATGTGTTTTATGGCAGTAAATGGTAAAATAGAGTAGTATCTACATATAACTTGGGTATTCATGACATACCTAACTTTTTCTTAGTTTTTGGATATTTCCAGGCTATACAATTCATCTGCAAGTTTTTTTCAGATTGCTTCAAATTTCCAAAAAACATTTGAATATATTTATTGAAAAAAATCCATGTATAAGTGGACCCGTGCAGTTCAAAGTTGTGCTGTCCAAGGCGTAACTGTATACATATGATATATATCTTACATATATGAGATATATATATATAATATATATGAAATCATGTTTTCTTTATCCATTCATCCATCGATGGACTCTTAGTTTGTTTCCATGTTTTTGGCTATTGTCAATAGTGCTGCAGCCAACACGGGTGTGCAGATATCTTTTTGAGTTATTGTTTTTGTTTCCTTCAAATAAATACCCAAAAGGGGAACTGCTGGATCATATGGTAGTTCTATTTTTTATTTTGTGAGGACCCTCCATACTATTTCCCATAGTGGCTGCACCAATTTGCTTTTCCACCAGCAGTGCACAAGAATTCCCTTTTCTCCAACCCTCACCAACACTTGTTATTTCTTGTCTTTTTGGTAATAACCATTCTAACAGGTGTGAGGTGATATCTCATGGTTTTGATTTGCGTTTCCTTCATGATTAGTGGTGCTGGGTACATTTTCATGTACCTGTTGGCCATCGGTATGTCTCCTTTGGAAAATCTTTTCAGATCCTCTGCCCACTTTTTAATCAGGTTGTTTGTTTTTCTGTTATTTAATTGTATGAGTTCTTTATATATTTTGGGTATTAATCCATTATTTGATATATGATTTACAAATACTTTCTCCCATTTGATAGGTTGCCTTTACATTTTGTTTACAAATTCATTTTTAGATGTTATTCATCCTAGTGCTGGTAACTATAGTACATGAAATGGAACAGTGTTGTCTTTCTAGTTGTTTGGGAATGAAATTCAATTTAACAAGTTGTATTTATATAGATTGTAATAAAATGAAAAAACAGTTTATAAAACTATGGAATAGATAATTCTTACATAATATTAAGAAAGAAAAAAAATAGTCATTTCTTCCATGGCCTCTTCAGTATTTATATTTATTCTCAACATAGACTTCCTTAAACATCCTACTCAAAATTTCTATAAAAGATAATCATCTACTTTCTCAGGTTCATGAATTACATTCTAAAAGTTCTTATGGTCCTTCTAAAACTTCTTTCACCTACAATATAGAAAAGCAGTTGGAATTCTATCCCTTCCATTTCATTTGTTAAGCAAAGAGATCTACATTTGACCAACATCATGATGGAATCTTCAAATGAGCATAGTTTTCAGTTTTTATTAATCTAAAATATCCCACCCTCTGTCTTTGTTAATATTATTTATTGAAAATTGGTTACACTGTTCTGTTTTGAGTTATAAATGTAATATATGTTAAGTAGATTATTTACATACATCACCATTTTGAATAATCAAATGAGTTAGAATTTTTAAAATAGTAAAAATTGATGCATTTCAACTTTAAAAAAGAAAAAAAAAGAAAAGAAAATGGAATCACAGTGTTATTGTGACTATGTAACAAAAGATCTATGCTTGGGGGGAAAAAAGACCAGAAGGATATACCAAAATATTAATAGAATAAAAATCAGCTAAAATAGTATGTACTGAAGAGTTTTAGACAGTGGTTACAAAATCTGTTCTTTGATTAGAATTACTAAAGAGTTTTTAAAAGACAGAATTGCCTGGACTCCATCTTGTATCCATTGAATTAGAATCCCTGTGGGTAGTGCCTGGTAATCTGTATTTTTAGAAAAGTTTCCAAGGGACTTTTTAGTCCATGGTTTTGTGTTTGGGACCTACCAGTCTAAAGAGTACAGTATCTATTCATTTCTTCCAAATATTTTGATTTGTAGAATTTCCTTATTAGAGCCAAAACTTAACATACCCTTCACTTTTATTGAGAATGGCTATAAGAAATCACAACTTATAGAGCATTTCTGAATACTTTGCAAAATTAGCACTAAGGAGAGGATCGGTGGATATGCATTAAGTCTGGTAAGTGGAGTGAGGGTTCTTGTGCTCCAGGCATTTGTTCTGAGGCTAACTTAAAAGGTGAAGGTCAACATGAATGAAGGCCATCAAACTTAGACTTTTGACATTTTAATTACAAAATGTACATGAGGTTTATGCATGTGCTAAAAGGGTTAATTTGTTACACGTAAATATTTTTAATATATCAACATTTTTATAATTCTGCTTTTCCCTTCATTTTTTAATATATTAGGGACTAAACAAACTGATGTGGCCTGGACCTCCCTCAGCTTTGAATGACCCTAGCTAACAAATATCCTTTAGTTAATGTCTCATGATAAGAATTTCAGTTGAAAATCAGATAATGAAAAAGTTGTCTATCTTGAAAAATTGTGAGCCTGGGAGTGAACATAGATGCTGATCCAAGTTCAAAGACTGACAAGAATAAAAATAGATACTCAGCTTTAGGTTTCTTTTTCTTTGCTTTATACCCCTGACCCAGCAAACCAGCAGAACAGATATTCCGTGAGCTCAGAGGACCATGAAGGTGGATATACATCTCCTTGTTGCCTCCCTTGCTCTCACAGAGACCTGATTTCAGCGGTCACCTTTGCAGACTTAGGGATCAGTTCAGTGAGAGGAGTCCAGGGCCAGGTATTTCTGCTTTTTCTATTTTTTTTTTTTTGGCTCCACCCTGCATGGCATGCGAGATCATAGTTCCCTGACCAGGGATCGATCTCTTGCCCCCTGCAGTGGAAGCCCAGAGTCTTAAACCCTGGACCGCCAGGGAAATCCCTCTGCTCTGCTTTTTCTATACTGGGCTCAATGGAACTGGCATTCAGGGTCCCCCTTGAGTCATCACTATGCCATAGTCACATACTTCATGGTCAGGCCCAGAATGTGTCTGATCAAGCCTACCCCAAGGCAGTAACTCATTGTGCCATCATGTCGGCCTTTTCCTTGGCTGCTTGGATCTTTGGTGCTGTTTTCACGTTCAATCTCAGTGTGCATATTCCATGATGGCAGGAACTTAGTCATGTTCTTCACTGAATCTCTAGCATCTTTAATCATGCTTGGTCCAGAGTGTGTTCAATAATTATTTGTTAAATAGATGAATGAATGCAGGAGCTTCTCTTAACCTTAAAAATTAACTTTAAAATTTTATAACAGGTCTTTTTGTTGTTCCCTTGAAAAAGCCTCCTCAACCTATTTCTTTTCTTTTTTTCTAAAAATTAAGGTGTACCATGATACATATCTTAGTTATTTTTTACTTTTAATTTTTGTTCATTAATCTACCATCTTAACTATGTACCAAACAGTATACTGGGCACTTGGGGAAATACAAAATATATAGAAGACATAACCTATAATGAGATGTTAAAAACCATTTCTTCACCTGCATATTTTTGAATGAACTATACTTAATAAAGTGTTAGAATATTTATAAATGGAATTTCCATACAAGTATACATTTATTGGTAAATAGATTAGGAAATAATTATGTAACTCAAGTTTGATGTTAGTTAAAAATTATAATTACTCAAATCATAAGGTAATAAACTTTCAATGTAAAAGATTTAATACAATGCAAAATAACAAAAAACCCCAAAACACAGGGTAAACCAGGAAAGTTTCTTTTCTATCCCTAACTCCCTATTTATAATCACTTCCAAAGAAATAACTAAAGAACCAGTTAATAGTTTGGGAGTATTTCATCCATTATACTTTCTATGCACTTATGTTAGTACTGAATAGATTTATCCAATTCTAATAAGGCTAAATTATTTGGCACTAGCCATTTGTTTAATTTAAGCTAGTTTCACATTTTGAATACTCATTGTGAACAATGTTTTATTATTTTCTAAGCTAATTTATTTTCCACTATTTAATCATATTTCACCTTATTGTCGAGGTGCTAAGATGACCTTATTTTGAGAATATTTAGCTCTTGAGATAAGGCTGGTATAAAATTTGCTTTATCTTTATATGCAATTATATATATAAGATATTATATATTTTTAATAAAATAGCAAGTGACACTTTATTGTCATTTTTTAAAAATTTAAAGTGAATAATGGATCCTGTTTTTCTGATTACATAACAGAGTCAGCCTTTCACACAGAGGCATTTTTCTTTCTTCTTCTGGTATAACTCTACCACTCTGTGTCTTATGCCATCTGCAAATTGAATATTTCTAGGCAGGGGTTAAAAAAGGAAGTAGTCCTCCAATGATCACTGACATATTTACTGAAAGCAGGAAAGATTCCCAGGAATAATTGTTAGAAAAGAGAATCTGGGGGATTCTTGTTTGTCTCCAGTTTTTTCCTCTCATTGTAGATTGGACATGGATGAGCCACGTCCAATCTAACTAGATCATGTTTTGATAGAAAGTTAAGCATTTAGGCTTCAGACAGTGTATGTCTTTAAATATATGCCCTTAGTGCCCAGGAACCTTCTCCTTACACAAGTACATTGCTGTGATGTAATGTTCAAATCAGAAAACTCAATCGAAATTTATAATTTCTTAAAGCATGTAACAAACCTAACAAAGAATGGGAATCATGCTCTCTGGCTCTGAGATGGAGTTTTTACTACTGAAAGTGCATAATATGGGTGCTAATTGTCAGAATAAAAATATACCATACCAAACTATAATACTCGAAGAGGCTGACTCAAGTCACAGAAACAAAAGCAAAAATGTCCTAAGAGTGAGAAAAGGATTCCTTCTTTGCCCCAGAGAGCAATGCTGTGATTAACTCCACCACCTGGAGCAAAAGAACTCAGAGCAGAAGATATGCCTTCCATATGACAATCCCAACTGAGAAAAATAGTTTTTTCAAATGTTCTCTAATATATTTTTGTTTCTCGTAGTAGATGAGATTTCTAGTGTCCATATTGTTGAAGCTTACATGCTAGATGAATTATTTTTTGTACAATATTTGGGGTACTTTTCAAATCTTAACATATCAACTGGAGCCATTCAACTCTCTATGTATTTAATTCACGATTATATTGTCTGTTAGAAAGGGTAATTTTTAGTGAGGTTTTGGGTTCTAAGAATGTACATTTCCCATATGTAAGCTCTATGTTAAGCACCTTACTTCTGAAATAATGTTTTAAAGTCAGAAATATTTTCCTAGTCACTGAACTGAACACTTAGATTGAACAAAAGTTAAGTTTCTTATGTGGCTCATGGTTTCATTTATTTAAATTAGATGGATTATAATACTGGGACTTTAGTATTTGTGAACAAAACTATCCAGAGAGTCTGTTCAGTGTGTGTGTGGGGGGTGGGGGGGCGGTGGTAGTGCTATTAAGGGTCAAGAAAAAGTTTCAAAATATAACCCTAGTTTTAAGTAGTATTTAATAGATTACTTGAAAACTAGCTTTTATCCCAAGTAGTATAATGAAATTACACTCTCAGAGATTTCTGGTAAGGATTTAAAGTCAAAAGCAGAGACTGTTTCTCTGTCTTCAGTCTCTTGACTTTACAGTAACATATGTCATGCCTCTGGCAACTGTTTCCTATATTAACCACGATATCTGGTCACAAGTGACCAAAAAAAAAAACAACTAAAAATTGCTTTTGCAAAAAGAGTGTATTGGCTCATGGAACTAGGAAGAACAGGGGTGTGCCTATTCTTAGTCAAACTGATTCTATTAACTAATAGAGTTCTTGTCATTCCGCCATCTTTTCTGAAGTCAGCTTCCTTCTGTGTGTCACTCTTTCCTAATTAGAAGGGATACTGTCCATTTGGTAGAGAATATGACTACTCACAGCTTGAGTCATATTCTTACAGTTGGTGAATCATAGGGAAAGCTTGGGCCTAACTTTGACCCATCAAAGCTCTCGTCCATCCATCCCTATGACCATGTGGCAGTGTGCAGTGATTGGAAGCCCCAACAGAACCATGTAGAGTTGGGAAGCAGGTTATCAGTCCCCAAAGGATTCGGAGAGAGAAGGTGAAGGGTATCGGAAAACATTTCTTTGTTCCTAATTCCCCTTTGACATCTCTGATTTCTTTTTCCCAACGACCGCATTGTCTTCTCATCTTCTTCTTACCTCCTGCCTCTCATTTAGACTTAACATTGTACTCTTTTAAAAATCTATGTTCTCTCCCACAAATAGCTCATCTTAACACACAGTTTCAACTAGTATCTACTGAGAAGCACTGTAAGTTTATATTTTTACACATCAGTTCAGTCACCTTCTACTTGTCACACAAGAGCATAGGTGTGCATTACAAGTTTACCCATCCTCTAGAAGCTTATATACTATAGAAGAAATGCAAATAGACAACATCCATGATAAGGTTAATTTTTAACTGATTTCTTAAATCAGAAAATTTTACGAACCACATTTCGCTCTTTCCCAGCACTGCTGAGACTTAGATATGGAATTGGCATTCTTACTAACAGTTAGGTAAGAACTGTAATGAATAGAACTGTTTTTCACATATCAGAAACATTAAATGCATATACCTTCCCAAAAAACATCTGGGAAAACTAATCTCTGAAGGAGAAACCTTTGCAATATATTCTACACTTATCAAGTTTCCTCATTCCAGCACTCTACTGAGTCTAGTGACCTGAGTCCTTTTCACTATCTACATTTGTCACATCCTCACTTCATTTCTTCATACAATAGAAGCAGACAGAAAATCCCTTTTAATATATCATAGCAAAGTATAACTTTGAGAAACCAGCCTAACTATTCTGCTACAGGTACTGCTCATCCCAGCGTCTGTACAAAAATGGACCACCGTTGGGGAATGAAGCCTGCATTCATTTGATTCAAGGTGGTCAACTTGACATCACTGTGTATCAACCTTTATAGGGCAGCTAGAGGCAAAATGTGGCAAATGCCAAAAGAAAGGAAGCAAGTGTTAGGGGAGTAGAGAGGGGGGAGAGATTATTCTTTGAAGGGGCAGAATAGATGGAAAGCAAATTAGGGAAGAATATGTTTGTTGAACATTTTCAACTTTGAGAAACATCCATCCAGAAATTGAAAATTGGAATTTAGGTTTCAGGAAAGATTTCTGCTGGGGTTTGAAATATGGGAAGCATTTAATTAATCAACTTCTACAAATGTTTATCCGTGTGAGTGAGCAAATAATTTCTCAGCTTCCCAGTTTCCCTATCTTCAAAGTGGGGAAAACAATGTATAATTAATTAGGATTTCTGTGGGGATTAGGAATTTATGTAGGAAAATGTTTTTGTCCTGTTCTTATTAACTAGTAAGCCACTGTTATCAGTATCCCACTTGCCATTAACAGTGTTCTTGTCTCTGTCATGCTGATGGGAGTGAATAAAGTTGTCAAGAAAGTGAGTTTAATAGAAAGGACCACCATATTTGACTCTTCTGATGACAGCTTTCGCTGGCTATTTTTCACTTTGTCCTGACCCTCTTGTTCATCTCCCAGGACCTTTATTCTTTGTGACTCATTCCTTCATTTTTTTTTTTTGATTATTTATTTTTTATAGTTTTATTCATTGATTTTGTTTGTTTTATTTATTTTTTAATTTATATTTTATATTGGAGGATAGTTGATTTACAATGTTGTGTTAGTTTCAGGTGTACAGCAAAGTGATTCAGTTATATCTATATGGGTATTTTTTAAAATTATTTTCCCATTTAGGTTATTAGAGAATATTGAGCAGAGTTCCCTGTGCTATGCAGTAGGTCCTTGTTGGTTATCTATTTTAAATATAGCAGTGTGTACATGTCAATACCAAACTCCCTGCCCCCCACCCATCTCCCTTGGTAACCATAAGTTCATTCTCTAACTCCGTGACTCTCATTCTGTTTTGTAAATAAGTTCATTTGTATCATTTTTTTTAGATTCCACATATAAGCGATATCATATGAAATTTGTCTTTCTCTGATTTACTTCACTTAGTATGATAATCTTTAGGTCCATCCATGTTGCTGCAAATGGCATTATTTCATTCTTTATTATAGGTTAGTAATATTCCACTGTGTATATGTACCACATCTTCTTTATTCATTCATCTGTTGTTGAATATTTAGGTTGCTTCCATGTCTTGGCTGCAATGAACATTGGAGTACGTGTATCCTTTCGAACCATGTTTTTCTCCTGATATATGTCCAGGAGTGGGATAGCTGGATCAAACAGTAGCTGTATTTTTACTTTCTTAAGGGACCTCCATACTGTTCTCCATAGTGGCTGTACCAATTTACATTCCCACCAACAGTGTAGGAGGCTTCCCTTTTCTCCACACCCTCTCCAGCATTTATTGTTTGTAGATTTTTGATGACGGCCATTCTGACCAGTGTGAGATGATACCTCACTGTAGTTTTGATTTGCATTTCACTAATAATTAGCAATGTTGACCATCTTTTCATCTTCCTCTTGGCCATCTGTATGTCTTCTTTGGAGAAATGTTTATTTAGGTCTTCTGCCATTTTTTGATTGGGTTGTTTGCTTTTTTGATATTGAGCCACATGAGCTGTTTGTAAATTTTGAAGACTAATCTCTTGTCAGTTACATAATTTGCAAATATTTTCTCCCATTCTGAGGGTTGTCTTTTCATTTTGTTTATGGTTTCCTTTGTTGTACGAAAGCTTTTGAGTTTAATTAGGGCTCATTTGTTTATTTTTGTTTTTACTTCTGTTTCTCTGGGAGATGGCTCAAAAAAGATCTTGCTGTGATTTATGGCAAAGAGTGTTCTGCCTATGTTTTCCTCTAACAGTTTAATAGTATCCAGTCCTATGTTTAGGTCTTGAATCCAATTGAGTTGTTTTTTGTGTATGTTGCTAAAGAATGTTCTAATTTCTTTTTTATTATGTGTAGCTCTCAAGTTTTCCCAGCACCATTTATTGAAGAGACTGTCTTTCCCCCATTGTATAGTCTTGCCTCCTTTGTCATAGATTAATTGACTGTAGGGGCCTGGGTTTATTTCTGGGCTTTCTAATCCTTTTCCATTGATATATATTTCTATTTTTGTGCCAGTAACAAACTGTTTTGATGACTGTAGCTTTGTAGTGTACAAACTTTAGTATCTGAAGTCAGAGAGCCTGATTCCTCCAGCTCTGTTTTTCTTTGTCAAGATTGCTTTGGCTATTTGGGAACTTTTGTGTCTCCATACAAGTTTTGAGATTTTTTATTCTAGTTCTGTGAAAAATACCATTGGTAATTCTGATAGAGATTGCACTGAATCTGTAGATTGCCTTGGGTAGTACAGTCATTTTGAAAATATTGATTCTTCCAATTCAAGAACAGGGTATATCTTTCCATCTGTTTGTGTCATCTTCAATTTCTTTCATCAGCATCTTACGGTTTTCAGAGTACAGGTCATTTGTCTCCTTAGATAGGTTTATTCCTAGGTACTTTATTCTTTTTGATGTGATGGTGAGTGGGATTGTTTCTTGAACTTCTCTTTTTGGTCTTTTGTTGTTAGTGTATAGAAGTGCAACAGATTTCTGTGTTAATTTTGTATCCTGCAACTTTACCAAGTTCATTGATTAGCTCTAGTAGTTTTCTGCTGGCATCTTTAGGATTCTCTATGTATAGTGTAATGTCATCTGCAAACAGTGACAGTTTTACTTCTTCTTTTCCAATTTGGATTCCTTTTATTTCTTTTTCTTTTCTGATTTCCGTGGCTATGGCTTTTTTCCCTGGGTCCTGGTGCACATGAGACCTTGGGTGTGCCCTCCAAGAGTGGAGTTTCTGTTTCCCCCAGTCCTGTGGAAGTCCTGTGATCAAAACCTGCTGACCTTATAAGCCAGGTTCACTGAGGTCTTCTCCCATTGCCAGACCCCCCAGGTTGGAAAGCTTGATGTGGGGCTCAGGACTTTCACTCCCATGGGAGAAATTCTGTGGTATAATTATTTTCCAGTTTGTGGGTCTCCCATCCAGTAACTATGAGATTTGATTTTATCGCCATTGAGTTCCTCCTACCACCTCACTGTGGCTTCTTCTTTGTCTTTGGATGTAGGGTATCTTTTTGGTAGGTTCCAGTGAGATTTTTGTCAATGGTTGTTCACTGACAAGCAGTTACTTGTGATTTTGGTGTTTTTGTATGAAAGGGTGAGGTCACATCCTTCTACTCCACCATCTTGCCAGCAAGCCTCCAAGAATTTGCCTACATTCTTTCATTTTTATATCTTGAATCTCTCTATTCACCAATACTGTTAAGCTATCATATCATGGATACGATTTTGTTGCATTACTAATAATATCAAGCATAGTTTACATTTACTAAGTGCTGACTAAGTAATCCTTGTAACCACTCTATCAGGAGAAAATTGAGCCAAACTCATATCAAGTAACTGACCCATGATGCAGAGGGTAAGTGCCAGAGACAGACTGTGAACAAAGAGGGTCTGAATTAGGGTCTCTCAGACTTTACCACTTCCTTAAGCTGCCGCTCTTTATAAGAGAAGTAGCTGCACTCAGTCATCTCTGTTCAAATTCTGCCCATTATCTGATACTTATTTACAGTCTCAGGAAAGGATTTCCTGAACACAGTGGCCATTGATGGTCTTCTCTATACCTCAGGGTTCACACACAACATCTTCCCCAGGAATATGGTTCAGAAAGTTGAAAGTTCTATATGAGATACAGTGATTGGTGAAAATAGTAGGATAGTCAGAGTTTGCAAAGGTGGAGAGAAGGAAAAGAATCTATTAGGCGGAAGTATGGCACAAGCCTGGGTACCACTCAGGAGTGAGCATGGAAGGCCATAGGAATGGTGAGGATCCTCCTGAGGTAGAGGAAAGCAAAATAAAGGTAAATAAGGAGAGTGAGATCAGAGTTGTGAATGACAGGTGGAGGATTTTCAATTTTATCTTAAATGAAGTGGTTAAACAGAAAATTTTAGAAAAGAAACTACTAATAATTCAGGGTTTCAGAAAGACCAAATCCATGCTTGGTTTTGATAATGGATTGTAAAAGAATACAAAGCTAGGAAAATTGGTAGAGGAGCTATTGCAACAGTCCAGGTGTGGAGTGTGAGTGCTTGGAATGTGGTGGTAGTGGGGAGAATGGAAAGAAAATGTGTGGATTCACAAAGCATTTGCAGGAAGACACTAAGGAGCTTGATGAGTCATGGCTTAAAGTCAAGATGATTGGGAAATAGACTAATTCACATCCACTTAGGCTGGTCAAATTTGCCTCTTTGAATTATTTTCCTTTCAATGAGGAATCAGCAACTGAGGAATTTTGTATCATTATGTCCCTCTTGACTCTGCTTCTTACTCTGAGGTGTGGATTTATTGTAGTAATAAGAATTGTGATTTTGTCAGTTTTTGATGTCTTACCCATCCTTGTCCAGCCTACTTTTTGCCAGCTGTCTTAATATTAGAGGATCATAGTATTACTTTATTTAGAATTCTAGCCCTAACTAGTCTTCCCTGGGTGTTCAGTGAGGGAAAAGAAAACAGGGGAAGGAGAATTGGGGCATTTCATGAATTATGTGATATCATTTATTTTCCAATGTTTAGCCCAGTAAGGTGTAAGCTCTGTGTTCAGGATGCCTCTCTAACTTGGAAAAGTATGGGTCTACTTTGACTTAATCCTATGCCTCCCCAGGCAGAAGTAATTGAGTCTCCTTAATTATTTCTTTCTATTATTTCCTTATTATGACTTTTACCACATTTCTTCTTAATTAGGTACACAATTGCAGTCACTACCATTAAGTTTTGAGTCCTCAGGGACAGTATTTACACCTGGAGGCCAGACTTTCATGGTTAGTTTCTCAAACTTATTTTAAGAAGGACATGGAGAAAAGGAAAGAGGAGAAAGAGAAAAAGGGCCTGGATGTAGGAAGATACAAGTGTTTATCTAAGTATAAATGTGCACAAAGAAGAGGAGAATTTTGTAGTAATTAGTAGGAATTGCACATAGTCAATTTATACACTATGCACACACACACACACAGAGCACCTGTCTATTAAAAGCTTGAGAAATTATCTATTAAGCATGTTTTATTTTTAAAAATGTGTCAATACATCTAGGGTATTGACAAAGTTTGAGCAATAACATTTTGTTGCTTTTTTTTTTTTTTTTTTTTTTTTTTTTTTTTTTTTTTTGCTAGTTTTAGACATAAGCAGATTCTTCCTTGAGCAATATATATATATTTTAATCAGGAATAAAGCTGATCATGAAGTGATCACTTCCTGTAGGATTAATGACTGAGCCAAGAGACAGTGACTGTAAGGCTAGAAATGAGTTACTGGGTGAACAAAATATAACTTTTTAAAACATTACAGCCATTCAATGTTTTTTGTTTATGGGTATTTCTGAGACACCCCAATATTTTCTGTGTATATAGATGCCATTTTACATTGCATGGTTTCTCTCTTATGACCCCTTATGAACTCTTATGCTTGCTGTTAAATAATTCAAGGCAGAATTGTATTTTATTGTTTTAAAATTCCTCATAGTGCTTAGTTCGATCCCTAACAGCATATATTTTTATATAATTAATAAATATTTATTGTATGTACTACCAAAAATCTGTTGCTTTCTGGGTTGTTTTCTTTTTATTGTTTTTGATCAACATGTACTAACAGAGCACATTTGTCCAATACTGAGATAAGTTCTAGAAAAGTTTTTTTAAATGATTGAAAGAAATACAAGAAACCATGGTCCCTACTCTCAAGGAACTAACTCTCATGTCATATAATGTCAATGCTATCTCAATTTTTATTTGCCTAGTGAGTTTCTACTTTCAAAGACCATTTGTCTACATCTAGTCTTTCAGACTTTTATTATTCTCTACAAAGAGTGGAAACCTAACTATTTTTGTAGGAACTGAAATATTTGCCTCCATCTGTCATTTCTACTTTCATCCTTTATTTCATCTTTTCTATTTAAAAGAAAGATGCAATTGAATGATATCTTTAAATACTAAGATGACAAGTGAAATGATGAAAATTCAGAAGAAGCAGTAGTGTATGTGACAGTCCATAGTACCAAAGCTAAGGTGTCAGTGTCTGAGAATATTTATTTTATGGATCCGCATTGCTTCTATACCTCAGGATTGTATAATGGCTTTAAAGAATAATTTAGGGATCTATTTGTCATCAATTAAGAAAGAATTCATAACATTTGAGTTTGTACTACTATTTGAATTTTACTGCTGAAAAGAACTTATGAGCTAACCAGTTCTGGTTAGATAGTTGTACAGATGAGGTAATATCTGCACAAGTCCCAGTGACAAACTTGCAAGGTAAAGGCAGAACTTTGCACAGAACCCCAGATCCATGACTCATTCAATCTAGGGATCTTTGTTTTAAACGATGTTTCTGAAAAATACCATGTGATATATTTTACCATTTATGCCACATACATCTTACTCTCATAGCAATTCTAACACAATTGGATACATAAGCCTTTGTCCACATGACACTAGATGAGCTTACCAAAAGAAACAACATTTCATTCATTCAGAAATATTCAGAGTGCCTACTATGGGCCAGGCACCTTCAAGCTATAGGAACCCGGAGCCCTAAGGTAGACATAGCCACTGACCTCTGAGTGGTTCTTGTACTGTTTCTCAAACTGATTCTTAAAAACCTGTAGCTCCATGAAAGTATATCAAGGATTAGGTAAAAACAGAGGTTTCCACAAGTCAATAAAAATTTTTAAAGTGAACTATTCGTTGATACTTATCTATTTTGCACATGGTGTATGGGAGGATTTCACTTGAACAAAGAATTCTAAATCTAAACCAGCAGAATCAAGTAGCTTATAGAAGACAGAATAAGCTCTATTTTGGATAAAAGATGAGTATGTCACCATGCTTCCATAATAATAGGCAATGTATTAAAATGTATTATAAACAGATTTCTGATTTCACTCTATATATGTCCCTGTTTTCTTTTTTTGTGAATTGAAGTATAATTAACATATAACATATTAGTTTCAGGTGTACAACAGAATAATTCTATATTTATACATATTGTGAAATAATCACCATAATAAGTGTAGTTAACATCTGTCACCATACATAGTTACAAATATTTTTTCTTGTAATTAGAACTTTAAGAGCTATTCTCTAAGCAAATTTCAAATATGCAATACAGTATTGTTAACTATAGTCACCATGCTGATATTACATCCCATGATTATATTATAATTGGAAGTTTGTACCTTTTGACCACCACACATTTTTCCCGCTCCTTACTTCCTGGATCTAGCAACCACCAATCTGTTCCCTGTATCTATGAGTTCAGTTTTTTTGTTGGTTTGTTTTTTTACATTTCTATATATAGTTGAGATTATATGGTGTTTGTTTTTCACTGTCTGACTTACTTCACTTAGCATAATGCCCTCAGGGTCCATTCATGGTGGCACTAATGGCAGGATTTCCTCTTTTGTGGCCAAATAATATTCCTATGTGTGTGTGAGTGACAACTCTTATAAATTCATTCATTGATGGACACTTAAATTGTTGCCTATCTTGGCTATTGTAACTAATGCTGCAATGAACATGGGGGTTCACATATATTTTCCAGTTTGTGTTTTCATTTTCTTTGGATACATATCCAGAAGTGGAACTGCTAGATCATATGGTAGTTCTATTTTTTTTTTTTTTTGCGGTACGCGGGCCTCTCACTGTTGTGGCCCCTCCCGTTGCGGAGCCCTGGCTCCGGACGCGCAGGCTCAGCGGCCATGGCTCACGGGCCCAGCTGCTCCACGGCACGTGGGATCCTCCCGGACCGGGGCATGAACCTGTGTCCCCTGCATCGGCAGGCAGACTCTCAACCACTGCGCCACCAGGGAAGCCCTGGTAGTTCTATTTTCAACTTTTTGAGGAACCTCCAAATTGTTCTCCATAGTGACTGCACCGATTTACATTCCCACCAACAGTACACAAGTGTTCCCTTTTCTCCGCATCCTCATCACCTTGTCCTTTTGATAATAGCCATTTCTTGTCCTTTTGATAATAGCCATTCCATTCTGACAGGTGTGAAGTGGTAACTCATTGAGGTTTTGATTTGCATTTCCCTGATGATTAGTGATGTTGAGCATCTTTTCATGGACGGGGTGGCCTTCTGTATGTCTTCTTACGAAAAATGTCTATTTAGGTCCTCTGCCTAATTTTAAGATCAGATTTTTTTTTTTTTTGCTATTGAGTTACATGTTTTCTATATATATTTTGGATATTAACTCCTTGTCAGATATATGATTTGCAAATATTTTCTTTGAATTTTTCATATTTTTTCGATTATAGTTTATTACAGGTTATTGAATATAGTTCCCTGTACTATATGGTAGGACATTGTTGGTTATCTGTCTTATATATAGTAGTGTGTATATGTTAATCCCAACCTCCTAATTTATCCCTCCACCACCTCCTTTCCCCTTTGGTAACCATAAACTTGTTTTTGATGTCTGCGAGTCTGTTTCTGTTTTGTAAATAAGTTCATTTGCTCATTTGTTCATTTCATATTTTAGATTTCACATATAAGTGACATGATATGATATTTGTCTTTCTCTGTCTGACTTGCTTCACTTAGTGTGATAATCTCTAGGTCCATCCATGTTGCTGCAAATGACATTATTTCATTCTTTTTTATGGATGAGTAGTATTCCATTGTGTGCATACCACATATTCTTTATCCATGTTGAGTTGATTTTTGTGTATGGTGTAAGATAGTGGTCCATTTTCATTCTTTTGCATTTGGCTATCCAGTTTTCCCAGCAGTATTTATGAAGAGACTGTCGTTTCTCCATTGTATATTCTTGGTTCTGTTATTGTTAATTGATTGACTACCTATGCATGGGTTATTTCTAGGCCCTGTCTTCTGTTCCATTGATATATGAGTATTTTTATACCAATGTCATCCTGTTTTGATTACTATAGCTTTGTAATATCATTTGAAATCAGAAAGCTTGATGCCTCCACATTTGTTCTTTCTCAAGATTGTATTGGCTATTTGGGGTCTTTTGTGGTTCCATATAAATGTTACGATTGTTCTATTTCTGTGAAAAATACTATTGGCATTTTGATAGGGATCGCCTTGAATCTGTAGATTACTTTGGGTAGTATGGATGTTTTACAATATCAATTCTTTCAATCCATGAGCATGGAATAAATTTTTATGTTTCAATGCCTTATCAGTGTCTTATAGTTTTCAGTGTATAGGTCTTTCACCTCTTGGTTAAACTTATTCCTAGGTATTTTATTATTTTTGATGTAATTATAAATGGGATTTTTTTCTTAATATCTCTTTCTGGTCATTATTAGTGAATAGACACACAATGGATATTTGTATGTGGAATTTGTATCCTGCAACTTTACCAAAGTTGAATTTTGCCAAATTCATTGATTTATTCTAACATTTTTTGATAGTCTTTAGTGTTTTCTATATATATTATCACGTCATCTGCAAGTAGTGACATTTTGACTTCTTCCTTTCTAACTTGAGTGCCTTTTATTTCTTTCTTGCCTAATTGCTCTGGCTGGGAGTTCTAATATTAATGTTGAATAAACATGGTGAGAGTGGGCATCACTCTAAATATTTTCACTATTTATTTCCACAGATACTTTTTTCCTTTTTTTTTTTTTTAGTGGTATGCGGGCCTCTCACTGTTGTGGCCTCTCCCATTGCGGAGCACAGGCTCCGGATGCGCAGGCTCAGTGGCCACGGCTCACGGGCCTAGCCGCTCTGCGGCATGTGGGATCTTCCCGGACTGGGGCACGAACCCGTGTCCCCTGCATCGGCAGGCAGACTCTCAACCACTGCACCACCAGGGAAGCCCCACAGATACTTTTTATAATTTTAATAATTTTTATACTCATCTGATCACCATGTTGAAGAAAAAGCTAATTCTCTATAAATGTAAAGTTTTGCATTTAAGAGAATGCCTTCTTTTTGAATGACATGACACTTTTATTTTGCAGTTGATAGTGTTAAAGAATTAGGCATTTGCTATTTAGGCCTTTGATGTTAATTACATGAGTGCATATTACTAAACATGTTGACTACTGGCTGAAGCAACATTATTTAGATTATGAAGTTACTTTGGCACACTGTACATAATTGGAGTCTCCTGACAAGATGTCTTAGAATTCATGCTCTTATTAACATACTTCCTGAGTGGAGAGGTCTCTCTCCTTCATTTTGTGCTATTGTGAAAATTGATTCCATTTGTCTAATGGGACATAAAATATTCTTTTCTAGAGAGCTCTTGAATTTCTCAGCTACACAAAGTCATTTAGCTTATGGCCCTGCAACACTATCCAAGGTATTTAAAATCACACAAAAACTCACAGATCGTATTGCTTTTATTTACTTGGTGACTAGTTGACCTTCAAAGATTCATCAGGAAAGTAAATGACATATTGGGTTTATATTATGAGGCTAGGTAGTTTTTCATCAACTAAAAGAATCCAGAAATTATACCATATGATTTGTTAAACGGCTGTAAGTTTAATTTTATTTACATCTTGCAGAGTTGGGGGAATTTCAGTAGTTTATTCAAATTTTGCATCTATTACAGGCCTTTAAAAATAAGAGCTAAGTGGGCTTCCCTGGTAGTGCAGTGGTTGAGGGTCCACCTGCCGATGCAGGGGACACGGGTTCGTGCCCCGGTCCGGGAAGATCCCACATGCCGCGGAGCGGCTAGGCCCGTGAGCCATGGCCTCTGAGCCTGTGCGTCTGGAGCCTGTGCTCTGCAATGGGAGAGGCCACACAGTGAGAGGCCCGTGTACCACAAAAAAAAAAAAGAAAGAGCTAAGCAATGGGTACAATGAAAATATGTTCATTATAACTATAATTGCTAATTCTTTTACCTATATAGACTGTATTCTGTTGATGATATCAGCAGAAAGAATTTTGTTTAAAACTTTTTGATTTGGTTTTGTAGTCCTTTGAAAACCTAGGTTTTCTATTATTTTCTGCTACAAAACTTAGAAATAACATTTAAGGAATGGTAGAATAGCAAGTATTGTGTTTAAGTAAGTCAATAGCTTTGAATATTATAACTATTTAAAAAAATTTGCTATGCATTCAATATGATAAATTCATATTCTGCAAGTATATTCTACTGTTAATATGCATTCACAGTGGTCATGGATAATGGTTCCCAAGGAAATGTTATAAGATATGCTCTGAATATGTATGAAGAAAAATAGACACATGTATAAGTTCAAAAGGGTCCTATAGTAAGGGTCCAAAAGGCGGAATATATGGTTGTATTAATACTCATTCACTGAAAATACTGAAGAAACAAAAAAAGACACAGTAAAGTCTGAATACATATTAAATGTGTACCACAAACTTAGCAAGCCTTTATGAGTCCACTGATTCTACACAATGTGATGGTGATATTTTTGTTTTTACAAAACATTAGCTCATCCATAAACACAGAAAATGATTTAGATTGGATAATACAACTCATGTTTTAATAAGATTAAATGCTTAGAAGATATCTGCACCTGTGTTCCATTGATCAAAGTATAGGCTTAGTGGTTTTGCTACACTTATGGTGGAATAAACTCCTGAGAGGCTGATCCTCCCACAGAGTAGAGCTGTCAGTTTTGGAGAAAATACAAAAAACAAAACAAAACAAAAAAAACCAACTACCTGAAGGCTATGGATAAAGGCAAAGGACAAAAGCTAAGAAATTTTAGCGGGGAGTCAAAACTTGAATGAAAGAAATGGCATGGTTTGAGTTTCTAGGTTTTTCAAGCTTTGGATTAAGGGCAAAAAGTTGAATCTCCAATAGAAAACCCATGGTATGTTTGGTCTAAGGAATCAGGAGACAGCTCAAGGTGGCCACTGCTATATGAAAATCACAAGTAGCCCTGAAAATAGCCAGAGAAGGGTAATCTCAGGTTCTATGTATAAATTCTGCCCCAGTCCCTGAAGAATACGTAAGGACCAAAAATTAAACTGAAATTTGAGATGCCATAGATGAAGCAGAGTTTTGAGTTTGAAAATCAAATCAAGTTAATTACCTGCCAAGACAAAAATAACAACACTCTTTAAAGGAATATAATATAAAGGTATCTAGTCTCCACAACATAACACTCACAATATCCAGCATACAACACGTATAGAAAAAAGAAAAAGATAAGAGTAGAATTCAATGAAACAAGCAATAGGGAAAATCTAAAAGCCAAAAGCTGGTTCTTTGACTCAATCAACAAAATTGGTCATCTACTAGATAGTATATCAAGGAAATAAAGGGGAGGGATGGAGACACAGATCAAGACCGAGTAATGGATGGTCGTGGTATCTCCTACAGATATTAAAAGGATAACAAAAGAATGTTAAGTATGACTTTTTGCCAACAAAATTAACTACTATAAATACAACTTACCAAAATTGACATAAGGTAAAACAGAAAATCTGTAACCTCAGTACAGGCAAAGATTTCTTAGAACACACACACACACACACACACACGCAATTATACTTCAGGAAGGTTGTTAAATAAAATACAGGTTTGGGAAATAGATACTTGGCATTGTATTTTCTAACTATAGTGCTTTAGAGTCTTTGAATATGTGCATAGGGAAAACCCTAGAGAAATGTTATTATGCCTAAACACACTGTGGTAGGAAGCTTTTGACATGGTTCACCATGAGCTCTATCTCTTGGTATTCACTCCCTCATGTAATCAACTTCCATTTAGTGTGGCCTGGACCTAGTAACTTGCTTTCAATCAATAGAACTAGGTGACAAAAGACCATGTCTTCTATCTTGCTAGCACCCTCTGTCTTGCTGGTACTCTCTTGCCCTCTTGCTTGCTGGCTTTGATGAAGCTAGGTGCCATGTTGTGAGATATTCTATGAAGAGGTCCAAGTGGCAAGGAATCTTGTAAGGGCTGTAGTAGATAGCACACGAGGAACTGACACATTAATCCAACAGCCCACAAGGAACTGAATTCTGTCATCAGTCTCATGACTAAGCTAGGAAGTGGATCCTTCCCAGTGGGTCCTTGAGATGACTGAGACCTTTTGAAAGACCCAGAACCAGAGGATCAAGTTAAACCATTCCTAGTTTCCTAACTTACAGAAACTATTAAATATTATTTTTAATCTGCTAAATTTGGGGGTAACTTGCAGCAACAGAACTGATGCACACAAACATACACCTACCATATGTTACAAATTGGAGGATAAAAGAAGAACGAAACAGGTTTCTAATTCTGAATATTCATGAGTAGAAGTTATAGAATTCGGAAATTTTAGAGAAAGTGGTCTTAAAAATCACTTACTGAAGCCATTTCCTTTTATTCTCATGAATAGTAAAGTCAGTAGGTGATTTTTAAGACCACTTTGTCATTGGATTTATCATTTCTATCTTTTAAAAACTCATTAGTTTATCTTTAAGTCTAATAGTTTAAAATATTTGTCGTCTTTAAAGTTCCTTAAAATGAACACTTTTTTATCTTTTAATTTTATTAATAAAGTCATTTAAGGCTACACATTGCCCTCTGAATACAGCTTTTCCTATATTTTCTAGGTTTAGAGTCAAAATGTTCTTAATTTGTGTTCTAGTAAGTTCACAATCTCACTTTTGATTTTTTCTTTTACTTAATGATCTTCCAGGAGTATGATTTTCCAGGAGTAACTTTAAGGTAGTTTGGAAAACTTTGAGCATTGTCTTATTACTTTTTTTTTTTTTTACTACATTTTAATCAGTTATTTATCTACGTGATACTAATGAACAATGGGAAATTGAAAATTTTAAATTCCATTTAAAATAGCATCAAAAAAAAGTAATATTGTTGGGAGACAATTCTCTATTCGTTTCTCTCATTTCTGCATGTCTCACCAGCGCAGACACTGCCTGTCTTTGTTCTGGACCATCTTTTCAAGTGTGCTTGTGTCACAAAAAGCATTGGAAGACAGAGATAGTGCCTCCCTACAGAGCAAAGGGTAGGCTTGCTTACTGTTTATTATAAAATGTTTAGGTCTCTAAGCTTGTGCAGTTATCACAAGAACTTTTTTGCATCATCCCATAGGAACTGGGGTTTGGGAACGTGATGCAAATGCTGATACTCTGGCTTGTGCTGTCTCTGTGAGTACTAAACTGTCTTTTGTTTCTGAGCCATAACTCAACTGTCTTATGCCACCACCCATGTAACTGTGACAGGATGCCTTGTTGCAAGTAGGGTAAAACTTCAGAAAGATCATAGTTCTTGACAAAAACACTTAGGAATAAATCTAACAAAACGTGTAAGACCTTTACGTTCAAATTATAAACATCAATGATATTAAGGAAAACGACTAAATGGAGAGAAATAACATTATTGTTGATTGAGAGACTCAATATTGTTATGATGTTCATTCTTCCTATACTAGTTTATAGATTCCATGAAATCTTTTTCAAAATTTCAGCAGGTTATTTTCAAGATATATGACAGGTTATTCTTAAATGTATACAGTAATTCAGATGATTTAAAATCAAACCAATTTTTACAAGGAACACTGTTGGAGGACATGTACGTATGATTTCTAGACCTAAGGTAAAAACTGCAGCTATAGTGTAGTATCTGGGTAACGCCAGGAAAACAAGTTGATGGAAGAGAACCCAGAAAGGGACTGACAGATTTATGGTCATTTGATTTTTAATGAAACTGGCAAATTAGTTGAATGTGGAAAGGAAAATCTTTTCAACAAATTGTGCTGGAACAATTGGATATCAATATGAAGAAAAGTGAATCAAGATCACTCTTTCAGTCCATACACAGAAAGAAGAATTTGAAATAGATAGTAGACCTAAATTTAAAACTCAGAACCATAAAACTTCTTAAAGCATAGAAACCCACCTTTGTAACCTCAAAGTAGGCAAAAATTTCTTGGACAGGTTGCAATAAACACAAACCATAACACTTTAAAAACAATAAATTGAACATTATCAAAATTTAATATTTTGGAGCTTCCCTGGTGGCGCAGTGGATATGGGTTCGTGCCCCGGTCTGGGAAGATCCCACATGCCGCGGAGCGGCTGGGCCCTTAAGCCATGGCCGTTGAGCCTGCGTGTCTGGAGCCTGTGCTCCACAACGGGAGAGGCCACGTACCGCAAAAACAAACAAACAAAATTTAATATTTTGGCTCCATCAAAAGGCTCCATTAATAATATGAATAGATAAGGTGCTCTCTGGGGAAAATAATTACAGCAAATATATCTAACAAGGGACTTGTACCCAGAATATAAGTACACAGACACACACATACACGCAAAGTAACAAGTTCAAGCAACTCAGTATAAAAATGGGCAAGATATGTAAATGGTTAATAAATGAAAAACATACAACCTCATTGATGAGCAGAGAAATTCAAATTAATATCACAATGAGACACCACTTTTACCTACTACAATGGTTAAAAATTTTTAAAATGCTGACAACATGAGATATTACCAAAGATGTTGAGCAAATAGAATTATTCTGTATTGCTTATTGGATTGTACAATGATATAAGTTCTTTGAAGAACTCTTTGGCAGTTTTTCATAAAGTTAGCTGTATATGCTTACCTAGGTATCCCACTCCCAGGTATTTACCCAAGACAAATAAAATTATATGTACACACAGACTTGTATTCTAATGTTCATAATAGATTTATTCATAATAGGCAAAACTTCAAATAACCCAAATATCCATCAGCAGTTGAGTGGATAAATAAATTGTGGTATATCCACATAAATGAAATAATTCTCAGTAATTATAAAGAATAAACGACTGACACAGGCAACAATATAGATGGCTATGAAAATTACAATGTTAAACTAAGATAACCCAGACAGAAGAAAATACATAGTGTCTAAATCCATTATTATGAAATCCAGATGAAGGCAAAACTAATCCATGTCAATAGAAATTAGATAGTTGATGAGGTGGGTAGCAATCAGTGAGGAGGAATAATAACAGGAAAAAGGCAGGAAGAATATTTCTAGAAGGATGGAAATATTCTATAGCTTGTTTGGGGTGATGGTTACATAGATATACCCAGTTATTAAAACATCAAATTAAGCACGTATAATCTGTGCATTTTATTGCATATTATATATCTCAGTTTAAAATGTCAGAATATCTGATGCTTTAGGGAGGTAGAAGAATTCACTTATTTACCCATAGGTATGATAGAAAAAATTCAGACACTAACAGAATAGGCACACATTTACCCTTTGGCTGAAGGGCAACTCTTGTGTTTATTTGCATTAAGAAGCAAACAAACAATGATCCTGAAACATCAGCTTAAGTTCTGGGCACTAAGGCAATTGCCAAGGCTTAAACTCTCTTTATAGTTCTGAATGGTGTTCTTTTGTACTCTGTAGATTTAGAAAGAAAAAAAAAAGCTAAATGATTGTGTTAGTTATCTACTGCTTCATTACAAATTACCCCAAAAGTTACTGGCTTAAAACAACACCCATTTATCATCTCATGGTTTGTGTAATGAATCTAGGCAAGGCTTAGCTGGGTTCTCTGCTTCAAAGTCTCTCACAGGCTGAAAGCAAGGTGACAGCTTGGGCTGTGGTCTCATCTGAAGGCTCAAGTGGGGGCAGATCTGCTTCTAAGGTCACTCATTAAATATTTTGCAGGATTTGGTTCTTCAGGGGCTTCTGTCTGAGGGCCACCCTCAGTTTCTTGTCATAGAGGGGGGAGAGAGAGAGAGAGAGAGAGAGAAAGAAAGAGAGAGGGAGAGAAGGTGCTAGCAAGATGGAATTTTCAGGCTTTGTAACCTAATCATGGAAGGTGTATAACGTCACTTTTGCCTTATTCTGCTCATTGCAGGCAAGTCACTTGGTCCAGCCCACACTCAAGGAAAGGGACTACATAGAAGGTGAGGATCACTGAAGGTCATCTTAGATTGCTGCCTGCCAAGACACTTATTAAGGTGTCTAGCATAGGGGATACTAAGTGTAAGGTACTATTTTATAGAAAGTTGTACTTTCTGGTCTTCAGTATGCATGTTATATTATTTAATAATATTGAGAAATTCACATGATGCTAAACATAAAATATAGCAATCGTTAAATATACTTTCATACTGTATAATTCTAAGTGCATAATACAAACATCGATTGACAAGATAATGAAATAATCTTTCAAAGTTACGTTATTAAATTTGCATTACAATTTGTAAAGTATTAAAGGGAATATGGTTTAAATCATTATTTTAATTCAGTTTTGCTAGTCAACTGGTCGTTTTCAGAAATATAAATTTGTGCCGGGTATAATTTTTTTCTTTTTTTTTGGCAACGCTGCACGGCATGTAGGATCTTAGTTCCCTGACCAGGGATCAAACCTGCGCCCCCTGCATTGGAAGTGTGGAGTCTTCACCACTGTACCGCCAAGGAAGTCCTAATACTTTTTATAATATGGTAGCTATAACTTGATTGTTTAAACAGTTGATTACTTATTGGCTTGATATTTCAATGACAGAACTCATCCTAAACTTCAAAAATAATTATTTAAATTTAAAGGTGGCTTTCTAAAATACTGATTTTTAAAAATTTATTAAGCACACTATTATTATTCACTTAAAATAGCTAGGGAAACAAAATGATTCAAAAATATTTCTAATATCAGAAAAAAACTCTTTTATTCAATATTTTGAAATTACCATTGATCTTCTACTGAATACACTAAACTACATACACATAGACATGTAAAAATTTTCATTGGTATATTTGAATCAAGCTTCTGTATCATACAGAAGCAAGATTCTTATAAGTAGCAAGATGCTTATAAGTAGAGGAAGCAAGATTCTTATAAGTAGAGGTTATCACTTTTTGGAGAAATTTTAACAAACCAAAAGAATGATGTTAAGCTTGTCAAAGACCAAAAAAATGGATTTCTTTCATTTCATCTTGCTTAAAGAGTACAGTTTTTAATGTATCTGTTGCCCTGGGTCAAAGACAACTAGGGAAATATTTCAAACTGCTGGTTGTTTTACTATAGTTTTTATCTTTCTCTTGGATTAAGGTTTCAATTTCTCTAATTGAAAGTCTTCTCTTTCCCCCCCTTGCCCCGTTGTCTATTCTGATTCAAGTGAGGGCCAGGGGGAACATACGTGACTCCTTGACTTAAGAACCTGTGAGTCTTGGAAAGCATGACTTTAGCAGAGCCCAAGAAGGGAGTGACTTAGCTTCTTTATGCTGAACATCAGAATCATAATTTGAGTTATTTAAGAATCTTCCATAGCTTCGTTTCTAAGGTAGTTTTGCTAAATTTGGGAATTATATTCAGTTTTTTTAATGGCTTTTAAATAGTGATGCTAAGAAAATCCCAGGCTCTCTCCAAGGATTGATTTATCAGGAAAAAAAAAGGTCCTAAGAAGTTGCTTCCTTCTGGTTGTGAAAGTATTCACATCCTTGTATGAAAGAGGTTTAGTGTCTGTAGTGCTGAATGATCACAGATGATGTCCGTCAGCTAGTGTCTAAGGAGAGAGCACTCTGGTCTCAATGCAGACTAAATGAAATATTCCAATGTTATTCCAGCAATTTTCAGTGTCATGATTTCATGTTGTAATGGTTTGTTTCAACCTTACCTTTCTTATCATCTTTGGCCTTAATGATTATGTTTTACATGATTCAGAGATTTCCTTTTATTTTCAAACTATTTTATAATCATACCTTTTATAAGCACCATTCCCTCTTTTTTGTTTAACAAATTAACTTTGACCTATTAGTGGGATTTCCAAGTACGGCCTTCTTGATTACAGAGAGACCCAGGACATAGTTCTTCAGAGTCTAAAAAGTAAAGACTCTAACATGAAAAGAGACAGATGACACCGAAGGACTCCAGCCAATGTCATATTCCAGCAACACTGTAGGGCAAGATTATTCTACTATTGGTGTTATTGGTGGTGCAGTTTATGGTGTAAATACAAGTGAGCCTTCTAAGCATACTCTTCTTACTTTTTTGTGGCTGTCAGGTGGATTTCTTTTAAAATTTTTATTGGGGTATAGTTGATTTACAATGTTGTGTAAGTTTCAGGTGTACAGTAAAGTGAACTCGTTATATATATACATACATCCACTCTTTTTTAGATTATTTTCCCATGTAAGCCATTACAGAGCATTGAGTAGAGTTCCCGGTGCTGTACATGTCATGTGAATTTTTGCCAGCACCACATAGCCAATAGCATCTTCAGCATACTTCAAATGGGTTTTTGTTTGATCACCTGGGGGAAATTTAATAAACAGTCTCATTGTTAGAGAGGAGATAACTTAGTCTAGAAATCCCTCTAATAGAATTCTGAGAAGAATTAAAAACTTCTGGAACATATAAATGAGATCCTAATTTGATATAGGCATACATGTTGTAAGAAATGCAGTAGAACAGGTATAAGGTTTGGAGTTCTCTGAATGCCCACTTCACCTTCTCCTGTAACTTTGCACTTGCTGCTTCCTTTCTCTTTCCTCCTCACCTTCCTATCTATGGTTAAGTCCTTCTCATCCAGGCTCTTCTCCAAACCCATTTCATTCTTCAGACTCCTCTCTCTTAGGATTGGGTTTGTTGCTGCCTCTTGTGTCCCATCATAGGGCCCAATTCCTACGTCAAAGTATGAATCCCATTATATTTTATTCTTCTCTTTACTTGATCCTTTCCCTTACTCTACTTTTAAGTTCTTTTAGAGCAGGGACTTTGTCTCTAATTCTATGTCCCTCTTACACACACTCACAGCATGCCATTGTTCTTTACTAACCACTATTTGTACTTAGATACTTATATGTGTGATTATTTGACTAACGTCTACCTGTCCTAAGACTAAAACTTTGTGAAGACCAGGACACGTGTTTCACTTTTCATTTTATTCCAGTGTTTAGCAGAGTATTTGACATCTTGTAGTTGATGAAAAAAAAAAATGCTGCCAGGACCTAACTGGAGACCTGGGGTAGAGCTTATATTCAATAAATATCTGATGAATAATTACATGAAGATTTCAGTTACAGTCTGAGCTTTTCAACTTACTACTTAATTGTTCTCCATTGAACCTCTCTCAAACGTTGTTTCCTTATTTTTATAGAATGGAGATTATAATATTGTACATTTAATACATATCAGAAAGGGTTATCCCTAAGATAAAATTGAGGATGCATGGTAAAGAATGTGTAAATTTTAAAGGACTTGGTATATGATAGTCGTTATAATTAATTATAAGAGATGGGCTATACCTCTGGAGGTATTGGACCTATGTCAACCTGGAAAAGGCTTTTGATAAAAGAGTTGAGTCCCTTCAGGGATTCAGAGTAGATTGCTTTTCCCTTTGATAGTGAGCGAATAGCAAACATCAAATAATTAATAGTACACTGGGCCTAAAGAGCTTCAATTTCACTTTTTCTAAAGACAGTTGTATTCGTTTTCTGTGGCTACTGTAACAAATTACCCCAAACTTGGTGACTTAAAACAACAAAAATGTATTCTCACAGTTTCAGAAGCCAGAAGTCTGAAATCAAGGTGTTTACCGGGCTGTATTTCTTCTGGAGTCTCAGGGTGAGGATCTGAGCCATGACTCTTTTAGTATCTGATAAATACCACCTTCCTTAGCTTGTGGCCACCTAACTCCAATCCCTGCATCCATCTTCATAGTGCCTCCTCTTGTCTGTTTGTCTGTTATAAGGGCATTTGCTGTATTAGACAGGATTCTCCAGCAAAACAGAACCAATAGGAGATATATATAACTTATTGTAAAGTATCAAATAGAGGCTGAGAAGTCCCGGATCTGCCATATGCATGCTGGAGACCCAGGAAAGCATGTGGAGTAGTTTGAAGGTTGAGAGCCAGAAAGCCAAGAGCACAGATTCTAGTTTGAGACTGAAATCTTGAGAACTAAGAGTGCCAAAGGTGACAGAAGATTGATATTCGAGCTCAAACAGTCAGGCAGAGCGTGAATCCCATCTTCCTCTACCTTTTTGTTTTTTTCAGGCCTTGAAAGTTTGGGGGATGATGTCCATCCACACTGGGGAGTCTCATCTTCTTGAATCAGTCCACTAATTCAAATGCTTATCTCTTCCAGAAACACCCTCATAGACACACCCAGAAGTAATATTTAACCAGCTATGTGGGCATTCCCTGACTTAGTCAAGTTGACACCTAAAATTAACCATCACACCTGCTGTTGACATGAGGGCCTACCTGGATGATCCAGAATGATCTCTTCATTTCAAAATAATTATGTCTGCAAAGGCCCTTTAACCAAGTTAACCAAGTAATGTAACATTCACAGGTTCTGGGGATTAGGATGTGGGCATATCCTTTTAGGGGCCAATACCAGCCGACTACAACAGTCTATATGAGAGTGAGTAAGAAAATATGGCTTTGTATAGATGGGCTGTTGTAACCAAAGTGTTCTGGTGTTGCTGTGTTATCTTTAACACAGATAAATTAGGTAATCACCTCTGTAGTGATTTTAGAGATATATGTAAGATATGCCTCTTTCAATACATATTCTATAACATCTTCATTTCTTGTCATTTTATTGCATTGCCTGGTAATAAGACTTGCTTGAATTTTTGTTTGGTGGATTATTATTACTTTATTATTTATTTATTTATTTATTATTGGCAGTAATAGTTGTCATGGTTTTGGACCTCTAGAGCAAAGAATTGAGTTTATCAGCCCCTTGGTACATGGTGCATTATCATGGTCTGTCCAAGTCCCTTTTCTTGTATGTATGCTTGTCTGCCTCTATATGTTCTCTCTGATTCCTATTCCTTTTTTTAAAACATATTTATTGGAGTATAATTGCTTTACATGGTGTTATTTCCTGCTGTACAACAAAATGAATCAGCTATACATATACTTATATCCCCATATCCCCTGATTCCTATTCTTCACTGTTTTCCTTCCTCCCATTACCATTCTAAGATGTGTAAGTCCTTTTTCTTGTGTGTTCTTATAAACTGTGCTCTGTTGTTTTGTGTGTATATAATTTTAATTATTAATTGGTGCTGCGCTAAAATCACATTGTTCCTTACTCCCTTCACTAAGTACAATGTTTAAAGATCTGTTCTGTGGGTGACATGTGCATATAATCTGTTTCTTCTAGTAGCTACACAATGCACATGCTCTGCAACCACGCCATAAACTGCCTGCTCCCGCAGGGATGGTTGCCCAGCTTGACTCCAGCTCCCTGCCACCAAAACAACGTGGCAGCAAATAACCTAGGTCCCTTTATGGGCCTGGATACATTTTAGGGGGACTATGAACATGGGAACAGGTTTGTTGCTCCTAGAATTAGGAGGAATATGAGTTACTAATATCTTTGTGTTTAAGGTCGGAAACCTCGGTCAGCAGGAGAATAGAATGGGGATCCAGGTGCCTGGGGAGGAGGGACTGTTCAAAGTAGGAGAGAGCAGAATATTCAAGAAAGCTTTGCCTTTTTCCCAGAGTAGATTATAGGTCTCAGGATTGAATGAACAATATAATCCATCTGTAGTCCTGCATTTTTTATTCAGTGTCTATCTCTTAACAGAAAACTTGGAGAAATAGAGGCATTGGTTTAAATCCCAGAGTTGAAAGTTCCTCTCTTTACCTGAGACTGTAAACGAGTTTAGGGACCATGGTGACAAAAGAATCCTCATCTTCTGCATTATTTCAAGTATCTTTGTCTGGATCATCATGCTAAAATTATTTCTAATCGTGATTTTAGCACATCAGTCATCATTTTCAAAGATCTCTTGTATTTACTACTTTTCCACAATACCTTCTATATCCAGGTTCACTATCTACCTACCTTCTTGTTGGCTGCATATGATAGAAGCACATTTTCATTTCTACCTTCACTCCACTTGTTCTCTGACATGTGCCACTGTCTGCCTTAACCTCTCCCTCTGTTCCTTCAAAACACAAGCAGGAAAGTACAGTGACAGCAAGGAAATACCTGAAGGCCAGTGCCCCAGGCCAGAGGAGTCAGACATCCGAAAGGGACACTAACTGAGAGCTTGGTAGGAAGGACAAGTCAAGCTAATTCAACAACAGGAGATTCTATGCTGCATTCTTTGGTCACACATTTACAACAGAAAATCGTTGGAACTCCTGAATGGAAGATCAGATATGCCCTAGCTTCACCATCACTTAGAAGTGATGGATTCGTTTACGGGGCTTATCCAGATAATCAGTCAGAGCAAGAGGCCTGGATGTTTAGAAACTTAGCTCTAAAGCAAACCTACAAAATGACCTTGGCCGAGTCATTTAACTTCTCTGGGGCTTTCACATTTCTGTGCTTTGTAGGCATTATCTCTTCAGTCTGGAATTCCCTAAGCATTTTGACAGGCAAACTTTTACTCATCAGCAGTACTCAGCTTAGTATCTTCTTCTTTCTGAAACATCCCCTGGCTCTCCCTGCCCACGCTCTGAGCAGTTAGGCGCTGCTGCCTTCAAGTTCCTGCTGTACAGTCATTATTGACGTGAATGGCCCTCTCCCACTCTGCTCTCTGCCCATCTCTTCCCTCACACACTCTGAGCTGTCAGTCTTTCCTCTATCTTTGAACTTCTGATGCCCAGCATATGGTTTGGCATACAGTAGATTCTAAGTGTATGTTTGTTGAACCTAATGAATGAACTTTACGTCTTTATATTTCTTTATATGTTAAATGAAGGAGTTGGGCCTTTCGGCAGTTTTCAAATGTTCAAAAAGTGGAAGAACCAGTTTTCTCAGTTAAATTTAAGGGAAGGACCTATGCATTATGGAGAAAAAGAACACAGTGCTCTATTTGAAGTAAGGATGGAATTCCAGAAATCTGTCCACTTGACCTCTCCTCTTCAAACAGGGCACCAGGAGGTGGAGAAATACAGTCACAGCAAGTTGGCCTAGAATCATGATTGCTCATTTCCCTGGCAGCTATAAAAATGTAATCCTGTGAAAGTTATTCTCTCAAGTAGCAACATTTTCTTATGTGAACTTTTTTCTTTTTGGTGGAATTTTTCCTTAAATGTAAAAATACTCACCTGCCTCCTTAAAAAACAGAATGTAGCACTAACATAACTGAATCCTTCCTTAATGACTCAGACCCTCATTAGGAACAGTCCGTTTCACTGAGTTGAATTCACAAAGGCATTGTTATGACGTGTTTATTTCCCTGTATCTTCCCTGTCTGTCAGCTGTCATTTCTTCTGCTGTCACTTTTTTCTGACCTAATAGCTCCCTGAGCTAATCTCTTTTCCTCAAAGCCCCTGTGCCCTAAATCTTCTGTGAGGTAAAACAATAGAAAATAAAGTTCGTTGAAAAGTATATGTGCACCAAAAAAAAATGAGTAGAATTTGAGAAAGCCGATGGCCGTTGTGTTGGCATTATGTGAAGGTTATGGAGGTTACCTGAGGGTACTAAGAGACTCAGTTTGTATGTTTATATGTCCCTGGGTTTGGGGATTGCTAAAGTCATGCTTCTACCTAAATGAGGTAGGTATATATGTTTTGTAGAAAAACTAACCTTGGTACAATCTGGGTGAATGTACTGACTGAATGTACCTTAAATGATATAAAGCATTTAAATCATTTTTTAACCAAGTAAGCACTAAAATACTTTTAAGTGTGAACCCCTAATTTATATTTATTTATAAATTATACATACTTTTGTACTAATACTTTGTATAAATTTTAAAACATACTTGAGAATTGAAATGACAAATGATGACAAAAAAACAAATATAAATACTCATTCTACTGTTTCCTCCTCACATTCCAGAGAATTGTCTTGTCTACCCCCTGGGAAGTATGCACAATAGCACACCCCAGTTGTAGACCTCTGGCTTAGATAACTATGCAAAGATATTAACTTTGACATTTGCTAGGCAGATAGGCCTCTACCCAACTGAAAAGTAATTTAGCTGCTTTTCAAGACATTAAATCAAACTAAAAACACTCTTCTCTTCGGCTTCCATCTCTCTCCCCCTCACATTGGGTTATCCTCTTATACTGGACTTCTTTCAGTTCTTCATTGATGCTAGGCTGCCCTCAAACCTCTGCACTTCCACCCACACTGCCTAGACCGGTCTTTTCTCTTATCAATTTCTTCTTCTGCTTCCAGGAGAGACATAACTTTTTCCAGAAACTTTTCCCTGATTCCTAGACCAGACTGTATCTCCCTGCAAAAAAGAATTATCATGGCATTCCAGAACTTTCCCTGCCATCCCATTCAGCGACTGTTGTTAAGTGGTTGTGTGTCCATATTTCCTTCTAGACTGAGTGCCATGAAGGCAGTGGCCATGTTGATTATCTTCACTGCTGCATCCCCAGCACCCATGACGGTGCCTCCCACTTCCATACATATTTGTTGAATAAAAGAATGAGAGGATGAGGTCACTGGAGTGCTCTTCAGGAACGGAGCTAAGTGATGAGTCAGAAAGACTGAAATACAGCAAAGGATGGGGTAAATGGACAGCCTGGGGAACACTTAGGAGCCCACACTTAATTGCAGGTTTATCAAATACTAAGCTTATGGACTTCTAGGTGCTCCTAGAAGGAAGACCTGAGTTTACCTAAAGACACAAGATAGGCTTTCAGTCAGACAGACTTGAGCTGTAAATCCTAGCAGTGTAATCCTGGCAAGGTACTGATGTCAGAAGTCTTTGAGATAATTTGTGTAAAGTATAGATTGCACATGTATAGCAGGCATGGTTACCTGGTATTTTGATGTGGCCCTTGTGATATAGTCATTATGCCATGTTCAACACTACCCATCAAAATGCTTCTGCTGAATAATAATAATAGTTAATATTTTTGAGTACCTTTCCTCATAGCTGATGTCCTTCTGAAAATTATCTTATTTAGTCCTTATGGGACCCTGTGAAGAGTTTCTTTTCTCATTCTCACTTAGGAAGCAACCAAGGCATAGAGAGATTGACTAACTTGATCAAAGTTTTGCTGAGCAAGATATAGCATTTGACTGTCTTGGTGATTCTACCACACAGACTCTCATTTGTTCCTAATATCTTTATTTGAATCTTATTTCTTCACTGTTAAAGAGTAAGATGTTTAAATTTAATTCAAGGAGTATTTATTGAATCACCTACAATGTGTGCAACATTAAGTACTGTGTGAAATTAAATTAACAAATGTTTACTGCTGACTATGACTTTCTAGAAGAGTGCTGTAATTTCTTAAATATTCGTGGAGTTTAACATCTTAGTGAGGGTACATTTTTTAAAAAGGCAAGGCAATATATAAAATAGGGATAAAATAGTATCTAGGCGTGAAGCTTCCTCAAATGTTTGCTCTCTAATGTAATGCAGATCAGAATTGATCTGTTTTCATCAAGCAGATTCCAAATAGTCCAGGCCCCCAGACAAGTTTTCAGAGAGTTAAGGCACTTTGATACACACCATTCCTGAAATCTCTAAAGTAAAAAAAAAAAAAAAAGGCATTTGTTAGTCATAGGTCGTTGGGCAAAATGTCATTCGTCTTTTGGGGCAGAATATGGTCTGAATAACTGTCAGCAGAAACTTCAAAGGCTGTGTTTTTCAGGTTTAATTGAAAGTAAATTTGGTTGCACCAATTCTTTAAAGGTAAGAAATAGGACTTCTCAGTCAATTGGAATCAATTCCAGTTGGTTTTTTGAAGATATGAAATTCCTGGGATATTATTGTTACCCCTAGAAGGAAGATGTATCCAATGTACATTTTCTCCAATTTTGAGAACATTATTGTCATTACTCTCGTCCTAGAAAGTCAGAGAATGAGTTTGTTCTAGCTTTCTACAAATTTTGCATTTCATTCACAATGAAAAAAAGAGAAAAAGTTATCTGAAATACTTTACATCTGCAAATTATTTTATACTTGTTATTCTTGGCTCATCAAATTGCAATCAGAATGTCTCCTTTATAAATGGAGAGTTGATCAGCTTTTTACTTCCGTCCACAAGTTTATCTCACCACAGAAGTCATCTGTGGGGGAGGCATTCCGTCTGTAATAGGCTGGGCCTGAGGCCCTGGGCCAGTGCATCCTCAAGGGTGTCACCCTTGCCTGCCTGGACGCCTCCAGGGTCTTCAGGCAACTGCAAAAGGTTTTTCCTTATCCGGGATCCTGTTTGACCAATACAAGGAAAGAAAGAACTGAAAAACAGAATAAAGGTTACTTTAGGGTCAGAGATTAAACACTCAGCTAGGGGGTCAAGGTTTCAAAACCACCCTTACTGTATTCCACCAGGAAAGTCTGATACTTTTTTCGTTTTGCCTTGTTCACCCTAAAGGCTTCTACTTTCCTCAGGGCATCCCCAGAATGTGAGTGGGTCTGAGGCAGGGCTGGGAAGAGGAGTAGGGAGAGGGGATGCGGTGACGTTCTGGGTGGGGGGGCACTCTGGGGCAGCAAGGGAAGAGCCTGCTCCCTCCT
>NW_006780496.1:160149-181786 GCF_000442215.2 Lipotes vexillifer
GCGTCCCCCCTGCCCTCCATCCTCCCCAGCGCCAGCCCCGTAGGTCTTTGGCCTCCTGACCCAGACAGAGCCGGGCGCTAGGGAGCCTGCGGCCGAGCCCTGGTCGCGCCGCCCCCAGCCTCGGGGCCGAGAGCCAAGAGTTCGAGGCCTCCCCGACCCGGACATGCTGAAAAGGAGCCACAGAGGGAGAAGTGTTTCTGGAGTATAGGCGCGCTGTAAGGGGGAAAGAGGGGCAGAGGGGAGAGAGCCCCGCTCGGAGGGGAGCCAGCGGGGCTGAGCTAGCTGGAAAGAGGAGGCGGAGAGCGCCGAGCAGAGGAGCGGCTGCTGCCGCTGTTGTCGCCACTGCGGTGTGCGCTGAGCGGGAGGGAGGAGGGGAGGGACACCCAGGGGTGGCCGCCGTCGGGCCAGCGCGACCTGCGGCCCCTGCCGGAGCCTCGCTAACTTTCCGAGGCGGAAGAGGAGGAGGAGGAAGGGGCTTTGAGTGAGTTGGGGGGATGCCGAGGTAGGTGGCGGTCCCCCGGGCGGGAGGAGGATGGGTTCTGATCCCAAATCCGATCTCCCAGCCTCTCCCCCTTGGGTACCCCCGCCCCGCTTCGACCCCCTAGGACTCACTGCTGTTAACTTGCTGGGTAACAGTTTTCCTCCCGGGTTTCAAGTCAAAACTTCCCCGGGGTGGGGTTTGGGGGAGGGAAGCAGAGGGGGAGGGAATGTCCTGCAGGGGTGGTGTGCTCTTCTCTCAAAGCACTTTTTTCTTTTTAATCCCCGCCAGAAGCGGTCAGTTGCCTGCACCCAACATCTCCGAGCCCTTAGTGTGTCCGCCCCGCACGGCGGCGAGCTAGGCGGAGGCGCGGCGAGGGCTCCGTGAAGCGGCCCATGTCCGGCGCGGGTGAAGACCCCGCTCCCGGGCCCCAGCTCGGGGCCGAGGCGGGTGGTGGCCGGCTGGGCGACGCGGCCCAGGGTGAGTGTCGCTTGCAAGTTGCAAGCTCCTTTGTCATTGTTGCATTTTAAAATGTGTTCGCACATTTACTGCTTGGGGTCTGTGTGTGGGGAATTGGTGCGAGGACCGAGCCAACCTCGTCCTTGTGAACTCTTGCATAGTTAGTATTACTCAAGCAAGTTCTCCAGCATTGCAGCCCTAGATCAACAACCGGATAAGAGGGCGGGATCCGTTGGTCCCTCCACTCCCCGCTTCCTTTGGCCGCGGAGAAACAGGATCGCTTCTTTCTTAAGCATATGCATTTCAGGGCCTAAGACCCGACAGTGTGGGCTCTGAAGCACTTCCCCACTACTCTTCAGTTCTGTGCCTTCGTCAGATCAACGACTGCCGCTGCTTTCTGAACAAGCCTGCACTCTCCCTTCATCTTCCTGTTTCTCGTGGGCTCGTCTGCAACTCTGATAATCCCGGTTTCTGTGACCAATTGCTTTGGGATGGCTCATGCATACGTTTTCAATAACTGTTTTTGTTTTGAAATACACAGGCTTCAGAAGAAATGCTTTTCAAGAATGAATTAGCTCTTTGTGTTCCTCCAAAGCGTAAACACATTCAGCCTGTAAAGAAAATACTTCTGTTTCTGGGAAAATTCCACAATAAGATTATTAACAAGTCAAACAGTATCTTTTTTCTCTTGAAGGTAACATACTTCAGGTTTTCATTGGTGACAGAGAGCGAGGATCTTAATCTCCTGATGTATTTTCCTCTTAGGGTGGTTCTGATTTAAAGAGTTCTGACACTGATACAAACTAAATAATTTTCCAGGGCTCCAAAACCTATTTTACTTTTTCTCTTGATTTTAAGCCTACCTG
Organism: Lipotes vexillifer; assembly: GCF_000442215.2. NCBI lineage: Eukaryota > Metazoa > Chordata > Mammalia > Artiodactyla > Lipotidae > Lipotes > Lipotes vexillifer. Next base: position 161,953 of record NW_006780496.1, read on the forward strand.
ATACATGTCCCCCGCCACCGCCCCCTTAAGCAATAATGTAATGAGCTTCTTGGGATTCTTTTTGTTAAGGCAGTAAAAAGTGGAAAAGAAGAAGTGAGTGTCAACCCACAATAGGTAAAAGCAGAAAACATCCATGGCTAAATTAAAATGTGGAATTCAAGGGCTGTGAAATTGAATTATGTTTATCATTGTTTCTTTTTTGCTTCTAAACAGTGAGTCATTTTTTCTAAACAGAGAAGATCAGAAAATCAGAACTAGAATGATAAACACGTTTTCCCAGAAGCAGCCCATGTTCCTCACACTGTATTGCCAAGGCAGTCATTTTCTTGTCATTAGGCATGCCCTCAGTAGTCATATCGACTCCTTGATGGGATGTTTAGGTTCACACTTGAGGTGTTCATCACTATTGTTAACAAATGCTTATGTCAAAAATCAACCTCAAACACACTAGAAAAACAATTGATTTAGAACTAGTGATATCTACAATGTCCAACTTTAATAATACACATTTTTTAAGTCAGTAGAAGTTGCAGTGATAATGCACTGTACAGATGTAATGCTGTAAGGTATCACATGATCTGACTTTAAGAAGCCAGCATCTAGAATGGTCTGAAGGAGAATGTGGACTGCATACAACACTTTATCAGTGTGGAAACTCTTGGGTTATGTTTTACCTGAAAATTGACTTAACCTCAGCAACATTTTTTTTTTTTAGTAGTTTAACTTTGACTCACCACATCCTCTAAGTAGGCATCAATTTAATTGTAAATGTAATATAAAGTTGAGTTTTTAAAAAAGAAAATCCTCAGAATCTTGTTAAAAGATTGTGTCTCAAACAAGCAGATTTCATAAGCTGAAAGAAAAAAAAGTTTTGGAGCAAGTGGGTAGGGAGAAAGCTTCAAGACGTAGCCGCCATGGTTAGGGTGGTTTTATTGGTAAAGACGTTAGTGAAGAACCTTTGCCCGCGAGCCACTCTCTTCTTAAGCTCTTGCTCGAGTTCTTTCATCCTCATCCTTCTGTCCTTGGGTTATTGATCATCTTTTCAGAATAATAGTTGAATAGTACTCTGGTAAGATAAGGCTGCTTAGTTAATAGAAACCTAATTTTGCAATTTTATATATTAAAATCAGTGAGAAAAATGGAATGTTCTATGAAAGTTAACCGAAAATGTCTTTTAATGAAGGGGGAGGATAAGATCAAGTCTTCCCCTGCGAACAAAGTACAATATATATGTGTATTAATATGTATGTGCATATATATACGTATTATATCACATAAAGGCATACGATATAATCTATACAGATATTACTGTGTTGTGATGCACTATCTGTACTACTAACCAAAGGCATAGAGAATTAAAGATGAAAGTAATTTTAGGGGGTCTCTAGTCTGAACTCCCCATCAAATCTAGAATTTCTTTCTACATTCTTTCAGGTGGTTAGTTAGACACCTACAGTGTAGTGCATTCTCCTTATCAGCATTCATAATTGTGCAAGTTTTCCGTATTGAGAGCATAGCTCTCTCTCTTTAGAGCTTCTCCCCTTTGGCTGTGATTCTGCAAGCACAATTCTATTGCTCTGAAAGCATTAAAAATCTTATTTGTGCATTCTGAAAATTGTTACAGATCAAGGACTTAAGCTCATATGCCCCAGGCTGTCAGAGGGAACCAGAATGGGTGTGGGAAGGTAGGGAGCAGTGGGGACTGTGGACTACTGTAGAGCGCAGGCCCAGGAGACGGTACTTCTCAGGTCCAGCTCATTGTTGCCATTTGGGTTAATGTCTTCCGGTATTTCAAGAGATACTGGAAATATGGAGTTTTATGTATCATTGCTCCCTTTTTAAAAGTTGGCAACTAATTAAATTCAATTTTTATCCAGGCCAAACAAAGCAACCACACCTGCAGGCTGGAAATGGCCTGTATGCAGCTGATTTGTGATCTCTATTATAGAAAATAGGAAGTAAACCTGTGATTTAAAACCATTTCCCTGTTTATGACGAACTTCTGAAAGATTGACTTGATTTGCCTTCTCAAGCAAAATACGTGTATAAGTGTCTCGATAAGTGAAGGACAGTTTGGGCCAAACTTATTTTTGTTTTAAGAGAGAATAGCTCTTGTATAGGGGGTTCACCTAATTCTCATTTTTTTCTTTTTTGGATCAAGCATCTTAAAGTTCATTGTGTTATCAACCCTGAGAGGTATTTGCTTTTTTGTGCAAAAGTTATTAGAATCCATGTGGTTGAAAGAGCCTTTTGATTAAGTGCTTCCATATTTGTGACTTGTAACTAGAAGGATCTTTAGAAATAACTTGGTCTAACTGGCTCACTTTCTAGAAGAGATGTCCAGAGACTTTAAGTGACTTGCCCAAGGTCTCATACACAGTAGAAATCAGGATGTTTTGTGGTAAATGTGGTTGAAGTAGAGAATGAATGCAGCTTTTTTTCCTGTGGATGGATGAATTGAAGATAATCAGCTTTGGATATTGCGAATCGCTTGAGCCTGTTCCGGCCCCTGCAGCCCCCCCTCCCTCCCCCATTGCATTTGCCAAGATTTAGACTGTTGGACTGTGTGCTGGAATATTCTTTAATGTGATAATGTGTGATTTAATGCACTCTTCTCTCTTGGGAGAGTCCTCTGAGACTATTAGGCGGACTTTTCTTAGCAGGATGCAAAATGCCAGTAAAGTTAATTAAAAATAATTTAAAATAGAAGCTAGGGAGAAGATGTTCAAGTTGAAATTACACAAGAAGAGCTTTGACTTAGAAGCTTAGCTGATTTGTCAGGAATTTTTAGTGGCTAATCAGGTTTCCTGTATGGGAAGCCTGTTTATTTCAATTATACCACGTATGCTCGTAATATCCATATTCTTCAACTTTTATCATATCGTTTTATCCTTTTGATTAAGAGCGGCATTTCTCAAAGTGTGTCATCTTTGGGCAGCTTCTATCTCTGGTCCTCAATCGGGGACGATAGTGCCTTCCAGGAGACATTTGGCAACCTCTCAAGACGTGTTTGGTGGTCGTAACAGGGGGTGGGGGTGGCTGCTCTGGGGATGTGGTGGGTGGAGGCCAGGGATAATGCTAAACATCTGACAGTGCACAGGACAGGGCAGCGCCTCGCAACAAAGAATTATCTGGCCCAGAATGTCGATGGTGTTGACTTGCTATCCTAGTCTCTCAAGGCTACTGACATCTTTGGCTCCACTCCAGAGTTACAGAATCAGCATCGAGAGTAAGACTCAAGAATCTGCATTTTTAACAAGCTCCAGGTGCTCTTTATCTCTAGTTGAGAATCATTGTTTTTAGAGGCTTTTATCTGTAGAAAGACATGCCATATATATATATATATATATATATATATATATATATATATATATATATATATATATATATTTTTTAGAAAGCCTTAAAAAATCTTGAGAAAAGTCCCCTTTTCAAATTCCAGACTTTAAATCCTATCACTCCACGTGTACCGTCTCTTAGAGCTCACCAGCATTTTTATCCCGTATCCCAATTAATAAAACTAGGCCTGAGTATTCATCCACAAAAAAGTCTCCTGTCAAGATCATATGTACTATAGTACGAATATATTGTGAGTATTAGAAAAGAAATATATGAATAAAAATTTTAAAGGATGAGATAAAAATAAGTAAATAAATAGATGTTTTAATACTTTCTTCTGCCCACCTCGGTAGATATTTTTGTCCCACTACCCTACACTTCTCTCTGGGGATCCCATCATTATGCAATAATAAGGAAAGAAGTCCCTAATTTGCATGTGAGCTGTATTCACCTGTAAATTGGATTTTTGGAATCTGGATTATCTTTTCTCATAGAAACAGAATGATAACTTATGTTTACCTCCATAATCTCAAAGGATTGTTGAAAATTTTATATATTTACAATGATAACTTATAGAGAACATACTCTTATGATTCTGGCAACCACATACAAATAACCAAGAACAAAATTGAGTGAAACATTTTGAATACAGATGCTTGAGAAAGAACAGGCTTCATTGGAAAACTTTAAGGAAACTTGTCTAGATTTGGAAGAGGATTTGGGGGCATTTTCGAGCACCTTGGACTTTATATTCCCAATTCTCTTTATGCCAAAAGGAACTAATGTTCATTTTACAGGTTTAGTTAGAGAAGTGCAGGCCTTATCAGCTAGGCATAGTCATTTTCCTTCTGCTAAGTAAAAGAATCAAATGTGTAAGAGGAGGGTGTAACTGGGAAAAAACTAAGAGGGGAGGGAGGAAGGAAGTGGTTAAAAAAGGTACGACTAAAAACTGTTTGGAGAGGTTGAAGGGTTTGAGTTGAGAACTGCAAATAAAGTTCTAAGAGATAGCATGGTATGAACTGAGCTGGAGGGGACCATATTAAGAAACAAGATGATGGCACAAAATCTTGAGAGAGGGAGGAGCACAGCTTACCTTGAAGTAGGCCCTAGTATATATTTGTGGAATAAATGATTGGGTAAATGGAGGGCTTGATTGCTGTCCAGAACAAATGTGAGTCATGGCAGCAAAAGGCGATGAACAGCATCGGTTTGGGGGTCAAGGTGGAGGATGGGACTAGGGAAAGCATTTATTTGTTTGTGTTTATAATTCAGGATACTTGTACAGAGGATAAATTTTTAATACCGATTTTCATCTCTACCATAGCCTTTTTGTTTGTCTTCACATCGTTTATTTCTGCCTTACTCAGGTGCTCTGTGAATGTTCCATCATATCTATCTATCTATCTATAGATAGATATATATGATGCTATATGACAGATACAGAGAGAAATAGATTGATGAATGAAATCTGGGACTTGCAGAGTGATGGGAGAAATAAATAAGTTTACACATACCTATAATATAAGGTAGATGGAAAGGTTATAACAGAGGCACAAAGAAAATGATGGCAGAACATGGGAGGGAGAAAGCATCTCTAGCTGGGGCATTTGGAAAGACCTCAAAGAAAACTTTTGATTTGAGTTGGACTAAGAAACATAGTCAAACTCGCCTTTGTGGACACGGATGTGGAAAGAAAGACTTGGAAGGGACTGTTACAGAGTGTGGAGGACTTCACTAAGACCATTGTGTGAGCTGCATTAAGGAGCTGAGAAAAAGGTAAAGTTGTAAAGATAAGCTAAAGTAATTTTGAGAGGGCCCTGATTTTCCTGCTGTGGAATTTGTATGTCCTTTCTGTAGGCAATAGAGCCATTGAAAGTTCTTGATAAGGGTAAGGATAGGACCAAATTGGTGTTTTTAGGAAAATAAATCTGGTGGCAGTTCAAAGGACGATTTTGGAGGGAGAGGCAAGAATGAAGGCAGTGACTTTCCAGGAGGCTATTATAATAGCCTGGCAAAAGATAAGAGGACCTAGGGCAGTACCAGTGGGAGCAGAATTGAGAATATGGACTTAAGAATGATAGCAAAAGTAGGATAGAGCTCTATCTTGCTGTGAGAAATTGTTCAGGGTATTGATTTTTACTTATTCATTTTTGAATCTCCTGAAGCCAGGCACAGTGTCCAAATTTTGTTCAATGGAATTGATGTGGTTGGGCAAAATATTCAATATGGGAGAAGGTGGAAAGGTAGAAATGTAAGGTGATCCACAGGTTTGCTTTTTAGCCTGAGTGGAAACATGGGAGGAGCTGTTGAGTCTTCTTTTGATCATGTTGGTTCCATGGAACTTATCCTTAAGCCAGGATAGCCAGTAGGCCACTGAAAAAGAGAATTTGTTACTAGGAGAGTGGTGAGGGTCAGGCGCACAGACTAGGAGTTCGCCACCAAGTAGCTGATGGATGGGCACAAGAGTGAGCGAGAGAGGACTGAAGACAGATTTGGGAGAATGGCTGCCGTTTTGGGAGGAAAAGGAAAAGAATACAGAAAGAGAGTCCATAAGGATTGGTCACAGAAGTGTTAGGTGTTTAGAGGTCATGGAAGATGAGAAGAGTTCTGGTTTGTTAAGGGAGAAGCAGGGGGTATAGAAGGCTCCTTTTGGATGGGCGGATTTTGAGCATGCCCACCACACACTAATGGAAAGAAAGCCAGGGGACAGAGAGAGAAAAGATGAAAGAGCATGGGGTGGAGCCGTGCTGCAGTGGGTGTTTTAATTGAAAGAGTAAAATTGTAGGAAGGAAGGAGATGATGAGATCAGTCTTAGGAAAGTTGGGAATGTTCCTCTTTGAGATGGGGGTGGGAGAAAAGGATGAGTGATCATCTAGAGAAAATTTCATGTGAGAAAGAGATTATTGAAGGCCTAGATGTTCTCAGCAAAATAGATGTAACATTTGCTGAGAGCAAGTGGGGGGTGTTAGGATGAGTCAAGAAATTTGAGATGTGTAGAAAAGATTGGGAAGAATGAAGAATTCAAGAGGGAGTCAATCTGGGGCAAACAAAAGGACTGCTCAGTAACACTGAGGGCTTAACAAAGAATGAACAGCATGAATTTTTAGTGGACACGGTCAGCATGGTTGATTGCCTTTCTCAGCAAGAAGCATTCGGGACCTTGGGAATAGAAGCAGTTAGAATGGAGTTTTTGTATTAGAATAGGGTTGGAAGTTGGCAGAATGGAAGCAGTGGAGGGGCTGGGGCAAGGGAGGAGGATTAAGCATGTGTGGGAAGAGTGTCTTTGTACCAACTGATCTTGTGTTCCAGGCTGTATGGGGAGCTGGAGAGACCAGCAGTGCAATTAGAAGGCTATGATTTCTGGCCAGCAAGAATCATGCCTGTTGGCCTTGTTTGGTCAGTTCACATACAAGGATTTAATATACATAACTGAGTGATCTTTACAGGGCTACTGGGGGAGCTGTGGAATTTTTGGGTGTGTAAGAGCCTTTCCTGTTTCTTTGAACCTCAATTCCTGGATCTTGGTGAGGTGATTTCATGGAAAGTTCTAATAAAAGTGTGCAATTATTTTACTAGCATTATATTTTTATAATAAAAGATTTTGGGGAAAAGGAAACACATAAATTGTCACAGTCTAAAGTTAGGCCATTTGCAAATGGAAAATTAGAACAACAACAAACAGAGGAGGGAAACAATTCAACCAAATTGTTTTTCTGAGTCAATGTAATTATTCTACTGTATAAAGGCATGGGATATGATTTTTATGTTTCTATTCCGAAAAATCTTTACTCAATTTTTATTAAGGGGTGATTGATTCTGCACTGGCTAGGGTATAGCTGTTTGGATAGTTGAACTTTGGTGATTCATTGGAGCAGATAAAAGATGCTGCAGCCCTTCCTGCTATCTTAATCAGTCCTGGGTTTTAGATGATTTTCTCTCTCTGTCTTTACCTTTTTTTCTCTGTGTCTCTCTTTTTCCCCCTCCTCTCCCTCTTGCCATTAACACTTTACTGAAGTTACTTAAACTTTTCATATTTTCTTTTGACATTAGCATACACATCCTGAAGGAGGTAAGCTTTTTTACTGTAAGTTTTTGAAACTGAGTTGTACTTTACAGGTTCTAATTGCTTAGAGTTCACTAAGTAGGAACTATGGAGAGTTATTTTAACATTAATTTCGTTTGTGGTTTCTACTTGCAGTCCACTTCTGTTTTCAGATTCACACCCACATGATCTGAAGTAAGATGATTCATATGCATGTGCTTTTATGCCCGATTTTTTTGGGGGGGAGGGGAGTACGGGGCCTCTCACTGTTGTGGCCTCTCCCGTTGCGGAGCACAGGCCCTGGATGCGCAGGCTCAGCGGCCATGGCTCACGGGCCCAGCTGCTCCGCGGCATGTGAAATATTCCCGGACCGGAGCATGAACCCATGTCCCCTGCATCGGCAGGCGGGCTCTCAACCACTGCACCACCAGGGAAGCCCTGTGCCCGATTTTTTAGTAGTTGCAGGAATAAAGTCTGAAATACATTTTCATGCTAGCACATATATTTTATCAAATATATCGACATATTTGAACAGGAAACGCTGTCAACAAATATTTCTTGTGCGCCTACTATGTAGAAAATCCCGTGACGATTGAAAATGTATAACACATAGTTCTGCCCAGAAGGAATTTGTAAACTTAAGTGAGAGAGAGGATGATGTTTACATGTGTGCCAAATTAAATTGTAATCCCTTGTCTAAATATCAATTCAAGATTACGACAAGTACCATGTGACAGATGAGTTTATGGGCAGTTGCCAACTTACTGGTACAGTTCTGGCTTCTGGAGGTTGAGAGCGAATCTCAGAATAACGAGTCAGTTTTGTCTGGGTTGGGCTGTGAGTGACCCCAGCTGAAGAAGGCACAGTTTGTAGGTCTTCTTGGTTTGGATTATGCAGCGTTGAGCACCAAAAATAAGGCACCTTGTGGTTGAGCAGGTGACAGGCCCTCTGAAGGCAGGTGGCAGAGGGCAGGGGAACAAGCTTCCTCTCCTCACTTTCTGTACTCCAAGAAATGGTTCTCCTACTCTTTTTCATAGGGGATCAGTCTTTAATCTTCTGGGTCTCTATGAATATAGACCTATCCTGTTCTTATTTTTTCCATCACATCATCCAAGCAACATGCAGGATTTTAGGAAAATCTTCTGAGGGGTTTTACTCTTTATTTCCTACTGAGATACAAGGTGAAATTATGGAGCATGGGAAAGGTGTAGGAGTTTACAACCTTAAAATATGTACAGTGTTAAAACAACAGTTTTTCATCCATATGCAAAATGAATTTAATTCTTACTGAGCCAAGGAGTAGCACGTTCAATCTTTGTGTTAGAAAAATACTTCCGGTTGGAGCAGAAAAAGGTGGGAGGCCCTGGTAGTGGGGATGGCCGAGAAAGTATAGATTTAAGAGAAATTGGGGTGCTGTAACTAGCAGGGTCTGGTAACTGATTGTTGGGGCCGGGGAAATAAGGGGAAAATAAAGAGCTAAAAGTGATTCCGTGGATACCATTGACCAATATACAGACTACAGTTGGAGAAATAGGTGGGGACTGAAGAGAAGTGGTGATGAATTTTGGGAAATGTTAAGTTTGAATTGCTAAAGATATAGTCGTGTAGAGTTGAAACTCCAAATCTACAGGTCAGGGCAGGAATCAGGGTGAAGGTAATGGATCTACAAGTTATCCTCCTGGAGGTGACTGGAACTGTGGAAGTTAATGAGATTGCAGAGGTTGTAAAGCCAAAATGGGTTGGTGGTCTTAAAGGAGAATTTAAAGTAGGCAGTGCCCCAAAGAGATGGTCCAGAAGGTCAGAGGCTGTGCTGGTGAATTAAATGAGAGGCTCCTGGTTTTGTCCTGTAGGAGAATTACCAGAGAGGAAGCATCCCCTGACTTCTAATTCATATCCGTCATTCTGAAGTCCAAGAAATCAATTTCAATATACTGCAAATTCTCTTATTATTTGTGGCTTCACCGCTATTTGAAATGCTTTTCTCCATCCTCTCTCATTTATTTCAAGATCAGGCTCAAATCATAGCTTTGAAATGCCTTTACAAATTAAACAACTTCCTTTGGTTCACTTTTGACTTGCATTGGCCTTCCTTCTTGTAATAGTGCCAAATAAGGGTTTATTCCTTAACCAGAGAGCTTGGGGCAGAAAGTGTTCTTGATAAATTCACTCAGTTTAACTGAGAGGTAACAGAAAAGTTTTAAAAATTGTGGCACTTAGAATAATGATGATGCTAAAAAAACTAAAGATGGGTGTGTACCCTTGTTTTAAAAAAGGGGAAGAAGGTAATATCCTCAATTCCTTTTTGTATTGTAGCAGGGTTAATTGACTGCTGAGTAGGGGAACTGCTATAGATATGGTATCTCTGGATTTCAACAGTCAGTAAGGCAAATTCTTTCATGATAGCTTTTTAGATAAGAGTAAGAAGACTATCGTGCTGATAAAAGTGGATAGAATATGGAAGAGGGAAGATTAGGTTTTGATTGCAAAGAGCAAAATATGATGAATCAGTGAAAATTGTAAGTAGATTTTAGACAATTGTGGAGAAGTCTTTGAATAATTAAGGTGTCCTAAGTTGAAGTAAGCTGTCTTCTGAGGCTGTTTCCCTATCTCTGGAAGTATTCATGCCTACTCTCCTTGGCTTATTCCTGGCGATGCTGGATGTTGATTGTTTTTAACTGAGTTCATGTTTTCAGGTTGGGCTAAGAGATCTTTATGAGCCCATGTCACTCCAAATTCCATTAGCCTATGAGAGTTTGGTTTTAATATGAGTATATTTGCTGGTAGAAAGAGCACAATTGAAGTTGTATTTGAGGAGGCAGGAGACAGGGTTCAGTTATCCTGAAAATACATTTTTAGGATGAGGAACTTTAGATTTAGATGTAAGAGGTGCAGGAGATTAAGATGACTGAGATAATGCGTCCTGGTCCCCTGCACCACCCTGCCTTTATCTAACCTCCCCACTACTTTTTTTTTAATGGAAAGTGTCTAATTCTTTCTCCCCTCATTTATTTAGAGCCCAGATTATTGAGAGATTATTTGCATTACTGCTGCATTTTGCACCTATTCATTTGCGTATCTGTATTCAATTGCATATTCATGTAATTTTTTTGTAATTGTCTTCCCCTTTGCTGTGTATAAAACCTGCTGTTCTCCACCCACCCCCAACCTGTAAACTAGTTGAGTCAATGTCATTTTTCTCATTCTTTTGAATCGAAACACACCATAAGCTTCTAAATGCATAAGAAGCCCTTTGAAGGAGTGAATTTAGATTTTGCTCAGAATCTTATTATTTTTCAAAGTAATGGTAATAACGATTAGTTGATTAAATTGATTTAAGCATTTAATTCATTCAACGAACATAGTATATCTGATTATATAATAACTTATAAAATTACAAAATTTTGTGCATATGCTCATTCATCTGTTAAAAATGCTTTGGTTATCTTAAAATGTTGATTTGGACAATGAGATTTTAATCTGTGTTAGAACATTAGGCTAAGCAGGTGGGCTTTGCAGTGTTTCTTAAAGGTCATTAAGCTTGAGGGATTTTTTGTTTTTTTTCCGGATCAGTGAAGAAGTAAAATTCCAGAGCCTCAGGTCTTCCTGAAAGCTGCTTTATCTTTGGTTTTTAAAGGTTACATTTGGGAAACATTTGTAGATTTCTACATTGTTCTTAGCCTCTGGGAAATAGAGACCCAGATTTTTTTTTTTTTTTTTTACTTTTCCCAGACATTTTATTCTCAGATTACTTGAGATTTCATAATCTGGAATACACATAGATGATCTGAAATAATGCTGGTATTTGAATGGAAGAGTAAAAATGAAAGGGTTTAAAGTTTACAGAAAGAGGAGGTATGAATATAGATTGCATAGCAGTAAGAATATACATATTATGTAGATTATAAATGATTTATCATAGATTAAAATCAAATATTTAATTGAAGTAGATCGAACATGCAACAGTCCCACATTTTAAGCATGAAGAAAGCTGCTAATGCTCCTTTCTGTAAGAACTAAGTGAATTATATACTGATTGAGTTTTATGAGGTTTTATAAGGATATCTGCCAAGGACCAGCATTTATATTAGTTCTTCGCAAAGTAAGCATATAAAGTACGGGTAACAAGTAGACCAACGTACTTGATGATTGGCTCGTGCATTTACACCTACCTCTGCCTAGTTCAAAAGAACATTTGAGGTAACTTATAAGAGTACATTTTTTAAAAGAGATTCAAACAGAATAATGGGAAGTATGGTAGCCCAGGAGATCCAAACCTGAGGGAAAATAGAAATGTACAGGTATAACTGTAGGGTCCAACCTGGTTACTTAATTTTGTCTGAAAATTTGAGGCAAAAAGAAAACATTTTTCCCTCATATGATTTTCATTGTCCATAAGGAAAACAAAATAACATATAGCTTCTCAGAGGAAGGAATAGTTTTCCTTATATTCAGTCTGGAAACAGATTTCTAGCACAGTTTCTTACATAGGGATTACTGAATAGATAGATACTATCCTCAACGGTATCCCTAAGGTTTTAAAAAGGTGCTTATTGTAATGACACTTAATGTAATACTAATAGCAAGTGTGAATGAGCCCTTATTGTATACCAGACACTCTGCTTTCCAGGCATGGTTCCGTTTATTTCCGTATCCACCTTCTGATGTAGGTACTGGTGTTATTCCCATTTTAAAGATTAAGAATCTGACAAAGGTTACGTAATTTGCTCAGGATTCACATAGTTAGTGGTGGACCCAGGTACTCTGATTTCAGATCCTGTGCTCTTAACCATTTCTCCAGTAAAAAGTACAGTTCAAGGATAGTATTTCTGTCCCAGAGAACCTAATGAGAGTCTTTATCTATCAGGAAAGATTCAAATATCTGGACTTTTAGGTGACAATATTGTCTCTATTTCTTGGAAAACCATGGCATGAACAGTATTGTACATGTTTTAAAAGTTCATTCGTAACTTTGACAAGCTCCTTTCATCCTCATACGACATTACTAAATTCTTCTGTTACTCTTATTTGTTAAAACCATTTAACTATTGAGATAATAATAAATGTGCTTGACTACTGTTGGAAAAAAAAAAAATCCCTCATCAACAGTTTGAATGATTGTCTTATAGAAGTAAGTTTAAATTTATTATTTCTACCTACAGTGAGCAGAACTAGAACTAGTTAAAGATCACCTGTTGGTGTATTTATGCTCAAAATAAAGAACACCTTACTGCTGAATCAAACTGATGAAGAATAGAATATGTGCCTTTATGGGATATCATTCCTTGGAATTTTGGAGAAAGGCTGAGTATTGCAGGGGGCTTTCTATCCTGGGAGGGATATGAAATTAGCTGAGCTGCAAGATCCTTTCCAACTCTGCATTGCATCATTCTATTTCCAATTGAATATCTATTTCTGAGACTTACTCTAGTCTCATCAGTAAAATTGAGCTAACGTTTTCTTTATTGTATGGTTGATGGGTTCTGAAGATCAAATAAATATTATATATTAATATTATATAATATATATATATAAAGTCCTTTGAAAATTGCTAATACTGTAATTATAATAATTCATTAATTCTTTGAACAAAAAAGCATTTTTTCTTTTCTTTTTTTCTTATTTAATAACTACATACCAGCTGAGTGGCTGTTATATGGCACATATAATATTTTACATGTATTATTATCCAATTGACTTATTTTTAATACATTTAGATTTTTTTCTCTTTTTAATCACCATTCACTTATTTTATTCCCCAACTGCCTGAGATAAGTAAAACTCTCAAAGTTTTAAATTTAGATAATGCCAACTAGGTAAAATATTATACAATTTTAAATCAAATGGAAATTCTGTTTACCTGAATCTGTCTCATTATCCTTTAGCAAGAAAGATCAAGATTGGAGACAGATTGCTTCTCACCATCATGCCCTTCTTTAGAAAAATAGCAAAAAATAAAGAGTATTGATCCTGTAAGATAGACAGTCATTTCTGAGTAGGACATATTATAGTTAAATTGATCCTTTGGAACTATTACCTTTTTCCTTTGACTCTTTGGCGTAATTCATGCTCATCATTTTCTTTGAAAATTAACTCAAATCCAGTGCTTTACAGAGGGTTTTCTAGGTTTTTCTCCACTTCACTCTAAACACCCTACAGTGTGTATATGAAGTTTTGGCTCTGTTGTTTAGCCCTTGCGCAGACTCAGATTTACAGATTTTTAGAGCCAAAAAAGTTCTCTGCAACCATCCAGCTCAGTGCCTTCACTGAGACCCAGCCCCAGTTACAAAGCTGGTCAGTTTTTGAGCCAGAATTATGACCCAGGGCAGTTTTCATTCCCTTCCGTTTTGTACTTACTTGATTGTTTTGTGTATATGTTTGGTCTCCCCAGCTAGAGGATTCGTTGTCAGGGACCAAGCTTTTTTCCCCTCATCCAAAGATTCTTCTGCATTGTCCCTATTCAGTGGAGGCACAAGAGAATGCTGGGAAGCAAGCCTTTTGGTAGCAGATGCCAGTGGTATATGACTATCCTTTGCTCTAGTGCTATTTTTAAGCTGTCTGCAATTTTTGTATTAATATTGAAAACATATTTCTTATATGTTTATCTATTAGTGGGACTGTTTAGTGTTATATGTAATTCAGGTTTTGTATTCTCAGAGTTGTCCTGACAACAGAGACAGAACTAAATACCTCTGTATTAATTACTGATTAGATAAAATTGTACTTTCTGATCACTTGGAATACTGTGACAAAGGGGATGAGAAGCAAGGTCTGTGTCTCAGTGTTTGATGGGCTCTTCTAAGTTTTCTGTAAGTTGTGTAGTACAGAAGAGCTTACCTAGCACAGTGCCCCTCAAACCTGGCCATATATGATGATGACACCCGCCTCCCCGCATACCACCTGAATTGGGACCCCTGAGGTTGGGACTTGTGTATCTTTATGTTTAAAGTGCTCTGTGGTAGAGAACCATTGGCATGGAAGAACAGCATCATTGAGATAAGGTCCCCTGTTAAGAGGAAGTTGCTAAGTTGGGAAGGAGTGCTTGTATATATATAGTTGGGGAAGAATGGATGTGTATATAGAAACCTTGTAGAAAGATACAGGTTGATTTTTTGCAACACTGAAATTACTTGATTGCTTTTGGGATATGTCTTTCGGGCCCACATAGCAGTTGAATTGCAACTACAAACCTTCATAAAGCCAGAAAGGAATTAACTAAATATGGACTATGACTTCTGCTGCTGCAGTTCAGAAGTGATAGACAGTCTACACTGATAACAGAAATCTGTTATTAGAAACTGCTATTTTGTCATCTTAATGAGTAGTGGCTAACCCAAACCTATTGAAAGTTGTAGTGAGATTGGTTCTGTGGCTGGACATCATGGGGCCCATTTTACAGTTATCTATCAATTAAATCTCACTCTCATTGCATTTATTCAATATTAGATATAACTGCACACCATTTATGAGGCTTCCATATTGGTATTCCATTAAATATTAAAGAGATGTTAATAAAATAAAAATAGATATGTTAGGAAATCACAGAACAGTCAAGTAGTCACAGAAGTTTATAAAAGTGGTGAATTGAATTAGCAAGTCAATTTAAACTTGGAGTTTTTTCTGAGCCTTGCTTTGGGCTGGGTTCTATGGATTATAGCAAAAGCCTGAGACCAACTTTTTTTAATTTAATTTATTTTTTTGTACAGCAGGTTCTTATTAGTTATCCGTTTTATACATATTAGTGTATATATGTCAATCCCAGTCTCCCAATTCATCCCACGACCACCACCACTTTACCCCCGTGATGTCCATACGTTTGTTCTCTGCATCTGTGTTGCTATTTCTGCCCTGTAAACTGGTTCATCTGTACCATTTTTCTAGGTTCCACATATATGTGTTAATATACGACATGTGTTTTTCTCTTTCTGACTTACTTCACTTTGTATGACAGTCTCTAGATCCATCCACGTCTCTACAGATGACCCAATTTCATTCCTTTTTATGGCTGAGTAATATTCCATTGTATATATGTACCACATCTTTATCCGTTCATCTGTCGATGGGCATTTAGGTTGCTTCCATGACCTGGCTATTGTAAATAGTGCTGCAATGAACATTGGGGTGCATGTGTCTTTTTGAATTATGGTTTTTTCTCGGTATATGCCCAGTAGTGGGATTGCTGGGTCATATGGTAATTCTATTTTTTAGTTTTTTTAAGGAACCTCCATATTGTTCTCCATAGTGGCTGTATCAATTTACATTCCCACCAACAGTGCAAGAGGGTTCCCTTTTCTCCACACCCTCTCCAGCATTTGTTGTTTGTAGATTTTCTGATGATGCCCATTCTAACTGGTGTGAGGTGATACCTCATTGTAGTTTTGATTTGCATTTCTCTAATAGTTAGGGATGTTGAGCAGCTTTTCATGTGACTCTTCACCATCTGTATGTCTTCTTTGGAGAAATGTCTATTTAGGTCTTCTGCCCATTTTTGGATTGGGTTGTTTGTTCTTTTAATATTGAGCTGCATGAGCTGTTTATATATTTGGGAGATTAAGCCTTTGTCCGTTGATTCGTTTGCAAATATTTTCTCCCATTCTGAGGGTTGTCTTTTTGTCTTGTTTTTAGTTTCCTTTGCTTTGCAAAAGCTTTTAAGCTTCATTAGGTCCCATTTGTTTATTTTTGTTTTTATTTCCGTTACTCTAATAGGTGGATCAAAAAAGATCTTGCTGTGATTTATGTCAAAGGGTGTTCTTCCTATGTTTTCCTCTAAGAGTCTTATTGTGTCCAGTCTTACATTTAGGTCTTTAATCCATTTTGAGTTTATTTTTATTCATGGTGTCAGGGAGTGTTCTAATTTCATTCTTTTACATATAGCTGTCCAGGTTTCCCAGCACCACTTATTGAAGAGACTGTCTTTTCTTTGTATATCCTTGCCTCTGTTGTCATAGATTAGTTGACCATAGGTGCATGGGTTTATCTCTGGGCTTTCTATCCTGTTCCATTGATCTATATTTCTGTTTTTGTGCCAGTAACATATTGTCTTGATTACTGTAGCTTTGTAGTATAGTGTGAAGTCAGGGAGTCTGATTCTTCCAGCTCCGTTTTTTCCCCTCAAGACTGCTTTGGCTATTCAGGGTCTTTTGTGTCTCCTTACAAATTTTAAGATTTTTTGTTCTAGTTCTGTGAAAAATGCCATTGGTAATTTGATAGGGATTGCATTGAACCTGTAGATTGCTTTGGGTAGTATAGTCATTTTCACAATATTGACTCTTCCAATCCAAGAACATGGTATATCTCTCCATCTGTTGGTATCATCTTTAATTTCTTTCACCAGTGTCTTACAGTTTTCTGCATACAGGTCTTTGTCTCCCTAGGTAGGTTTATTCCTAGGTGTTTTATTCTTTTTGTTGCAGTGGTAAATGGGAGTGTTTCCTTAATTTCATTTTCAGATTTTTCATCATTAGTGTATAGGAATGCAAGAGATTTCTGTGCATTAATTTTGTATCCTACAACTTTAGTAAATTCATTGATTAGCTCTAGTAGTTTTCTGGTGGCATCTTTAGGATTCTCTATGTATAGTATCATGTCATCTGCAAGCAGTGACAATTTTACTACTTCTTTTCTGATTTAGATTCCTTTTATTTCTTTTTCTTCTCTGATTGCTGTGGCTAGGACTTCCAAAACTATGTTGAATAATAGTGGTGAGAGTGGACATCCTTGTCTTTTTCCTGATCTTAAAGGAAGTGGTTTCAGTTTTTCACCATTGAGAATGTTGGCTGTGGGTTTGTTGTATTTGGCCTTTGTTATTTTGAGGTAGGTTCCCTCTATGCTCACTTTCTGGAGAGTTTTTATCATCAATGGGTGTTGAATATTGTCAGAAGCTTTTTCTGCATCTATTGAGATGGTCATATGGTTTTTATTCTTCATTTTGTTAATATGGTGTATCACATTGATTGATTTGCATATATTGAAGAATCCTTGCATCCCTGGGATAAATCCCACTTGATCATGGTGTATGATCCTTTTAATGTGTTGTTGGATTCTGTTTGCTAGTATTTTGTTGAGGATTTTTGCATCTATATTCATCAGTGATATTGGTCTGTACTTTACTTTTTTTGTAGTATCTTTGCCTGGTTTTGGTATCAGGGTGATGGTGGCCTCGTAGAATGAGTTTGGGAGTGTTCCTTCCTCTGCAGTTTTTTGGAAGAGGTTGAGAAGGATGGGTGTTAGCTCTTCTCTAAATGTTTGATAGAATTCACCTGTGAAGCCTTCTGGTCCTGGACTTTTGTTTGTTGGAAGATTTTTAATCACAGTTTCAATTTCTTGTGATTGGTGAGACTAACCTTTGAGCCAAGACATTTAGTTTTCAAAGGAGGCAAAGTTGGATAGACTGATGATTGTGATTTAATAGTTGTTACATGTTTATAATTTCTTGAATATAATGAGACAGAGGATGATAATTTTTCTTTTCTTTTTCAACTTGAGGACTCCTGGGATCATCTAATTCTAGAATTTCACAGATAAGGAACCTTCAAAAAAAATGTGATAACTGTCTCTTAATAAGTATTCAGAGCAGGAAGAACTTTATTTTCCTCTTAGTAGTGGGTCACTACTAAGTTATGTGTGTACGGATCACATGGCATTTTCATTTAGTCAATGGAGAGTTGAGAGGGTCTGTGTTTTAGCACTTGAATATTGGACATGATTCAAATGTGAGTCAAGTGTGTCTAGAGGCTTTATTCATACCTATTTTCTTTTAGTCAGCAATGCTTCATAATACCCTGGTTTCATAAATTAATTTTAATGGAATTAAACTTGAACAGCTCAAAATTATATAATTAATTTCATTCAGCTACAATTAGAGTTACTAATTGAATCAAGCCTACTAGCATGACACCTGGCGGCAGTCAGCTACATGACAGTAGCAGCAAGTATGTAGGACTCTGCGGTGAGAGAGTTCCTGTGTACTAGTGAGTTGGTAGAAAAATCTTTTCTGTTGATCATCTCAGAAAGGCCTTGGGTTGACTGTAGCAGTGGAAAGATTTCTAGAGTTGTTTAAAAAAGTTAAGATTTTAATTGAAAGTAACACATCTCAGGAAGCTTACATTTTCTCTAGGATAATGCTGAGTAAATGTTACATAAATCTAGAACATATTGGTTTAGCATGCTTCTAATTTATATTTTACTGCTATCTGAATATGGTTTTGCTTTCTAAAAATACTTAGCATTGAAGACCCTATTTTTTTCAGAAATCTTAGCCTCTGGACTTATTCCTGAGCGTCCGTGTATTTTCATGTGTTGAAATGTGTTTTATGGCAGAACTTTTCAATTGTGAAATCCCCATGGTACATGAGAAATTTCTGCATATGCAGAAATTTTTCCTTCCACTGGAAATGTTACTACAGTTGACTAACAACTTCTGTTTGAATCTCTTTCCTTTCCTTGCTTCCATGGCTTGACATTATGTAGTTTTTCTTCCTTCTCTGACTCCTTTCTAATTGTACAGATCCCCCTTGATAGTCTTCTTTTAATATACTCAGTCTTTTGGTGAGTGTATTCATTTGAATGGCTTCAGCAATCAGGTTTAGGAAGATGACTGTTTCTCGCTATATGTTATTTGTGTCTTGCAGATTCAAATGTTCAACACTAAACTCATCCACTAGACTGTAAACTCCATGAAGGCCTGGGCTGTGTCTCGTAACTGATTGTATCCCCACTGCATAGTACGATGCCCAGACATCTACCATGTATAAATATATATTTTAAAAATTATTCTCCTGGTCTCTAGGTTTTTTCAGTCGACTCCAGACTAAGAGAACTCAGTCAGCTCCAATCCCATCTTCTCTGATAATCTGTGAATCCTCTAGTTATTTTCTCCCAATTACCTCCTTTCCCATTTTTTATCCAGTTGTCGAAACTCTCATCAACTTCTACCTGGACTGTGCTAAGTTTCCCTTTTAGTTTCCCTTACTCTGCTCTCCCTCTTAGATGCATCCATACTCCAGTGATTCTCAAGGATGTAAGTATAGTAGAATCACCTAAGCCCCCTTCCCCAAAATTAAATTAGAATTTTACGTCATGGGGCCCAAGAATCTTTTTTAAAAAGTCCCCTGAGTGAGTTAAAGTACAGTCAGGATAGAGAACCACTGGTGTGTACAAGTTCATTAATTTTTCTTATGTGTGGCTTTGATTAGACAATTCATAAGGATTCAGTGGCTACTATCACTTATTTATTTCACTTTGAAATAAGGTCCAGATTTTTCACCTTGGTATTCAATTATCCATAGCATGTCCCTGTTCAAACTTTTACCATCTTATTTCCTAATATCCCTCTTTAAGTACTTCACAGTGCAGAAAGTTGGAACTTTTGCCCAGGTGTCTGCTTTTTGAGTTCACCCATGCTGTTTTTCCACCTGGAATGGCCTTTCTCCCATCTCTACTTTGAGAATTCCTGCT
>NW_006780496.1:181858-197563 GCF_000442215.2 Lipotes vexillifer
CCTGCTGATCTTAAAGGCCATCCAACATGCACCATTTTCTATAGCATCTTGCTTGAGCTCTCAATACTGATGTTTCTTTTTCTTCCCTTGAACCTTTTTTTTTAGTGCTCTAGACCTCTTATAATGTTAATTTTACCTTATGTTATAGCCTGCTTTTTGCCTGAGTTATGTTCCTAATAAGACATTACTTTTCCTTACTTCTTGGCTTCCCCCTTGAGAACCCATAAACCCACATATAAATCTCTCATCTTCTTTGATGCTTTCCCTGCCACCCCTGCCCTCTGCATGTATGGACTCACTTCCATCCTTGATGTAACCGTTCCACATTTTTCTATTATGGCAGATCATGTGCTGTTTCAACGACTTCTTTACAATAATCTTAACATAATTTTTGCAGTAAAATCTTCACTGCTAGTCATATAGTAGGTGCTCAGTAAAGCTCTTCTGTTGAGTCAATAACATATGCAACAGTTACTTGAGATACTGCTCCCATTTCTTTAAATTACGGCAGATTTAGAAGCATTTAGAAAAAATCTATAAAATGAAAAAATAGAGAAAAATATGTAACATTTAATGATATGTTTTTAACATATCATATGCTTAATATATTTTTTTTTATTTAGAAAAATGTGATAAAGAAAATACTGAGAGAGATATAACTCAAGCCACTGATAGCTGTTTCACACATGGAGAGATGCAAGACCAGTCCATTTGGGGAAATTGTTCGGATGACGAACTCATCAGAAGTAAGTATTTTTGGAGAAAACTGGAGTGCTTTGGGGACATGACTATGATAATATGCTCTTAGTTAATCATCTGATATAATTCTGCTAGAAATCTGTAAATCAACAGGGTTCATCTGAAAGTGTTTTTCATGAGTCTTTTAAAATGCAGCGCTAAAAGTAGCGTATAAATAATACTGTCTGTCAGCTTTCAACCCATCTTTAAAAAGGAAGAATTGACCTATACATTTTGGACTCCATCCTCAGAGAGACTTAAACAAAACTTAATACCTTCTTGAGCAGTGACTAAGTAGAAGTCAGACAGTTCGAAGTATAAACAGACTGTGAAACTAAAAAGATAAAGACGGAGGTAAAGGACGATGAGTAGTGCTTTGGTAATGCCGTGTGGTCCTTGTTCTTCTGGCCAAATGATTCCAAACTGTTTTTTACAGTTAACACTTTTATCACTACTTGGCTTCTTTTTATTCTCTTTCTCTTCTTAAAATTGCTCTGTAGAATATATAAGAAGCTTTGGTTTAGTTTTGTTTTACTCTGGGAATACACTGAAATGTCAGTATCTTTTGAGTGCTATTCAGAATGCCTGTCAATGTCAGGTTTTACTTGTTCTGGTCGCTAAATTCCCCCAGGTGGATTCAAGATGAATTTGCCATATAATGAACAATTTTCTGTAGTGAATGTGTAAGTAGAAAGAACACTACTGTGCCACACCTGGAAGGGCATAGGAGTACTACATCTTTTGAAATTCTCATTCATGGTAACAGAATTATCGTGTCACTTCTCAGTTTTCCAGAGTAGACAGAGGAGAAGTTTTATTCTGGGAATCAAGTGTTGTTTTACTTTATTTTTTTAAATTTAATTCTTCAGTCCAGACAACTTCATAATACAGACCCTTTTTTGTGTTACATATTACATTTACTTTGAATCTTGGAATATTGCCTTTCCTCTCTAGAATGCCCAGTATCTGTCCTTAACTGAAACCAAACAGAAAAAAAGCAGATAGAAGGAAAAAGCCAACTTTGTAGAAAACAAAAAATAACAATAGAAACAGTACTGAAGGAGACTTCAAGTTTTCAAACAAAAGTTCTAAAAGTGAGTGTGTTTTAGTTTAATTTTAGAACCATTTTGGTTTTTTACACCTTTCTATTTGGGAAGGGAATAGAAAGGAAATGAAACTCAGAAATTTGTGAGGAGCGAGATTTATATAGCTTTCTCCAAAGAATCAAATAAACATTATTTCAAGTAAACATTTATCGCTGAAACATATATTGGTTGTCTTCTATCTAAATATTGACTCTACTGTTGTGAAGCTTAAGGTTTTGTGAGATACTGGCATATTTTATCTGTGATTTCCCAAACAACCAGAGAGTTAGAGCGAGAAGGGGTCTTACAGACAATTTTAACTTCACCTTTTGGGAGGCATAATTGTTTGCTCATTTTTTTTTTCCCCATAGTCACAGAATTTTAAGTGTGTGTGTTTCATTTAATTGATTTATTTCCATAATCTCCCTACCCAGGGCCCATACTAGGAAAACGTGAGTAAGAACTCTTAGGACAAAACCCAAAATATAAGTACTGTTGTGTAAGGATGTGGCGAGTCATATTAACATGTTAAAACTTTTTTGTGCTATTTGATGAAGCTCATTTTAGTTGCAGAATTCATACCATTAAAGGGAATGGATTTAAAATGAACTCCTCTCTCTATTGTCTATACTGGTTACATGGACAGTGATAAAAAGAAAATATTGTAAAGTGCATGAAATAGATTCTTTATTGAGATGGCGATGCAGCCTGTACCATGGGGCACTGGAGTATTTGGGAACAACTGTCTAGTTGCCTACTAACATGCACTGAAGGAATGCAGAGAGAGAGGGCTGCTGGGAAAACTGACAGATGAATGGATATTGAAAGATAATGGCCAAAGACAGTATTGTTCTCTGGCCCAAAACATGTTGCCAAGAATTTCCAGATATTTGTGGGTGACTCTGGACTGTGAATTCTGATGACAGAGTTCAAAAACTACATGTCTGTTATTTTCCTGGTCATACTTTTCTAGACAAAGGCTACTCTGTTGGGTCTACAGAAAAATTTGATATCTCGATTTGCTGGGATGGAGCATTTTATGTCATCTTTAAAACCGACTTAAGTCTGGATAGCATTTGCAAGTTTGATAATCTGATAGCTTCTGCTCTTCCAACTCCCAGATACTAAACTCTACAAACCTAGCCTGACTTTCCATCTTTGGCTTTCCCCATTGATTCGCTGGCCATCTCTGTGTCATTTAACATCTGTCTCTCTTAACCCTGCAGTTAGGGAGATGCTTCAGCATCTAGCCCATTTTGGGGGCCCAGTGAGTCTTTTGTAATAACAATAGGCCCTGGAAAGAAGGCGGTGGCTCAGAGCTGCATGGGGGAGGAGGGGAACATCTGTGGTGAGTCAGGACTGGGCTGGCTCCTGTGCCAGAGTCCTGTGTGGCTCCCTGAGCACCGTGGAAGAGGCAGACAGCTTGCTCTCATGGAATTGATTTTAGTTTCCCACTGCAGTGCGAGGTTGGCTGGATGGAGCCATCATCAGAAAAATGAGGCCGGCTAGGGTGTGGGAACATTTTCAAATGTGCAACCCACTCTTTTTCCAAGCTTCCATGGGACAGTTCAGCTGCATAAGCAAGAAGTGAAGGGGAGTGACTGTTTAATGAGACTTTTTTCTTATCTATTCTTGAGAGTGGTGAGTGAGGGCTGGCCGCTAATGTCTCTGTTGTCCCAGATGCCTGCTGCCTTCTTTGTTAGATGTTTAAGGCATAATTTATAGGGGACTGTTAGCTGTCAGTGTGATGAGGCTGTTTTTACTTTTCTGAGAATAACCGGGCTCTGGAAAGTCAAGGGAGTGGCTGCTTTGGAAATTGTATTCTAATTAAAGGGTGTATTCTCAGGCCTCATAAACGAGATCCAAGCTGAGAATAATTTCCAAATTATTCTGTGAACTTTAACCCTGACCTCAGTGGACCACCCATTTGTGGCTCAAAGTTGGTGCAGCCTCTACACAGTCCTTCCAGCTTTGTGTGCCTTCTCTGGTCCTTCTAGAAAACATCACAGGTGGCAGACCTGAGGTATTATGCTCTCAGGGCCTAGATTTCAAATTGGTTGCCCTTGAGTTGCTGACTTATTAGAATCCTTTCTGGAAGTTATAAATAAAGGAGAAGAAATCCATATGGAATCGAACATTTCAAATAAATAGGCCATACACAATCTGGTCAGGGAATGTGCATTGTGATTCTCTTTCTTATGAAATTTAAATGAAAAAGATGATTCCAACCACTTAAATTTGTTTTAAAAAAAATCTAAATCAAATCAGTAAAGAATTAAAAACATAAGGAGGTTTTGTGAGGAAATTTTATAATTGGAAAGGGTTTTTTTTACTGTGTAAATTTTTATCCTTTATACAGTTTAAAAGTCATTCGTATTTGGAGAAAATATTTTGGTGTATAATTTAATTTCTGGAATGGGGCTCACATTTTAGAATTTGTAAAAGTATCTTTCTATGGTTAAGACTGGCTTTTCCCCTCAGATTAGCATATATGGGACAGTATAGAATTTGGAGCTATGCCTTGTTTTACTAATCATTAGTCCTCTGACTTAGTGGAATAAATGTTGCAGTGAAGTGACTTCCTCAATTAATATTAATTTTTCTATTTAACCCATAATATGCATAAACTGATAACAGGCAATAGGCAACATTTCATGTTTTAATTAGGCTAGAAAAGGAACAGAAGTAACATTTTATCTCAGTCTTTGGGGGGATTTCTAAGGTAGGAAGGAGTGTCTCTGTGTGTGTGTGTGTGTGTGTGTCTCTGTGTGTGTGTGTGTGTGTGTGTGTGTGTGTTACTGTGCTTATACTCATAGGCATGAGTAAATTTTCCTTTAATTTAGGTCAAATTCTACTATTCTAATTATTTCCTATGGAGAGAGAGCTTACATTTTTCTTTGTTCTTCTTTCTAAAATGCCTCAGGTCTCTCAGTTTTTTCTAGGTCTTTCTGAAAATTCTTACTACTTAACTTTATCCTTGGACATTGTTTTTTACATAAACGCCTCCTAATTCTAAATGTCATTACTTCACCCTAGAAATTTTCCTTAGCTTCTCTTCTGAAATAAATTTCCCATTAAATGAAACTATTTTGCTCAGCTAGTTCTCTCCTTAGTGATTTTGTAGAATTCCCATGATCTGAAGCAAAGTTAGAATGCTCTACTTAAATGGTAATCCCCATTCTATTTAACCCATTTATTCATTTTGAAGAGGTTTTAGCTCTCATAATAGTAAGCACTTAATTGGTAGTAGAACACAAGCCCTCGTTCTCTAATTCACACTCACCTCTTCTTTATGGAGCTGGTGCATCATGCATTTTCACTCATGCTTCTACTTGAAACTCTCTTGGCGTCCTCTGAGTTTCCTCTCAACAGGCTCTGTTGTTAGGAACTCTATCATTTCTTTTACTAGCCTTTGCCAACTTATTGCTGATCACCCCTTAATGAATACCATTTCATCACATTAGGGAATGCTTCCTCTATCTAAAATACTGAAAGAAAGGCAGAGACTACTCAGGTGTACTATTTATATACTTAGAGCATTTCTCACTTTGACTAGAGGGAGAGAACACTGAGAGGTCGGGATTTAAATGTTTTCAGAGGCTAT
This sequence comes from Lipotes vexillifer, assembly GCF_000442215.2. Classification (NCBI taxonomy): domain Eukaryota; kingdom Metazoa; phylum Chordata; class Mammalia; order Artiodactyla; family Lipotidae; genus Lipotes; species Lipotes vexillifer. Next base: position 187,286 of record NW_006780496.1, read on the forward strand.
CATGTTTTAATGCTCATCTCAGTAAGTATTATTTGGTTTTCTTTAGGATTCATTTTATATAAAAGAGGCCATAAACAGGCACCCCACCCCCTTTCCCCCCAGGTAAGTACCACCCAGTAGGACTGGGAGATGTGGCTTCCCTGCTATGTTTCTTAGGTAATCTGGTAGTCTTTTCCTAATATCAGTACTTCATGCTCATTCATTTGGGAGTAAGTCATGGTGACTTCTATCTTGCTTAGTATCTAGTCCTCCATTTGTCTCTCAGAAAATTTCTCTTTTTTAATATGCTGACCAAATGGTGATGTAGCTACAGTTCGGATGCTTTACTTGTTGCTATAGAGAGGAATTAACCATCAGTCAATCCAAAACCCAACTCATGGTTTGATTTTAGGGTTGGGTGGATAATCAATAGCCATTTCTGATGGCTACCCATATTTAACACATTGGTCAATGATAGCCATTAGGCTGTGTTCTAGAATGGAGCTCAAGTTCCCTGATGCACTTTTTCCTCATGGTGCATGTGTTACCCCGTGCTTATCTGGGTTCTGCCCAAAAAGCTAGGGAGAACCATTGTCCATGTTTTGTTTTCAGCATCTTAGATTCAGGCACCTGGAGACCAATGAAAACTGACTGCCAGGGTTCAGACCTTGGATGCATCATTAGTACTGGTGTTGAGCAAGTTCCCTAAACCCTATGAGATCAAATTTCTCATTTTTAGAATGGAGGTACTAATTCTGTATACCTCATTGTGTTATTTTAAAGGTTATACAGGAAAACGCATTGTATGCTTCATTAGCACAGAGCTAAGTGGGTAAACACTCAAGTGAATTTATCGTTTTTTATTATGATTATTCTTGGGCCCAAGTATCAGTTATCAGGCTTTTTTTTTTTTCTCTCTGTGGTTCCAATGGGTTACACGTCCAGACACCTGGGTACATCCTGGGTATATTTCAGGTCTTTCTGAGACCATTGATATTTACTTCCATAACAGTAGCCAGCATAGTGGCCTGCTACATGGTTTATGATTAATAAATGCTTGATTACTTAAGTGTATTGAATTAATGAGAGGAGGGCAGAGATTCCTGGTTCATTCATGTCAAGTTCCATATGGAACTTCCAAGTTCCATAGATACTCTAATGATGTAAAGCTATCCAGTCCTAAGTTTGACTGCTGTTCACTGATAAGGCTCTTCTGAAGCGTTTTCAGTGAACTATGGCAGTGCTCTGGATAACATTTATTGTCTGCCTAGGTGGGTAGGGATGACGCTTTACGTAGGGCCTTTTTTGGTCCCCTATTCCTTATTTTTCTTGCCTACGTACAAGGAAAAATGTTTGAGACTACTTTAGTTCCCTTCCTTCCTCCTTTATCCTTCCTTCCCTTGCTTTCTCCCTACCTCCCCACTCTCTTCCCTTCTCTCCCTCCTTTCTTCTTATATCTTTCGCTGCCTTTCTAAGTTAGTTTTTATGTTTTGTATTCTATAAAATACAATATTTTTATTATTGTTATTATTCCTATTAATATTATCATTTAATCTATTACTTTACCTTTCATCTTTATCAAATACCATGACTCATTCAATTTCCAACCTATATCCTACTACACTTTCGTTAAAGATTTTCAGATATTCCTAAAATCTTTTGCTCTTTACTGGGGGAGATGAGATGGTATTGAAGTACAAGTGGTGGTTGAGGGCTCAGTGAGGGAGCCAGATTTATTCCTTTCCCATTTGGGAGTTCTTTGAGCCTCAGGGAGGAGCTGAGGCCTGGGAACTAGCTTAGAGACCACCCTGAAAATGCTAACCACTGAAGAAATAAATAACCTTTAATAATCAAGACCATAAATACTGCGGTCTAGATAATTTTAGTTCTCAAACCTCAAAATTCCTGGATCTGAACGCTGTGAATTTACTCATAGATTATTATTTGTAGAGCATGTTACTATAATGAACTTTCAGGATTAGGAATCAAAATATAACTTTGAAAACTGAATAAAAAATCAGTTACATTACGATGGAATGCTAATAGTGTGCCGACATTGTGTTGTGTTGGATACAGTGATGAATAATACAGGTGCGGTCTCCACATTCAGAACTTACAGTCTGGTGGAAGAGACATACAGTTCGTCTTGAAATGGTAGTGTGTGTTTTGAATGCTGTGGTGGGGAAGTGCAGGCAGCTGTGTGTTCACATTTGAGAAACACAAATACTCAGGTAGGGGAGAGTCCAAGAGGGCTTTCCAGAGGAAGTGGTGTCAGTTTTGACACCTGAAGGAGTTGGCCAACTCAAACAGAGCAGGGGAGGGAGTGGAGCCAGAGTGTTCCAGGCCCAAAGAACAGTACACCCACAGGTCTAGAGGCAAGAGAGAACGTGGCCAGCTTGAGGAGAGTTGGAGAAGTTTCATGTAAGCTGGGATGTAAAATGTGAGATGAGGGGTGGAAAGATGGAGGGAAAGAATCTGTTAATAAGCGTTGAGGGAAGATAGAAGGTATTGAAGGGAGAAGTGACTTAAATTTATATTTTAGTTTGGCTATATTTTAGGATGATTGCTTTTGCAATAGTTAGAAAATAAATAAGAATGGGAAGGACTGAAGGCATTAGGAGATCAACTGAGCCTGTTGTGTTAATCCAACGGAGAAAAGAAGGTGCTTGGACTGGGGTAGTGGCAGGTGGGTTTGCAAGAAGTAGGTGGATTCAGCTTTTTATAGGGTACAATGAATCAGTAAGACCTCTGGGGAAAGGGAATGGCAGGTGCTGGGAAGGAGGCCAAGGTTTTTAGTTTGGACAAATGATAGTTGTGATGAAAGGACAGTGGGGCAAAGGAGTTAAGGACATTGTCCAACTAGAGCTTGAAGTGATGGGCTGTGATTGGCAGATGGGTAGGGAAGGAAGTGAAGACAGGAAGGATCTTACAGATAAGAAAGAAAAACCAGTGATACTAATGAATCCCTAAAGATTTCTGTTTTTTTTTTTTTTAAGAAACTAAACAAAAGAGGTATAGATGCAGTAGGTTAATGGGATAAGTGGAAAGAGAAGATGGATTATGAGAATGGAAAATAGGAATTTAAGACTTCTGAGGTGGAGCAATCCCAGGTGAGGACAAGGACCGAAGTGTGGCCCTGAGGAAGCGATGGAAATAGCTTTCCCTAAACCCAGAGTACTCGATTGGGAAGAGGTTTGGGAAGCTTCATAAAAATTGCCGTATTTGGGGGCTTCCCTGGTGGCGCAGTGGTTGAGAGTCCGCCTGCCGATGCAGGGGACACAGGTTCGTGCCCCGGCCCGGGAATATCCCACATGCCGCGGAGCTGCTGGGCCCGTGAGCCATGGCCGCTGAGCCTGCGTGTCCGGAGCCTGTGCTCCGCAACGGGAGAGGCCACAACAGTGAGAGGCCCGCGTACCGCAAAAAAACAAAACAAAAACAAAAACAAAAAATTGCCGTATTTGGCAGGTGGGGAAACAGAAATGCAGATGTTTCCTCCAAGCAACATGGCAAAGCTGGGGCTTCATCTATGTTTTTCTTGCATCTCAATCTCTTGAATTCCTCACCAAACCTTAGTGGCTAAGAAGAAGGCAGCCAGTTTCCATGGTTCTTGAGAACTTGTCTCTGGGGCTTTGCTGCTTTGTGCTAAGGTCAGTCACCTGTTGTAGATCAGAGAGATAGTAGTTTGATATCCTCTAAGCTGAGGACCCTGAAATGAGCAAAGAATAATACACATGGTTTGAAGTTGCTGGTTTTCTTTACTGGAAGATTCTAAAGGATCTTCTCCATCTAGTCCAGTAGACATACAAAATTGGGACTTCAAAAAAAGATTAATATCAATCAGTGTGTGCGCATCAATTTATATGCGTGTGTGTATTTATTTTTTTCTTAATGGAAGGTGTCTCCTCACAATAGTGAGCTCTAGGGAGTAATGTGAAGTTGAGTGAGGACATACTGGTGAAGAAGCCTTCCATTTAATATTCTGTATGCTGTCTTTTGCATTGTATTTTTCCCCCCATGAGGTGAATTATTTTATTGTATTAAAAGCAATAATATTTGAAAAGGAAAATTCTCCCATATAGCAAAAAATGATCAAGGTGAGGGCCTAGCTTCCCAAAGCTGCATTAGAGCCCAGTTACCTGTAGGAAATGCTCAGGTCACAGGTAAGCCAGGAGATTCCGCTTCCTTCAGGTTCTGCAGAAAACAGGACCAGCTATATCATTTTGGAGGTGGAGAGCAGTGTAAGATGAGAATGCGGGGCCCCTTGTTGAAAACTTATGAATTTCACCGTGGCAACAGCAGAGCGTTAAACCAAGTGCACTGGTCCTTTTAAGCTTGGGGCTCAAGTGGTCTTGCACAGGTCACATGCCTATGAAGCTGGGCCTGGCTGGAGCCTTGAGAGAGCAGGGATTTAGTTCTGGTAAGCAAAAAAGGTATACCTTGTACACATTTTATAATTTTTTTAGTATGTTCCTGAAATTCAAGAATGAAGGAGTTTTTCTGGGCTTGTCAAATCAGTTGCTATGTTGTTAGTCACAAGCATGAGTGACTTGTGACGATAGCTACGTGAAACAGCTGCCATGCGGCAAGCTCTCAAAGGGAGACAGCGGCTCCCAGCTCTTATCCAGCCACAGAAGGGGTGAGATCTGCTTCCAGCTTTACCTAGGCTCAGTACTGAGAGTGAGGGGCTGCATCGGATTGAGGAGCATTGGTGGAATTCCCTCTCCACTCCTTTCAGGAGTTCCATTGCCCTTCAGCTTAGCACAGCTGGGAGTCAATACTGTGACTTGTCCCGTGCTTCTTTCAAGGAGTCCTTCAGGACTTGGTGGTAAATCCGAGCTCCATGGTTCTCCACCGGAAGCTGGATTCTTCCCAAGTCCCTGGGTTCTGTAGCAAGAGACACAAAAGTCAGGGAAATCTCTTTTAAAACCCTCAGATGCTGGTTTAGAGGGTGAAATTGCATTGAGTGAACCAGAGAAGAGAGTGGGTGGAGAAATTTGTTCTGCTTTGGCATATTATATTTAATTAAATACATTTTCCATGGTTCTTGAGAACTTGGATTGGGAGATTTAAGATTCCCACAGTCTCGAATTGTCACAACTATTGATTCATGCTGGTGTGATCATGATAAGACCGTACGTCTCATCTTTGGCTGCTGCCCATACATTACTTGTCTTTATGAAAAAGATATTCACCTGTCTTCTATGTAGAGGCCTGTCTTTGCAGGTTATCTTCTCCATATTCCTTCAGCATTACCAAGGTGCTGTCCTAATCACAAAGGTGAGTGATAACGTAGGTTGCAGCGGTGACAACAACACACCTAGTGAACAGTGTGCTCGTGTGTAATTAACATTGTCTTACTAGTCCTCTGAGTTAGGCTTTTCTCATTGCACTTCTCCCATATCCAGTAAACTTTTTAAAGTCTTACCAAATAGCTCTGAATATGAAAATTTACTACTGGGAATGTAAAATTAAGCCCATATTCTTACATATTTAGGACTTCAATACTTTTCACTTTAGCCAATTTAAGAGGGTCGACTTTAGGTCTGGCTTTTTTTTGCAGGAAACAGACAAAAGCCATTCGGTATTTTTTATTTAGATACGCATGACTTGCCTTTTAATTTTTTAAACAAAATATTCCTTTTTAATTTATTAAATTTCAAAGGTTATACATATAATGTATATATAAATATACATATGAGTCTGTTTTTATAGAGGGTTGAATAATACTTTTGCCGTGACGTCCAAATCTGTTTGGACTGATTCAAGGCAGGGTGAACAATTAATTTCAGGCTACAAAATCTTCTCATCATTTCTACTTTAAATTTGAGCCTGGTTGCCAATCTGGTACCTGGGAAGTTGATGTGAAGGGGTGTTGGTAGTACATTAATTTCCTGTTAACGTTGCCAATCAAATGGCAGAACCATAGTCAGTCGTTGTGTGAACTGGTGTTGGGGGTAATATAGCTGTGACTCTTTATTCATGCCATCAGCTCCACCTTCTAGCATAATCAATTTTATGCTTAACTAGTATCTTGTGTGTCCTCAAGGTCAAGGCTTCCCAGTGTTTGACTGATACAGAGCTTCTTTTAATTTCTTTGAAATCACATCAATTTTTGCCTCCTTTAACTCTACAGACTTTATGTCTGTTTCACTTTAGCCACCTTACAAATATGGACACACCTTGGACCTTGCTATCAATGAGATCTGCTCTATTCTAAGATTTTGAAATCAGAAATTAACTTTCTCATTTCTTCCTGCACTTTACCTTAATAATAATTATGCCTAATCTGTTAACTATGTTCTTTTCCCCCATAGTATCTCATCTCCTCCTTCACTTCACCTACCATTGTTTCATGGCCATCTGGGACCTGCCAATGATCCTTCATTATCCCCTAAATTCTATAGCCTTATGCTGTACCTGCCAAGCTTACACTGAAACTAAGGTAGCTGACCAAACCATCGGGCTTTTCACTTCACATTCCAAGGGCTGTGGATCATAGAGCAAAAATGTTACGTAGCAGACGGAGCAGCTCTGGTATAAATACGTGGTCTCTAATCTCAATTAAGGCATCTCTGCTAGTACTAGAGGTAAAGTTTCTGGTTGATTTCCACTTGTGGTCCATTCTTGCCTTTTTATTTTATGGCATTTTTAAATAAGGACTCAGATTATGTTCTAATTCCTTCATCACGGAGACATGTTATGTCCTATTTAAACACCAGCTCCTGGTATTCAAAGCCTGTTCTGGTCTGTATAGCTGATACCTTATCCTTTCTTGATCTATGTTATGGAAGGGTTAAATACAACTAAAATAGGCTTCTTATAGGTCACTTTTCTCAGTCCAGTGGCCTCTTCTCAGGCCTCATTTTTTCTGTAAAATTTGATAGGACGTTTCCTTCTTGAAATTGTTTCTCCTCCTGCTACTCTTCCCCTCTTTCTGCCTCTGTAGCTGTAACTGGCTTCCTTTCAGTCCCTCGGAGGCCCTGAGTCCCTTTCTGTCTCTGGGCTTTTGCATTCCAGATCTCAGCCCAGGCTTAATTGTCGCTTCCAAAGGGAGGCTTTCCCAGACCTCTCAATCTAAAATGGGTTTCCCTATTTCTCATAGCACCTTTTCCTTCCTAGCCCTTGTCACAGTTTGTAATTGGTTTTTGCTGTTACATGTCTAATATCTGCTGGCTTTACGTTGCACTCCTAGCAATTAGCATTACTCTAGGACCACAAGAAACTTTCAGTAAACTATTTTGGATGAATGACTGTGGGAATAAAATAAATTTTACTTTGTCCTCCACTACTTTCTTTCATGAACTTTTCCCTTAGTTAAAATATGTTCCTTGCTCTTCCCTCTACCTGTAGAGTATTTTCCTTCTCCCAAGCTTCCCTTGTGTTACCTGTCTTTCCACATCTCCAGCCAGACATCTGTGATTTCTCCCTCATTTGGACTTGCAGAGTATTTATCTTCATCTCTCCTAAAGGACTCATTAATTTCAAAGTTGTAGTGCACGTGTGGATGGCCCTCTTCCCTGTCACGAGCTGAAGGCTCCTTAAAGGCAGTATCATCGGCATCTCATTCAGTTTTGTATCCCTCACAGTGTCTAGCCCAGGGCCATGCATGAGAGTTTGTTCCCAATACGTACATGTTAATTGTTGAATAAATGAAAATCGGTACCTTTTGACTGCACTTAGCTTCTCTGTAGGAGTCTGACGGCTTTGAATTGGTTAAGCTGTAGTAATTTGTCTTAAAATGTGGACTGACTTTCTTTGCTTCTCTTAAGGAGCTAATTTTCCGTCTACAGTTCATGCATATCAAAGGATGCTTTTTATTAGTTATATTAACAATGTTATTACTTAGAGCTTTTTATAGCTAATGAAATTTTTCATATTGATGATCTAACTTGGCCTACCAGCAACTTTATCAGGCAGGTGGGATAAATATTATTATCCATAGATGCGATTGAGCTCAGAAAAGTCAAGCAGTGTGCCTAGGGCTGCACAGCTAATATCCCGATTACCTAGCGGTGATTCTCACGTCGGGGGTGGAGCAGAGGAAAGGGTAAGGACTTTGTGCTGTTTGTGGTCCCCTAGAGAATGCATTAAAATCACAGGCGGAGATGACAGTTTTCTCAAATTATAAGCATATTCCCAGCTGAAAGTTCTAATCCATTTCCTAGTTGGGATTGATTGCCATTCTACCACTATGAGTGATATGACTGCATCCTGCCTTTGTCTTAGGTCAGAAAAAAGGTTGGGAAAATTACAATCATACTCCTTTGGAATGTCATCTTTGTTGTGATAAATTCAAGACAATTCCTGGGCTTAATATATACTTGATATCTTAGAAAAAAAGGCTTCTTTACTTTTCAGAACTATTTACTCATTGCTTCCATGAGAACTTGTCCTCATTTCGGGAGGTGGGCAAAGAATTTTGGCATCTGCCATTCTTTTTGTGGTGTGAAGATAGGCATTTTCCTTCTGCAACAAAAAGAGGTCTTAATAATGGAAGCTGAAGATCTGGAGGATGGGGGTGGGCAGGAGTTTGATTCTATAGTCATACCCCTTTGTGCAAAGCAATTGTTCTCAACTCTTCACATTAGCTTAAAAACAGGCCCCACCCCAGACCAATGACCTCAGAATCATTTAGGAGTAGGGTCTAGGCAATCTTAATTATTAAAAGCTCCCCAGTTAGTTCTGAGGTACAGCTCAGACTTAGAGCTCATAAAGTTTTTAATCAAATATGTTGCCCTACAACAAATAAGCTTGTATGATAAGCTGAAGACTAGTTTTTTATTTGAACATTTAAAGACTTTTTTTTTTTTTTTTTTTAAAGTGGTTCCTTAATAGTTGTGACCATAAGACCCAGAGGAACTGATGGATATGGCTGCCTACTGGGGAGAGCCCAGGTGCTGGCTACCTGTCTTAGCCCTTTGGGGAAGCTGTTTTCTCAAGAGATGTTTACATTGTTCAGAATGTGCGTTTCTTTTAATTTTGCTATGTAGCACTTTAAGTTTTATTACATTGGTAAAGAACGATTATAATTTGTACCCCTAGCCTTGTTCAATGAAAAGACTTGAAAATCTAAAATTTGATGTGACTATAATGAATTATGGTGTATCTTAGGATCTTGACATTTATGAAGTCAAAATTGAAGTTTGCTACGTAAGTCAAATGTTTCAAGTATGAAAACGCTTTTGCCTGTTTTTTTTCTGAAGAATTACAAATGCTTGCTTCTTTCATCTGCTTTAGTTAGACACTATGTTCCAAACTAGAGTAAGCTGTCTCTTTCAGTTAAAAATTTCTGGAATAAGCAGCCTTCCAAACACTATATCTAAGTGTCTCATAGATATATTGGAAAGAATATCTCCCTAACTATTAAAGCTAGAGTTTGTTCTTAGAGTAAAGCAAAGTCTCTTATAATAGAGATACAGTTTACCTAAGCGTCATATTAATAAGTAAAAAAAAAAAACAAAAAACAGCTTTTTGAATAATATATGAATTCATATGGTATCAGTGGTATCTAGGCATTTGGGACAAAACATAATTAGTTTCAATTCCCTTTGAGAGGGAGATGTGGATGTTAAAGTAAATTGCTGATGAAGCATATACTTTGGAGAACAGTGTATTTCAAAACTTTGTGCAATATCAGCTATTTCTTTCAATGGTATGGAAGTATAGCCTAAGACTGAGAAGATTTATTAGGGGCGGTTTTAAACCATTCTTACTACATAGAAGTTCATAGTTTGCTACTTAGAACTGGATACTGAAAAGAAGAATAATAGTAAATATTTATAGGCCTGCTTGGAAACATTAATTCTATACAACTCCTGGCACCATTGTTTGTAGCCAATAAACCAAATACTAATCACTTGCTTGTATAAGAATAATCAGTATCACAATATGTAAATATTCAAAAGAGCTTGGTTATATATTACGAGTTACTCCTTTACAAAACACTGAATAATGGACCTACTCCAGAAAAATCAGCACTTAACAGAGTAAGAAGACTTAGATTTGTGCAATAAATATATTCTGAGGGAGGAAAGGAGGAATAGAGTTTGGAATAAATTGACTTTATTAAGTAAAAATGAAGAAACTACCTCTATGGAAGGAACTATTTTGCTACCAGGAATAAATATTCCAAACTTGCACAGTAGAAAATCTAATCATTCTAACCTTGAGGGACTTCTTTCAAAGGTTTCAGTTTTATCATGGAAATTAATCAGGCTATGATACATACATATATACATACATATATATATATATATATATATATATATATATATATATATATATATATATATATATATA
>NW_006780496.1:197636-202743 GCF_000442215.2 Lipotes vexillifer
GGTGTTGAGTCCATTTTGTGGAGCAAGGAGTAGATCTTGTCTATTACGTATTTGGCTTCTGGAACGGTATATATATATATATATATAGTATGTGTAGTATAAGACCCTATGCAAGCAATTTTCCATCGACTCTTAATTTTTTGAGACACATAAACAAAATACTGTACCTTCTCATTTTTTGCACAACTGTGAAATTTGAACTCTGGGAAATTAGCACAGGTTATCATCCTTATCTGAAACATGTTCAAGAGTCTTCCTGAGAAATGGAGCCCATTACTTAGCCAAGGATTCATCACTCGCTCCTCATTGCCTTTTTCAGGTTTGCTTAGTTTGATAAACACTGGATTCATGATCAGCTCCTTGTCTCCATTAAGCCTACAGAAAATGAGAGGTTTGTTACAACACTCAGTGGGAAGAACTCTTCCATTTGGTTTGTTTTTCTGATGACATCTACAGTGTTAAAGTAAAAATATTTAAACGAAACCATTCAGAGTGCATACTTAATGTGCTAGAAGCACAAATGTGTGGGAGTATTCATTTTTTCTTTTTTTTTCTTTTTTTCACTAAAAACAAACAAACAAAAGCCCAACCACTACTTCTTGGATCTAAAAAACAAAATAGGGTAACTCAGCTTATAGAGTCAGGATCTACCGTTCTAGGAGGCTGAATAGCAGCGATTATAGCTTGGTCAGTAATAATGACAGATTTTAGTGTCCGTTTTAGTGTATGAAACACTAAATTATGATTTGAAAAACAGGTAGTTTATAGTCCTAGAATAGCATTTCTTGGAGGCTGTGGATGACGTTACATCATTTCAGGGTGGTTTTCTTTTTTTCCCTTTTAATTGCAGGTACAGTGTTGTTTTCACTTCTTTGCATATTAATACAAATATGAAAATATTTGTTGATGGTCTATTTGGAAAAGAGGCTTATTACTATGTACATCTTCACCCTCATTGTATCCTTATGATTTTTTCTTTTGGCACACAGTATTAAAACTTAGTCCTTTGGAAAATGTCATAATTCAGATAACTTAATTTTTATAAGTCTTCATAAGGGCTGCCTCAACTTAGAGAATTTCCAGTCAGTTGGGCCTGATGCAATCCACTCTAGTATACCTTGCAAACTAACTGCTGAAATCTCACATACTGTTAATGATTATGTATGAAGTCTCTGGAAGAACTGGAGGTGTCACAGGCGATGGATACAGACATAGCATAGTGCTTTTTTAAAGTAGGGGAAGGTATACATGTGGCAAGCCAATTAACTTGACTCCCAAATTCTAATTTAGACAAAGCATTCGGAGGAAAATGGAATAATGGCCAAAAGCTTGACTGACTTGTCTCCCAGCTCCATTTTGACAGGAGTGAGCCTTCTGGTCAGACATAGTAAAGCAGCAGCATGTAACACTGGTGCTTAGAGAAAGGCTGTGTGTATGTAGAGAAGGTAAGGGGTGGAGTCCTATGATTTGGATTCTAATCCTGCCTAAAACCCATTAGCTGTGGGGCATTGGGTAAGTCACTTGTCATCCAGCTTCAACTTCTGCATCTTTAGAATATAGATGGGAGGAGTACCTTCCCTCACTACCTCCTGAGGTTGGTGAAGGGTCAAACATGGAGATCTAAATGGAAATGTTTTAAATCTAAGTTTATAGATGGATATTAGTTATATATAATGATGAGAATAACTAGTACTTGGTTTAAAAGTCGAAGTGCAGGACCACTTTGAGTTATGCCTTGAAAAGAATGGAATCTCTTCCATAATTGCATTTTTAGGCTGATCCAGAGATACTTAGCAGAGAACCAGGGAAGAAAATGGGGTGTGATTCTCTGAATGCTCTCACTGGTTATCCAGAGTTGGGGGAAGAGTCAAGTACACATATCATGGCCTCTTTCATATGATCTTAAAAATAGCCACCCAAAACAGATCATCAGAAAATGTGCACTGAATAGGCCCCTCTTATAGTTAAAGCTGAAAATTAATTTTAAAATAAATGAAGTCTCTCAGTCAGATAAAAATATACAACAGAATAGTCTTCTATAAAAAGAATACTCTTTTTGTCCTTGATGTCTGGTAATATCCCACTGTATTAGTGTTTTCAGTATAAAATGATGCTTCTACCTAAGTTACTAATCAATAGGAATTTACTTCTGTGTGGATTTATGTGCTTAATAAATGGAATTCTGACTTTTCTTAACACTAAATTAACTACTTTAAAAATGGGAAAAAAAGGAATATGCAAATACCAATATACCAACCATGCTCAGATTTAACAAGTGTCAACATTTTGCCAAATTTTCTTGTTTTCTCAGTTTGTTTTAAAAAAAAATAAAACATGTTTTGTTCAACATGGCAGATTGAACATATATATTTCTTTCTCTTTAGAAATCTCCCTTAAATGATAGTAAATTAATAATATTAAAAAGACAAATATAAATAGAGAGAGAACAGACAAGGACACAGCAGTGGATCAGAAATGTTAAGAACTTTCTGAATAATGGAAAGTAGATGGAAAAATAATAACTGAGTTTGTAGCACTGAAAGCCAGAACTGAAGTGTCAGTATAATGCAATATGGTACTTAATACCCGCTAAAAGTTCAAGATTTGGAGACACCTGGGACCTTGGAATCTGGGGTGAAATTTGGATTGAGAAGAAGAGGGCAGGTGGAAAGTTTGCATACACAAGGCTTAGACCATCAGGTCCCTTCCACCAACTGAATCTGAGCAGCTGTGCTACTCCCACCCCAACCCTCACAAGACACAAAAGAGTGATGCTCTAGAGAATTTAAACCAGGGAGGCTCCAGACCTTGGACATCTGGAATAGCAGAGCATGGGAGCAAGTGACATACTGACCACAGGGTGCTTCGTGACAGTTAACTCCCTGCATGACAAGACACAGACGCAGTCCCAAACTCCTTTCCCCTTAATCATTGATGGTCATGAACCAAATATCACAAACCAGAGAAAAGTACTTACTTTTATATTTTTCTTGCTCATTAGTTTTCCAATTTTGGGAAAAAACAAATGGAAGAGATTTCATCTTACCTCCTGTCAGCTACCATAGTCCCTAGTAGCATTCCTGAGCTCCCAACAACTGGCTGAGAGCAGAGGGGCTATGAAGCTAGTTAAATTAGTCATTGTTGGCTGTAGGTGGACAGAAAAGTGCTCAATCCCTACTACCACTCCCTCAGGTTAGTCTGGCTCCCAATGAAGGTCCCTCTATTTAAGGTGTCATACCTTCTCCCCGCCTCATACTTCTTTCTCTAGAGAAAGAAGAAAATTTTAACAACTGTGTTAATAGATATTATCCAGGTGGCTTGGATTTTAAATGACAAGGTCCTAATGAGGTGGGTACTTAAACTGATTCTTTTCGGATTGTTTTCTAGATATCATGTCATATATACATTGTTTTTCTACATGTTGACAGTGAATCATGGATCTGTACTCTTGTAATATTAAAATTAAGGAAGGTGCCTTAGAGATCAGTGCGTTCAACCTCTATTTTTTCAGTAAGCAGAAAGAAATAAACAGTTTGTCCAAAGATAATCAGGTAGTTAGTGGCAGGAGCAAGGCTATAATTTTTGAAAATGGTCTTTGATTATCAATGAGAATATCTAGTTACCCCTTGCAATTTGTAAACCACAGTGTGGGATTTGAAAGGCCATATTAATAGAAAATAATTACTAGAAATTAATAGGAATTTTAAAGTCCCCAGGTAGATACATTTATTCAATTCACTGTCCAGTTGCCCATTTTGTTCTCCCTTAAGAGTTTATCTTCATGATAAAAATTGCTTTGGTCAGCATTCTACCCACCTGTGGTATTAGAATTCTGATTCTTTCTCCAGTGGAGTGCACGAGGCAAGAGACAAGGAGAATCCCTGGAGGGAGAGTATGTTTTTTGGAACCTCACCAAGATGTTACTAAAGCATGTGTGTTGCTCAAATAAACCCTGTGGAGTTGGAAAAAGGTTGAGACTTACTGCTAGAGAATTGCGTTTTAACTGAGTAATGGAATCTGATTTAGGAAATTGGAATAAAATATGAAGATTAGTACAAATCAGAGTGATAGTGTTGTTTCTAAAATCTGAGCAGATCCATAAGAATAGCAGCAAGAGTCCCTCACAACCATTCATTTTACTATTAAAGAACATCAAATAATTCATGCTATTCTCTTTAGCCTCAGAACAATTTTCACCCAATTTCAATATAAACAGATTTGTGCGTTTCAGGGAAATGGATGTATGTGTTTCTTTCTTGGAAGGTAATTAAAGGATAAGATTTCTATAAATGTTTCCTAATATTCCAAATTGTGATTGTATTTTACATTTATATACAGTTGATGGCCCCTTTATGTAACTTCCTAAGAGCCCTTTTATCGAGAGTGTCTTGATTCACAGTAAGTATTTAAGCCAATTTCTGGTCAGTTATACCGAGAGTGGTCTTATAAGTTAATAATTTATTATAATTACAGCTTAGATAGTAACGAAGCATAATATCTGGAAAAATATTGTCAGGAATTTTTTATGGAAGCACAGTCTATGATTTTTCTACTATATTTGTTTATAAGTTGAATTAGGCAATAAATATGTGGTCCAAAGGGCTGTGGAATATTCTCCAGCCAAACTGGCTTCCCATCAGTTTAGCAAATGTGCTGAGCCCTCTTCTGCTTCAGGGCTTGTCATGAGTTGTTAACCTGGCCTGAAACCCTGTTACTCCTCTTTGCAAGGCCCCTTCCCCTTCAGATCTCTGTAGAAATGCCATTCCTAGCTATCCAGACCAAAATAGTTTCCCTTGTTATTCTCTCTGGTAGCAATACTTTTCCTTTATAGTACTTACAATCATTTTAAATTGCATATTTTATTTATTTAATGTTTAAAGTCTTTTTTTCACCTCTGTTTAGTCTCAGCACTCTGATACATAGTAGATGTTCAAGAAATATTTGGCAAAAGCATGCGTAACATATAAAGAAGACATAATTTCATAGATAATGAGCACTTCCACCCACTCTTTTATCTTCAAGTGCTAAGATAACAATCTTAGATTTTTTCTGCTGGCTCCAGTTATTATTTGTGTGTTTTTGTCTACTATTGGAAAACAGAGCGTCG
>NW_006780496.1:202876-204831 GCF_000442215.2 Lipotes vexillifer
GGGCCCGTGAGCCATGGCTGCTGGGCCTGCGTGTCCGGAGCCTGTGCTCCGCAACGGCAGAGGCCACAATAGTGAGAGGCCCATGTACCGCCAAAAAAAAAAAAAAAATTAATATGAGGTCAGTGGTGATGAATAAACTTGACATTTTCATTTTTCCAATTCTTTTGAGTTACAAATAATAATTGGCCATTTAAATGTGTGGAATAGTTGTGGAGCTTTGGAGGATGAATGTAGTTGCTACAGGTTCTAAAAATCATCTGGATTAAGTAGAAGAACTCATTATATCAGGGAGGTATGGGAGAAGGCAATTGTGCTTATGTTTCCCTTGTTTACTTTTCTAGGTATACAGTATGTACTTATTAAGATTTTATTTAAATGGCTGAAATTGGGAACTGTAAAATGAGCATTATATTTTCCTTGTGTCATTCCTTCATTTTTTCTAAGTGACCACTGTTCAAAGTGCTGGAGCAGATATTCTGAAGTGATGGGCACTTCAGCACTTAATAAATGCTCATTGAGTGACTATACAAGTGCATGAATGACATGTTTCTTGCTACAGAGGAGCCTGCAGTCTGGTCGAGAGGGCAGACCTTTAAACAAATTTTGCTCTAGGGCTAGAGAGGAAGGAGATTTGGGGTCAGCATGTGATGCAGTGCTAACAAATGAAACTTGAGGGATGTCTCCTGGAGGGTTTCTGGGAATGGTATTTTTATATTCTTAAAAGGGACAGTTGGAAAGAGCTCCTTCTTTTTTTCAAGGACTGTCATCATCTCTAGATATGGTGCCTGGACTGGTGTCAGGGAGTCTTGTAACTATGAAGGGAACAGACAGATGGGAAAGTTGACATGCCAAGGAGGGTGGTGAAAATATATTGATAGAACCTGTGAAATTAATAACACTAGAGCTACCGTGTTTGGATTTCTTTTTATGCAAGATAATGTGTATCCATAAACTCTGTGAGGGCAAGGGCTTTGCACATTTTGTTCACTGTAAATCCCTTATGCCTAGAACAAAGGCTGGGACTAGAGTATATACTAAACAAATATTTTATAATAACCTATTTAATTTATCAATAGTATGCAGCCAAATTACCTTGATGGATTTTGTATGTTGTAATGGCAAAATTAGAGGAAGAAATGTTTGTGTAAATAGTCTCAATCATATTCATCTTTAAATGTGGTTAATGAGTTTGTTCCTCTGTGTTTAGTCATTTCCTGGTGCTTTTGTTTGGGAAACATTTTATTCTCACAGAGGCTAAAATTGTCTTGATACATTGGTGAGGACAAGAATCTAAAATTCGCATTCCTCCAATCAGTCTCCAAAAATTTAAAGCAGCCCTGTAAGGAGGTGGGGGGAGAGCTTTTATCTCAGGAGGAGACAAGATAATGAGAAAATAGTGTTATTTTCACTTATTCACTTGCATATTGAAACCTTTCCAATATGTTTAAGTTTATAATATGTTGTTCACATATAAGAAAGAATTTTAAATTCATATATGTGAATCTACCGCTACAGGTTTAGAAAACTGTATTGCACCATTATTCTGAATATTGTTGTTAGTTTCTGGGATAAGCTGCTTATTTATTACTTCCTTATGGAGGAAACTCACAAGATCTCCTGTTAGGGTTGGACATGACAGTTAGGAACATCCCAGTCTCAGTGTCAATTCTGAAAACTTTGCTTGGAGACCTATTTTCAAATTATGTCAGAGACAGCATCATCTATAATGAGAACTGCTATTAAAAGTTAAGTACAGGGCTTCCCTGGTGGCGCAGTGGTTGAGAGTCCGCCTGCCGATGCAGGGGACACGGGTTCGTGCCCCGGTCCGGCAAGGTCCCACATGCTGCAGAGCGGCTGGGCCCGTGAGCCACGGCCGCTGAGCCTGTGCATCCGGAGCCTGTGCTCCTCAACGGGAGAGGCCACAACAGTGAGAGGCCCGCGTACCGCAAAAAAAA
>NW_006780496.1:208759-209220 GCF_000442215.2 Lipotes vexillifer
AAAAAAAAAAAAAAAAAAGTTAAGTACAGAGGTTTCCTTGTCTTGGGCCATATCTTAAAAGAATTTGTTGAAGAGTGAAAAGCCATACTAATAACACATACTCACCAATGAACTTTGATGGTTATGTGCTCTATTAAAGCTCTGAGGAATTCATAGTAGTAACAGAATTTACTTTTTTTTCTGATTCACTTGTATAAGCTATTGGAAATAAATGGACTTTTTAAACGTTCAGTTAACAATTCATAGTTTCCTCTCCCTAATTTCATATCTCCTAACTGGAACTTCATTTGCATTGCCACTCCTGTAATCTCAAGGAGATACCAGTTTTACTTGTACATTAAGTTGGATTTACTTTTATTATAGGGAGGGGGAAAAACTTTTAGCTCTATAATTCGGTACTGACTTTTCCTAGGCTGTTTTCAAAAAGGTCACTTAACTAGTATTTTTGATGCATTTCCCTA
>NW_006780496.1:209230-209843 GCF_000442215.2 Lipotes vexillifer
TAGTTTGATATCTCTAATCTCTGAATCTTTAATTCCCTTGTTATAACAGAGTTTCTTGAATCCTTGCTATAGCTTCACCATCCTTATATTATGCTTTTACAGCAATTCCCTAGACTCATGAAGGTGAAGGATGAAGTTTATAATGATATTGAATACCAAACTGTTGCTTGATTTATTCAGGAAGGTTGTTATATACCGGGATCAAGTGACAGCTTAAAAGCTAGTATAATTTATCATCATCAGTTAATTTTCACTGGGTGTCCACTGGGTGCTGAACATTGTACAAGGCTTTTTGTCAGCAGGTATGTGCCTGATAAGGTTGATGGAACTCTGAGAAGACGGAATCTTGCCCTTAAGGCACTTGCTGTATAATCAAAGGCAAGTCAGCAAATGCCTAGAGTTGTCAAGCTCTGTGTACAAAACCTATGTAACAGAAAATATTAGGGTTCTTGTCAGCAAATGGAGGTCCCACTCTCATTAATACCTATACAGCCACCAGAAGAAAGGGGGCATTGGGTGGTGGACCAAGAATAAGTGTCTACTGTGGTCCAGTCCCTGTTTGACTGGCACACATTTCTGTGTGTGTCTACACAGATATATATTTTTTTCCCTA
>NW_006780496.1:209868-241154 GCF_000442215.2 Lipotes vexillifer
TCCCTACATATCATTTCAAAATACTCCTACCTAATGAGATCCAGTTATCTTTTCAACAAACTTTATGTACTCTGCCTCTGCCTAATGAGAGACAAATCAAAGTTACATCCCGATGATATATCTAGAGCTAGTGTCATATGGCTATTCCACAGATCTCTGGGTGACCTTTATTCCTCTGGAATGACCCAGAAATCTGGTCTCAATCAAATTTGGACGTAGTGACTCATGATCTTGGGAATTATGGCTTAAAACGTATCTGATTGTATAAGGGTGAAACAAGTATAGGATAGCTGCCATGTAAACTCAGTTACAGTCCTGGTCTAAGGAATATCCATATTCCCCTGATTCAGGATAGTCCAGAAGATGCTGTGGTCAGGGACTATCATCTAAGCATCTCTATTCAGTTTCTTCCCTAACCTTGGGTTTTGTGGTCAGTGGATGGATTCCCGAGGATTATCTGCTAAGAAGTTTTCCCTTGTTGGGTCACCTTCATGGCCATCTCTGAGAAGGGCTTTGGGGAGAATTCCCTTGCAGGGGCCTTAGCAGTTTTTTTCTTGTTGGTAACAAGGACTTAGATTCAGGGATTGCCTTAGGGTTGAACAAGTCACAGGTCTTTATTTGCTAGGCTATAAGGATTTCATTTTTTCTAGCAATATAAATTCTTTACCATCTTTGTTAGGTGCTTATCAATATCCTTTTTTTGGAGGTAGTGGTGGCATACTTCATTTTCTGGCACAAAAGTTGTGTGTCAAATAATGATCTTTGACTCTGGTCCCTTGCCTTGCCACTTTTGTTTCAGAGTTCAGGGATCCCTCTGTCTCCTTTAGTCTTGATCTAATGGCTTCCTGTCACTAGCTCTGCTTACGTGGGTGGTGAAGCTTGACCCAGGCTGTATGCTTCCCCAGGCTGTATCCCTTGTGAATGAGTTGCATGAACTACTTAGTGAGTAGGAAAGGCACTTGAGAGGGCCTGGAGTTTCAGGCTTCCGCAGCTCTTGCGCCTCCTTAATATCCTCTGATTGCATTTTCCAGCGCTTCACATTTACCCAGTCAGCACACTGCATTCAGACTGTAATAAATAATTTGGCTGCTGAAATTCGGGTAACATATCTGAACTTTAGTGGTCCCACATTACTGGCTACCAGGGCTACTTACGGGTTTATATCTGTGAGTTGCACGAAGGCAAGTGGGGGCCAAAATCTAGCTCTTGCTCTACTCACCAAGGTTTGCGCTCAGGCAAGGAAGGCTTTTTGAAATTTGTCTCCACAGAAGGCAGTGCCTTTTTCGGTTTGCAGAGTAGCAAATTTATTTGTGTGATGCTGTCTTTGGCTGTGTTGCTTGCAGGTAAAAAAAGCTTTCTTTAATAAAACTGTCCGCATTTTCTAGTCAGCTTTTATGTTGGCCAGTTAGAATCGAGTTTGTTGTTTTATTGTAGCAGTTACTGAAAGCCATGAGAAATCCAGTATACCAATATACGGGTAGATTTCTGCAAAGTCCCCTAAAGCTCCAGCCTTCCTGTGCATGCAATCTGTGTCCCAAGGACTGATGACTGCTTATTTTAACTAGCTACTTTGCTGCTGTTTCATACTGACAGCTTATTTTCCAGCTAGGATGGAGTGATCCTCATTTTCCCCAAACTTAGTTTTGGCTTTACTTAGTTTCCCATTTTAATAACCTACTCCTGATGCAGGTTTTTATATTATATCACAGACCTTCGTTTCAAGGTTTTTGACTTGTACCTTGCCTTACCGGAGAGCCTTATCATATAGAGAAGGGCTGAAGGAACCCAGAGGCAGGCTGGGTCGAGGACCTACGTCAGAAAGCAGTCTGCACCTATCCAAGCGTGTCAATGTGTATATTAAGTTAAAAACCTAAGAGTGCTGCGTGCTTCTTAATGGGTTGTCTTCTTACATGCTTTGTGGTCCTTGAAAGCTGTAATCAGTGTGTAAAGACTCTGGGTGAATTCTGAAGTTTCAAGTGTTTGGGATTTTCAGTATTTGCTTTTTTAGTTGCCAACTACCGTAATTTTACTATTAGTATACGTCGCTTAATGTCTGTAAATGGTGACTTGGTTAAGCATTTCTGATGTGTTATTTAACAAGGTAATACTTGAATATGTATGTTCTGTCCCATTGTGATAGAAGATCAGGTGCTTTTAAAGTGATTACTTCTAAAAACAAAGAATAATAGTTTAAAAAATCTTTTTCTATAAACCTCATGGTGAAACACTAGCAAAGTCAAAGAAACGTTTAACTAATGGTCTGAAAATTGAAGTGAGGTGTAGCTGCTTAATACTTCCTGACTTGCTATTGTTTTGAGAATTCTGAGGAAAACTTCTGTTTGTTGAAACATAACACAGGAACAGTAGGACTTTTCAAACTTCTGCTTGCCCATTATTGATCTTAAAAACAACAATAACAACAAAGGAAATGCCTTTTTATATCTAAAAAAAAGTATATGTGATATATATATATATATATGTCCTGAATATGCCCATTTTTACCTATTAGAAAACTCAGGAATCATTCTTCAAAAGAACATGAAGGCATTACATTCCTTTTTAAGTTACCATATTAAAAAATATTTCAGTATGTAAAATAGGTTTTTGGAAGATTGTGTCTTTGTGCTATTTTTTATTCATGTATTTTCAGTCATACAAAAAACACCATTTAAGCTATTGATTTTCTGCAAAATATAAGCACATATACATTTA
This sequence comes from Lipotes vexillifer, assembly GCF_000442215.2. Lineage (NCBI taxonomy): Eukaryota > Metazoa > Chordata > Mammalia > Artiodactyla > Lipotidae > Lipotes > Lipotes vexillifer. Next base: position 212,581 of record NW_006780496.1, read on the forward strand.
TTTAGATATTTATTATACAATTATAAATAATTGTGCAGAGGTCACTTTATCAGTTGAATCAAATGAGGGAAATACCTATTGAGTCAGTGAACAAAGGAGACCACAGCAACCAGAGGTCTCATCTTCACTATGGGATTAGATGGGAGGATGATACGCTCTTTTAATATATAAATGAAGCTTGGAGACAGCAATCCATAATGAAAGCTGCTAACTTAAACTGAAAATATTCTATTTTCGAATATATGGGTGGTGAGCTCCTATTATCCAGATAAGTTAACTAGAAACTGATATTCAATAGCTGGTGTAAAGTAAGGCCAAATTTGTCATCCATTTGAGTATAAAAACAAGCATGAGAGAAAAGCTCCACTTGGAGGGGATATAATAAAATTTGTGTTATTCATCGATGTACTGTCTGGGGACTTTTCAGTAATACATGCAAATATTAAAAGAAAGTGTAGCTCGCTTTCTTTAATGATCTTTATTGTTGAATTTATTCTTCCGTTTGTATATTTATTTGAAGCCTGTTTATTTACAAGAAGGTTTGGGGTTGATTTATAGGGGGGAAAAGAGCACCTGGTAACAGAATAAAAAATAAAAGGCAAGTAATAAATCAAAAAGAAATGGCGGGGGAGGGTATTAAGTAGGGGAAAGTAAAGAGGGAGAAATCAATGGGGTGGAACTGGGAAGATAAACCTCCCCAGGCCCATGAAGATCTATCATTTTGCCAGTGAAGGTCCTACTGCCCAGGGAGATGTAACACCCTTCTCAAGCTCACAGAACCAGGAAATACTGACTCCAGAATTCAAACCCTAGTGGGTCTTGTTTGTCAAAGCCTGCACACGTCCCACCATCTGTTGTTGGCAGTATCTTGTTGAAGAAGACACTTGTGTACCAATTGCTCCTGATATAAAGGAGACCGACTGGTCCTAGCTTGCCTGGGACTGTCCTGGTTTTAAAACCACTGTTCTACCTCTCAGCACCTCCCTCAGTCCTGAGCAAACTGTGGTGGATGGTCACCCTGCTGGCTTTCCTTCCAGCCACCGTAAAGGAAGAAATTTGACAGAGTTGTCCCACTGTCCTCGAATGGCAGCTGAAAGCTGGGGTACTTTTCCTACAGAACTGCGTGATGCATGATTATCCCTCAGTGACAGTCGGGTCCTGTGTTATAAAGCTGAGCTGCTGCTTTCTAAGATCCACCAGAGGCTGTGGATTTGGCAGTGGTCTTTCCACTGCTACTGATATATTGTTTTGTTTGTTTCTTGCTAGGGAAGAGTGGTGTCTTTCGGGTCATTTGGGCTAGGGACAATTTACATATATTATATGTTGATATACTATACATAGTTGGTCATAGGCTTTGATAGAAGCTATGAATGTTTTAAAATGAGTCCCACCATTAATTCCATGGCTAACTCAAAGTTTATTTTTTTTTAACATCTTTATTGGAGTATAATTGCTTTACAGTGGTGTGTTAGTTTCTGCTTTATAACAAAGTGAATCAGCTATACATATACATATATCTTCATATGCCCTCCCTCTTGTGTCTCCCTCCTGCCCTCCCTATCTCACCCCTCTAGGTGGTCACAAAGCACCACCTGATCTCCCTGTGCTACGTGGCTGCTTCCCACTAGCTATCTGTTTTACATTTGGTAGTGTATATATGTCCATGCCACTCTTTCACTTTGTCCCAGCTTACCCTTCCCCCTCCCCGTGTCCTCACGTCCATTCTCTACGTCTGCGTCTTTATGCCTGTCCTGCACGGGGTTCTTCAGAACCTTTTTTGTTCTTTTTCAGATTCCATATGTATGTGTTAGCATACATCATTTGTTTTTCTCTTTCTGACTTACTTCACTCTGCATGACAGACTCTAGGTGCACCCGCCTCACTACAAATAACTCAATTTCCGTTCTGCTTATGGCTGAGTAATATTCCATTGTATGTATGTGCCACATCTTCTTTATCCATTCATCTGTCGATGGACACTTAGGTTGCTTCCATGTCCTGGCTATTGTAAATAGAGCTGCAGTGAACATTGTGGTACATGACTCTTTTTGAATTATGGTTTTATCAGGGTATATGCCCAGTAGTGGGATTTCTGGGTCATATGGTAGTTCTATTTTTAGTTTTTTAAGGAACCTCCATACTGTTCCCCATAGTGGCTGTATCAATTTACATTCCCACCAACAGTGCAAGAGGGTGCCCTTTTCTCCACACTCTCTCCAGCATTTATTGTTTTTGGATTTTTTGATGATGGCCATTCTGACTGGTGTCAGGTGATACCTTACTGTAGTTTAGTGATTAGTGATGTTGAGCATTCTTTCATGTGTTTGTTGGCAGTCTGTATATCTTCTTTGGAGAAATGTCTATTTAGGCCTTCTGCCCATTTTTGGATTGGGTTGCTTGCTTTTTTGATATTGAGCTGCATGAGCTGCTTGTAAATTTTGGAGATTAATTCTTTGTCAGTTGCTTCATTTGCAAATATTTTCTCCCATTCTGAGGGTTGTCTTTTCGTCTTGTTTATGGTTTCCTTTGCTGTGCAAAAGCTTTTAAGTTTCATTAGGTCCCATTTGTTTATTTTTGTTTTTATTTCCATTTCTCTAGGAGGTGGGTCCAACAGGATCTTGCTGTGATTTACGTCATAGAGTGTTCTGCCTATGTTTTCCTCTAAGAGTTTGACAGTTTCTGGCCTTACATTTAGGTCTTTAATCCATTTTGAGTTTATTTTTGTGTATGGTGTTAGGGAGTGTTCTAATTTCATTCTTTTACAAGTAGCTGTCCAGTTTTCCCAACACCACTTACTGAAGAGGTTGTCTTTTCTCCATTGTATATTCTTGCCTACTTTATCAAAAATAAGGTGACCATATGTGTGTGGGTTTATCTCTGGGCTTTCTATTCTGTTCCATTGATCTATATTTCTTTTTTTTTTTTAACATCTTTATTGGAGTATAATTGCTTTACAATGGTGTGTTAGTTTCTGCTTTATAACAAAGTGAATCAGTTATACATATACATATGTTGCCATATCACTTCCCTCTTGCGTCTCCCTCCCTATCCCACCCCTCTAGGTGGTCACAAAGCACGGAGCTGATCTCCCTGTGCTATGCGGCTGCTTCCCACTAGCTATCTATTTTATGTTTGGTAGTGTATATATGTCCAGGCCACTCTCTCACTTTGTCACAGCTTACCCTTCCCCCTCCCCATATCCTCAAGTCCATTCTCTAGTAGGTCTGTGTCTTTATTCCTGTCTTACCCCTAGGTTCTTCATGACATTTTTTTTTCTTAGATTCCATATATATGTGTTAGCATATGGTATTTGTTTTTCTCTTTCTGACTTACCTCACTCTGTATGACAGACTCTAGGTCCATCCACCTCACTACAAATAACTCGATTTCGTTTCTTTTTATGGCTGAGTGATATTCCATTGTATATATGTGCCACATCTTCTTTATCCATTTATCCAATGATGAACACTTAGGTTGCTTCCATCTCCTGGCTATTATAAATAGAGCTGCAATGAACACTCTGGTACATGACTCTTTTTGAATTATGGTTTTCTCAGGGTATATGCCCAGTAGTGGGATTGCTGGGTCATATTTCTGTTTTTGTGCCTGTACCATACTGTATTGATTACTGTAGCTTTGTAGTATAGTGTGAAGTCCAGCAGCCTGTTACTTCCAGCTCCATTTTTCTTTCTCAAGATTGCTTTGGCTATTCGGGGTCTTTTGTGTTTTCCATACAAATTGCGCAATTTTTTGTTCTAGTTCTGTGAAAAATGCCAGTGGTAGTTTGATAGAGATTGCATTGAATCTGTAGATTGCTTTGGGTAGTAGAGTCATTTTCACAATGTTGATTCTTCCAATCCAAGAACATGGTATATCTCTCCATCTGTTTGTATCATCTTTAATTTCTTTCATCAGTGTCTTATAGTTATCTGCATACAGGTCTTTTGTCTCCTTAGGTAGGTTTAATCCTAGGTATTTTATTCTTTTTGTTGCCATGGTAAATGGGAGTGTTTCCTTAATTTCTCTTTCAGATTTTTCATCATTAGTGTATAGGAATGCAAGAGATTTCTGTGCGTTAATTTTGTATCCTGCTACTTTACCAGATGCATTGATTAGCTCTAGTAGTTTTCTGGTAGCATCTTTAGGATTCTCTATGTCTAGTATCATGTCATCTGCAAACAGTGACAGCTTTACTTCTTCTTTTCTGATTTGGATTCCTTTTATTTCTTTTTCTTCTCTTATTGCTGTGGCTAAAACTTCCAAAACTATGTTGAATAAGAGTGGTGAGAGTGGGCAACCTTGTCTTGTTCCTGATCTTAGTGGAAATGGTTTCAGTTTTTCCCCATTGAGAATGATGTTGGTTGTGGGTTTGTCATATATGGCCTTTATTATGTTGAGGTAAGTTCACTCCATGCCTACTTTCTGGAGGGTTTTTATCATAAGTGGGTGTTGAATTTCGTCAAAGGCTTTTCCTGCATCTATTGAGATGATCATATGGTTTTCCTCCTTCAGTTTGTAATATGCTGTATCACGTTGATTGATTTGCATATATTGAAGAATCCTTGCATTCCTGGGATAAACTCCACTTGATCATGGTGTATGATCCTTTTAATGTGCTGTTGGATACTGTTTGCTAGTATTTTGTTGAGGATTTTTGCATCTATGTTCATCAGTGATATTGGCCTGTAGTTTTCTTTCTTTGTGACATCTTTGTCTGGTTTTGGCATCAGGGTGATGGTGGCCTTTTGGAATGAGTTTGGGAGTGTCCCTCCCGCTGCTGTATTTTGGAAGAGACTGAGAAGGATGGGTGTTAGCTCTTCTCTAAATGTTTGATAGAATTCGCCTGTGAAGCCATCTGGTCCTGGGCTTTTGTTTGTTGGAAGATTTTTAATCACAGTTTCAATTTCAGTGCTTGTGATTGGTCTGTTCATATTTTCTATTTCTTCCTGGTTCAGTCTCAGAAGATTGTGCTTTCCTAAGAATTTGTTCATTTCTTCCAGGTTATCCACTGTATTGGCATATAGTTGCTTGTAGTAATCTCTCATGATCCTTTGTATTTCTGAAGTGTCAGTTGTTACTTCTCCTTTTTCATTTCTAATTCTGTTGATTTGAGTCTTTTCCCTTTTTTTCTTGATGAGTGTGGCTAATGGTTTATCAATTTTGTTTATCTTCTCAAAGAACCAGCTTTTACTTTTATTGATCTTTGCTATCGTTTCCTTCATTTCCTTTTCATTTGTTTCTGATCTGATCTTTATGATTTCTTTCCTTCTTCTAACTTTGGTATTTTTGGTTCTTCTTTCTCTAATTGCTTTACGTGTAAGGTTAGGTTGTTTATTTGAGATGTTTTTTGTTTCTTGATGTAGGCTTGTATTGCTATAAAATTCCCTCTTAGAACTGCTTTTGCTGCATCCCATAGTTTTTGTGTCATTGTGTTTTCATTGTCATTTGTTTCTAGGTGTTTTTTGATTTCCTCTTTGACTTCTTCAGTGATCTCTTGGTTATTTAGTAGTGTATTGTTTAGCCTCCATGTGTTTGTAGTTTTTTACAGATTATTTTTCCGTAATTGATATCTAGTCTCATAGCATTGTGGTTGGAAAAGATACTTTCTATGATTTCAGTTTTCTTAAATTTACCAAGGCTTGATTTGTGATCCAAGATATGATCTATCCTGGAAAATGTTCCCTGAGCACTTGATAAGAAAGTGTATTCTGTTGGTTTTGGATGGAATGTCCTATAAGGATCAATTAAGTCCATGTGGTTTAATGTATCATTTAAAGCTTGTGTTTCCTTACTTATTTTCATTTTGGATGATCTGTCCATTGGTGAAAGTGGGGTGTTAAAGTTCCCTACTATGATTTTGTTACTGTCAGTTTCCCCTTTTTTGGCTGTTAGCATTTGCCTTATGTATTGAGGTGTTCCTATGTTTATGTTGGGTGCATAAATATTTACAATTATTATATCTTCTTCTTGGATTGATCCGTTGATCATTATGTAGTGTCCTTCTTTATCTCTTGTAATAGTCTTTATTTTAAAGTCTGTTTTGTCTGATATGAGAATTTCTACTCCAGCTTTTTTTATTTCCATTTGCATGGAATATCTTTTTCCATCCCCTCACTTTCAGTCTGTATGTGTCCCTAGGTCTGAAGTGTATCCTTTGTAGACAGCATATATATGGGTCTTGTTTTTGTAGCCATTCAGCCAGTCTCTGTTTTTTGGTTGGAGCATTTAATCCATTTACATTTAAGGTAGTTATTGATATGCATGTTCCTATTACCATTTTCTTAATTGTTTTGCATTTGTTATTGTAGGTCTTTTCCTTCTCTTGTGTTTCCTGCCTAGAGAAGTTCCTTTAGCATTTGTTGTAAAGCTGGTTTGGTGGTGCTGAATTCTCTTAGCTTTTGCTTGTCTGTAAAGGTTTTAATTTCTCCGTCAAATCTGAATGAAATCCTTGCCTGGTAGACTAATCTTGGTTGTAGTTTTTTCCCCTTCATTACTTTAAATATGTCCTGCCACTCCCTTCTGGCTTGCAGAGTTTGTGCTGAAAGATCTGCTGTTAACCTTATGGGAATTCCCTTGTATGTTATTTGTTGTTTTTCCCTTGCTGCTTTTAATATGTTTTCTTTGTATTTAATTTTTGATAGTTTGATTAATATGTGTCTTGGCGTGTTTCTCCTTGGATTTATCCTGTGTGGGACTCTCTGTGCTTCCTGGACTTGATTAACTATTTCCTTTCCCATATTAGGGAAGTTTTCACCTATAATCTCTTCAAATATTTTCTCAGTCCCTTTCTTCTTTTCTTGTTCTTCTGGTTCCCCTATAATTGGAATGTTGCTGTGCTCAGTGTTGTCCCAGAGGTCTCTGAGACTGTCCTCAGTTCTTTTCATTCTCTTTTCTTTATTCTGCTCTGCTGTAGTTACTTCCACTCTTTTGTCTTCTGGGTCACTTATCCATTTTTCTGCCTCAGTTATTCTGCTATTGATTCCTTGTAGAGAATTTTTAATTTCATTTATTATGTTTTTCATCATTGTTTGTTTGCTCTTTAGTTCTTCTAGGTCCTTGTTAAACATTTCTTGTATTTTTCCATTCTTTTTCCAAGATTTTGGATCATCTTTACTATCATTATTCTGAATTCTTTTTCAGGTAGACTGCCTATTTCCTCTTCATTTGTTTGGTCTGGTGGGTTTTGTCCTTGCTCCTTCATCTGCTGTGTGTTTCTCTGTCTTCTCATTTTGCTTAACTTACTTTGTTTGGGGTCTCCTTTTCACAGGCTGCAGGTTCGTAGCTCCTGTTGTTTTTGGTGTCTGCCCACAGTGGCTAAGGTTGGTTCAGTGGGTTGTGTTGGCTTCCTGGTGGAGGGGTCTGGTGCCTATGTTCTGGTGGATGAGGCTGGATCATGTCTTTCTCGTGGGCAGGACCTCGTCCAGAGGTATGTTTTGGGGTGTCTGTTGACTTATTATTAATTTAGGCAGCCTCTCTACTAATGGGTGGGGTTGTGTTCCTGTCTTGCTAGTTGTTTGGCATAGGATGTCCAGCACTGTAGCTTGCGCATCGTTGCGTGTAGCTGGGTCTTAGCACTGAGGTGGAGATCTCTGGGAAAGCTTTTGCCGTTTGATATTACCTGGAGCTGGGAGGTCTCTAGTGGGTCAGTGTCCTAAACTTGGCTCTCCCACCTCAGAGGCACAGGCCTGACACCTGGCCGGAGCACCAAGACCCTGCCAGCCACACAGCCCAGAAGAAAAGAGAGAAAAAAAGAAAGAAATAAAAATAAAATAAAATAAAGTTATTAAAATAAAAAAATTTTAAAAAAATTAAAAAGTAATAAAAAAATTAAAAGAAAGAAAGCAACAAAAAGAAATCCACCAATGATAACAAGCGCTAAAAACTATACAAAAAAGAGAACAAACAAAACAAAAACGGACAGACAGAACCCAAGACATAATGGTAAAAGCAAAGCTATACAGACAAAATCACACAAAGAAGCATACACATACACACTACAAAAAGAGAAAAAGGAAAAAAATCTATATCTTTTGGGAAGTCTGAGGTCTTCTGCCAGCATTCAGTAGGTGTTCTGTAGGAGTTGTTCCACATGTAGATGTATTTCTGATGTATTTGTGGGGAGGAAAGTCATCTCCACATCTTACTCCTCTGCCATCTTGAAAGTCTCTTTTTCAAATTACAGGTGTAGGAGCAGGTTTTGTTGAGAGACAGGTGGAGAAGCAGGTTGGCATAGAGCAAGCCAGCTTGCTGCTGCCTGCAGTCCAGCCCTTGGTTGCCACGGCCATCTGTCGGTCCCGTGAGCCTCGGAGGGAGGACAAAAGAGGTGTCCCTGTGGCCGGGACAGGCTCTCAGCGTAGGCGATGGGAAGGACCCGAGTACAGCCAGCCAGAGCACTAAGACCCTGTCAGCTACATGGCTTTTGGGAAGTCTGAGGTCTCTGCCAGCATTCAGTAGGTGTTCTGTAGGAGTTGTTCCACATGTAGATGTATTTCTGATGTATTTGTGGGGAGGAAAGTCATCTCCACATCTTACTCCTCTGCCATCTTGAAAGTCTCTTTTTCAAATTACAGGTGTAGGAGCAGGTTTTGTTGAGAGACAGGTGGAGAAGCAGGTTGGCATAGAGCAAGCCAGCTTGCTGCTGCCTGCAGTCCAGCCCTTGGTTGCCACGGCCATCTGTCGGTCCCGTGAGCCTCGGAGGGAGGACAAAAGAGGTGTCCCTGTGGCCGGGACAGGCTCTCAGCGTAGGCGATGGGAAGGACCCGAGTGAGCAGCTGAGGTGGCTACAGCCGCTCCCGCTGCGGATGCCGCCGATTCCCCTGGGCCGCAGGTGTGGGAGAGGCCGTGTCCTCAGGATTGTGGCGCCCGGAGCACAGCGCTCGCCTCAAGGTTTATTTCTTATGTAACAGTATGAGATGAGTATTCCAGGTCACTGAGAGGCTCTCTTCCCTGCTGCCATGCAGATTCCTTCTGTTCGGTTTCTCCAATATCCCTTAAGATATTTCCCTCAGCTGTGGTCAAAGCTGGGTTGCCCAAGTGCAAGAAAAATAGTATAGGGAGGACACACCCAAGTCTTAAGGCCCTGGCCTAGAAGTGGCAAGAATAATTTCTTCTCTCAGTCCTTCAGAGCGAACATGGACACGTGGCTGAACTGAACTGCAAGGGAGGCTGGGAAATGGGTTAGCCCCACGCCCAGGACAATGGGGAGGATGGATCTGGTGAACAGCTAGCAATCACCCTCTTCCAGGCTCCACTTAAAGATGTTTAAGTACTTCCTAAATGTTCTTTATGAAATGGAGAAAAGTGCTCAATTCTCCAAACTTCTAAAAGTTGTATTCTGTTGTTTTGGGGAGAAGTACATCTAAGTCCTGACATCTGGTGATTTATTTTGCAATACTTAGAAAGGAATTACTGTTAAAAATGCTAACCATTGTGATAGCATCATAAGACAATCCCCTCCATCCTGTGAGGCCTCAGTCATGTAATCAGAATTTAATTGGGATTCTCAAATGATCAAGTTTCCAAAAAATTACAGTTCCAAAATATATCTCAATATGTTAGTACACACATTAAATAAAATGAAGATGGAAAATCTGAAGGCCCTTGGAGGGGAACTAAGGACACAGAAATAGAAAATGCCAGGAGCTTCCAGAGTGTGTGTTAGGATGCTGGGTCCACTCAGGCTTGCATCAAGCTGATACCTGGTTGTCTAATAGCACATTTATTTTAGTTGATTTTAGCCTAAATTTAGATTATAACAATAAAGTAGTATAGTTTTGTCATAGTAGTGCATATTGAAGTAAGAAACTTTTAAAGCTATTATTGTATGTAGATGCATATTTTATGTATATATAATAAAACACTATTTTGTTATAGATATGTATAAATAAAGTCTGCTTGTGTGTGTGTGTGTGTGTGTGTGTGTGTGTGTGTGTGTGTGTCTGTCTGTCTGTCTGTCTCATAGTGACCGTGGAGTAGCATAGTACTTGGTACCCAATAAAAGCTTTGTAACTATCCCTAGGAAGAGTAAATTCGGTTTACACCAAGTCAGTTTCCCCTGTCCATATTCTATTCTCCATATTCTATTTTGTTCATTTTGTTACTGACAATTTTAAATCCTAAGCATTTAATTTAGATTTGTTTTTGTATGTGTACAACAACCATTTAAACTGACTAAATGGCATGAGAATTCTTTTGTAATTTTATTAAATCTGACTTGTGTAAAGAGACCAACGACTGAAGATGATTTGCACATGCTAATAGATTATATGCTATAGCAGAATGTTGCTTTATATTGCTACTCCAGCAGCTGCAGTTTCAAGTATAGTTATTACTAGCTCCAATATCACCCAGTTTTTTAAAAAAAAATTTTATCAAAAGAAGTTCATGCTATTGACTCATTACTCCCATATTTATTATTATTGAAAATCACTAGATCTAATTCTATTGGTTTCCTTCCTGATTGAAAACATTTGAACCTAGAAAGCACAGTATTTCTTAAGACATTTGTAACTATTCATCATGGATATTAAAATTACAATCATGATGCATTGTGTGAACAATGATTTAAAAAAAAAATTCTTTACACATATGGTAAGCGGGTGACCAATGCTATCCAGGTTTGGAGATGCTGAATGTTCATATAACTGGTATTTGAAATTTTGATGTGTATTGCATTTGTTACTGAATATCAAGAATACATTTTTTTTGCTCATATAGAGTAAGTTTAAAATGGGGTCTTTTGTAGAAGCACCCATCCTGTTTAGAATGATATAACAGATGCTGAATGTTCACATATCAAACAAAATGCCAGCCTTCTGTAGAAAAGAGGTGTCAAAAAGTTTCTTTGTACCTTTAACGCATGTGATTATGTAGTACAAAATGCAGAGTTTGTAAAATTTCTTGAATATACAGGCAAAAAAATGAATAATTCAAAACAACTCATAAGTTCTACATTCTATTGTCCCTTTATAACGCAGGCAGAAGATAGCAGTGCACTCCCAATAGAGCTGAATTTGCACAAGTTACACCTCTGAAAATGCCAGTTGGTCTATGGTCTACTTTTGAGAGCTGTCACATATGTAAAGATTTGAAAAAAGAAAGACAGCTGAATGAGAACAGTGGATCATTAAAGGGAGAGTGAGGGTCCCTAGGCATCACTTGTGTTCTAAGAAGCATTGTGTCATTCCCATATTAGTGTGCTTTTTTTTTTTTTAAGCCATACACAACTTTTACACAATAAGGAAAAGAAATCTGTTTAAAACCAAGTAGTTATGGTTTAATCAGTCAGACGTTTCTGTTCTTTAATTCAAGAATAAAATCACATTCCTGATTTGGTTTTAGTTGTACTTTTACTGTAAGATTTAATTCACATCTATGAAAAATGATCAATGAAGTTAAATGTCTTTTAAGATAATTCATATATCTAGGGTTTATCCAGTTTTGATTTGACTTATATATTGCATGCATCTGACAAAATCATAATGTTAAGAAACTGGAATGAAGAGATAATACTTGGTTACTTGACCCATAATACAAACTACACTAAAAATAATTAGGTGGCAGTGAAACAAAAATGAATGTACTATCATTTATCTGCCAACAGAAATAGATATCATTTTGAAGATTGAAATGTAGATAAATCATTAAGGATATGTTTGAATATCACTCCGGCCATACCCAGTAATTTGCAAAAAGTCAATTTTGATAGTAGGAAAAGGTCAGACCTGTCGGTTTTAGAATTTGGTGGCAAGACCTGATGTCTTTTGCCACCTTTATTTTTACTTATGGAGAATGTTTATTACATAATAATTTTAAATTGATCTTGGATTATGGAATATGACAGGGCCTTTTTGATTGATAAGTCTCCCCAGCATTGGTCAGTAACATTTCAACTTAACCCAGCTCTCAGATTGCTTGAATTATTCTTTGCAGAGAAGAAGTGGCCCAAAACATTCCATTTATTTGGTGCGCTTATTGGAAGGAGCTCTGAAAAGAACACCAAATTAGGTTTAACTGTCTTCTTTGGCATCCCATTAAATACATACGCATAACTAGCTTTATGTTCAATAGCAGTCATTAGGATGTCATTCTAGTTGATACAAGAAGTTACAGGAGCAGCAAATTAATCTCTGGATTAAATGATTGCACACCCATTAGAAATAGATCTTCACAAGCCTTGATTGTTGATTTCAGTTTTGAGAAGGGCATATATAGCTAGTAAACAGAGAAGTAACCTTTTTTTCTTTTCACCAGAAGTTAGGAGAAAAACAGAACATTTTGATAAATTTTATAGCTGTTACTTTGTGTTATTCCCAAATAATAACTGTTTAGAAAACTATTCTCCTTTATCACTAAAAAACTGAATAAATCTAAGAGGAGTTCATATATTAGTTTTATAGATTGGGTATTATTGTTAATAGACTTGGTATGAAAGGATGCTTTCATTAAGCAGAAAAACACCAAACTTTTTTTCTTACAGTATGCACATTCATGAGTAAAATGTTCTGGTATGTTAAGATGTTTTTCCTTAAGAGACATAGGATATGTGAACAAGAATGGAAGTAAACAATGTGTGCTAAAGAGTCACTCAAATGCAAGCTGTCTTGTTTGTCAAAAATATATACCAAGTCTTAGGTAGTCCCCAGATGACAGGTAATTAGTCCATTTTAGACTTATCAGTGCCATGTATAACTGTTACAATTTTGCATGCAATACTTTTTCTAAGTCAAAGACCTCTCAGTATTCAGATTTAATTTACATTTCCTAACTGTTCATAATCATAAACAGAAAAGACTAAAACAGCAGCTTCAGATTTTAAAATTCCAGGAAATTATCTAGTAGTAAAATTTGACACCGAACGGTTTTTGTTGTTACTGTTGTTTTGATGAAATGCTATGATTGGTAACTCTGCTTAGGAGCTACACAAGCAAGGTAAGTGTTGATTTTAAGAACCTCATTACTTAACCAATGTAAACAGATAACATTTTGGGTTGAGATCAGGGCTCTTAGCTGCAAAAACCAGAATCCATTTTAGCTAATTTATAGAAAATAAATGTATTAGTAGCAATAGATTCTCCCAAGAGTTACACAGCCAAGGATCATGCCCATGCATTCAACGGGGCTTCCCTAATGAAAACCCCACTAATGCTGCACCCTAGGCCCACTGGTCTGCTAGGAAGTGGACACCAGACACTGCACCCACTGCCAAGACCAACAAATGCCTTCTTCGCTGTCTGTGTGAGAGGCTCCACGACCCAGGTGTGGCTGCCATCTTGCATTGGTACTTCTGCACCTTCTGCACTTCTGCATACTTCTCCTTGGTAGAATGTAAGTCACGTATGTGCCCTTTAACTCAAGAGGAATGTAGGGAAGAGATAGAGGACGGTATCAAAAGCTATAAGGGTATTCAGGAATGCTGGGCAGACAGATGATCACTAGTCACCCGTTTGTTTTGTGATTTGTTGTCCAAAGAATCAAAGTAGTTTGCCCTTTTTAGTGTCGTGCTAATAAAATGTTCTTTTATAATTTTCTTTTAAGCTCTTCATATATAGACATTTAATATACCTGAAATTTCTTTGTATGAGAGATACATGCATTTGCATGTGCATACATATACATTTTGGGGACTTTCTCTGCTGTTCCATTGGTTTATGTCTATGCCTGGACCACCACCGTACTGTCTTAGTTACTGTAGTTTTAAAATAAGACTTTATATCTGGTAAGTCAAATCCCACATTTGTCTTTTTCTTCCTTAAAATTTCCTTAGTGATTCTTGTACTCTTACTTATAAATTTTGGGATCAGCTCATCAAGTTCCACAAATAAGCCTTTTGGAAATTTTATGGGAATTACATTAAATAAATTGGGGAGAATTAACATATTATCAGAATTAACATATTTATACTCTCTCCATTTATTAGGGTTTTCTTTTATATCTTTCAGTAATATTTTGTAATTTTTGCCACGAAATCTCTGCTGCCTTTTTTCTAGCTTAATTCCTAGATACTTATAGGGTTTTTTGTTTGTTGGCTTGTTTTTCTTTTTTTGTTGCTATGAAGAGTTCAATTTTTCTTGCATATTTTCTAGTTGCTTACTGTTGGCTTGTAGAATTTGGCTGATTTGAATATGGTTCATCGTGTGTAAGTCCTGCTAAATTCTTAGTTTTTCAGAATGTACAGTCTCTTAGATTTCCCCTGGGATATTCAATTATGTACCCATCTCAGAAATTTGTTTCTTCCTTTTCAGGACTCACCCCTGTTTTTTTTTCTTTTTGGTGTTTATTGTTTTTGCCAGTGTAATGTTGCATAAGAGGGTGAAGGTGGGCATTCTTTTCCTGGTTCTGACCAAACAGGAGCACTTCTCCAGTGTTGACTTTTAATTTTGCTAGATGCGTTTTGCCAGATTAAGGAAGTTCTTTTCTATTCCTATCTTTCCATAAATGGTTTATTTTAAAATCAAATTAAAGAATATGGAAAAGGTTTTCTTCTTCAGAATTTAAAGTGGAATTAAAAAGAAAATCAACTATCTCGTTCTCTCTTATCCAGCTTTGATACCTGACCTCATTGTTCCTTGCCTATCTCAAAAGGTAATTGAGCAGTTTATCATTTTCAGGGATATTGCTATAATACTGTTTGTCTATGGCACCTAAAAAAGGACCTGGGGGCTTCCCTGGTGGCGCAGTGGTTGAGGGTCCGCCTGCCGATGCAGGGGGCGCGGGTTCGTGCCCCGGTCCGGGAGGATCCCACGTGCCGCTGAGTGCCGGGGCCCGTGCGTTATGGCCGCTGGGCCTGCGCGTCCGGAGCCCGTGCTCCGCAGCGGGAGAGGCCACAGCAGTGAGAGGCCCGCGTACAGCAAAAAAGGGACTTGGGGGAATTCCCTGGCAGTCCAGTGGTTAGGACTCCATGCTTTCACTGCTGAGGGCCAGGGTTAGAGAGCCCGTGGTAGAGAAAAAAAAAAAAAAAAAAAAAAGGACTTGGGACTTAGAAAACAATCCACATTAGCTGTTGAATGAGTTTTGAATTAACGTTTTTCAGATTTTCAACTTAAATTTTTTAAAGAAAAAAAATACCTTTTTTTCTCCTCTTTTTATATCCCTTGTGGAAAGTCACCCTTGATGACCCCCTTCCCATTTTCCCTTTTAGTAATTATGCCTTCTCTATGTTCATGTTTATTCATGATTTCCTTTTATTTTTTTTTTCCTCTTCACTTTTAGGATCATGGGTAAAACCCAAGAAAGTCTGTTACTGAGTCTATTTTGATTATTTTCAAATATTCATTTTTTTCACTGGATAAACTTTGCCTGTTTTTTTCACTTAGCCCAACCTCAGCGCTTGCCTCAGCTTCAGACTGCAGCACAGGAAAGTGAGGAGGAAATAAGCAAGATAAAGAATGGCCACCCAAGTCTGAGCAATGGAAATGGAATCCACCACGGGGCCAAACATGTATCTGCAGAGAATCGAAGACTTTCAGCACCCGTTTCTCAAAAAATGCATAGAAAAATTCAATCCAGCTTGTCTGTAAACAGTGACATCAATAAGAAGAGTAAAGTAAATGCTGTCTTTTCTCAAAAGACAGGCTCTTCACCTGAAGGTAAGTGTGAAACATATGCATATTTTATTTGACCAGATGTAAAATCATATTCACGAATAATTATTTGATCAAGCAAACATAAATGAAGAATCTTGCTTATCCTCCAAACAGGAATTTTGGTAAAATGCAGCTTCCCCAAAGGAAAGCACAGGAAGCGTTGGCAGCTGACATCCTGCTTTTAGATTGTCTTCTAGAGTGAATAGTCATTACTTTAAATATGACTGCTATACTTCTTTTTTTAATACCACCTTTAAAAATACAAATACAAATATGTTTTGGTGGCATATGAATGTATGTATTTTTTTCATCCCTGATTCAATATGTTATGCTGTGGTTCAGAGATACCCACTTGTATTTTTGTCTTGCAAATCAGTTTTTAAATATATGCAAAGCTAAAGCAAAGATTTCGTAATTTTCGTGCTTTTGCCAGGGAGTGGGCTAGGTGATCTCTGTTGCTTGATGGACCTGTATCTTCCAGCTACCAGTGCTGCCCTGGACAGTTCCCCTCCCCCAGCCCTGCTTCATTCCAAGCTCACTGTGGTCTGGCCTTTAGCTCCTTCCCTAGAGGCACTAGGCTACGTTCTCTGACCTCTCAGGAATTAGTGATTACCTTGTCAATTAAATACTATGAAGCTGGAAAAGCTTTTCTTTATTATAACACAAACCTGTCTGGTGATGTTGGGTTTATAACCTACAGATTCCTTTTATAAAAATGGCGGTGGTGTTGTGTCAAAAAAAAGAATAGCTTTCCCTCAAGTTTAAGGTCCCAGATTTCTCCCAGCATATATGCATGTTCCTCTGCTCTACCTCTTCCCTCCTTTCAGCAGTTCGTGGGCATCAAAAACTCAAATCTTTTTTTTTTTAATATATATATGTATTTTTTCTGGTTCAGGTATTGTGTTTGTGTGTGTATATATATATATATATATATATATATACATTCGTATAGATAAAATATAAAATATTTTTCTTATTCCCCTTTCTATTTTAATTATCATGAAATCTTAAAGAAGGGAAATTCTGGGCATGCTTCTGTGAAGTTGGCCATGCTTATTCAGAGAGAGAGAGAAATTGAGTTGTAAATAGGAAATTGTATTGAGAGTTACCAGTAATGAGTGGGAGAAAGGATATTACATTTTTGGCTACAGGTGTCTCAAACTCAACTGAGGTAAAGTGTTAGGTTGATCAAATGATATGATAATAAATGGTCTGCATAGTTCCAGGTCAGTGACACTACTTTCCAAACTAATTAGATTGAAAGGGACATGATTGACACTTTAAAATGAGTTTGACATGTAAGCTGCATGGTCATCTCTGAAGCATAGGTAGGCTGTTAACTAAACTGGCTCTCCAAGGAGTTGGGAAGGCAATGCAATTTTTGAGAGAGAATCTTTGCTTCTAGGTGATTGGGCGAAATAATTGAATGCAATTGAAATCTTCTTGTTTTATACACTTGACTTTTCTTATTGTGCCCCTAACCTCTAATTTGCCATCTGATATTTACTGATTTTAAATAATGATAACATTTGCATATCCAACTTGAAATAGCTTATGGAATTTTTATAAAATTTGTTATTATTCACTTATTTTTTATATCATGTCTGAATTGATGATTGATTTCTAATGGAAGAATGCAGCTTTGTAAGTAACATATGAAGGAAGAGGAAAACCAGTAGTTATATAAATGAAGTAATATAAATGAAATGTAATTCTACTCTCCCTTCCTCTCTCCTCTTCCTTGCTTTTTCTCTACTATCCTCCTCTTACCCACACATACTTAGGGCTGACTACAAAGGTGTGGATAAGGGAAGTCCCTTGTAATCCTTCTCTTATTACAAAATCTGTTCCAGATTGGATCGGGGGTACGAGGAGTAGGAAATGCCAATGGAGCTGTTTAAATATACTGTACAATGTCCTACCCATTTACTTCTGAAGTAAATGGTAGGTTCCTTTTATTGTGATTACTTGAACTTAGATGAAAATTCCATTGTCCTACTACATATTTTCTCAAAGATAGATAGACATCTTCCTGCTTTTTGCTGCTATTTAAGGTTGTGCCTTCAAATTTTATTGTTTCTTCTGACTTTCAGTTTTGAAGGAAAGTTTAAACAGACAAACAAAAAGCACAGAACTGGTAGATGGCAAATTAAAAGGACCTCAGCTCTGCCACCAACTAGCTGGGGCACTTGGGTCTGGGGCTGCTTTTTTCTAGAAAATGCCTTGGATTAGAAATCTAAAAGGTTAGGTTCGATTCCAGGATTCGGTGGTGCTTTCTTTCTTTATAGCAAAGCTGCTTCACTCTCAGAACAGGTCTCTTGCTGTATAGAATATGTGAATTCTGGGCAAGTAGAAATCTAATAACTGCTGATAAAACAGGGCAACGGCAGAAATTTTTAATTATTTCTTTTTATTGAAATATAGTTGATTGACAATGTTGTGTTAGTTTCAGGTGCACAGCAAAGAGATTCAGTTTTATATATGTATGCACATATATATATATATTTTTTACATTCTCTCTCTTCCATTATAGGTTATTACAAGATCTTGAGTATAGTTCTCTGTGCTATACAGTAGGTCCTTTGTGTTTATCTATTTAATACGTAGTTGTGTTTGTTTGTTTATATTTTAATTGCAAACTCCTAATTTATTCCCCCCCCCCACTTTCCACTGTGGTAACCATAAGTTTGTTCATGTGTATCATTTTTTTAGATTCCACATATAAGCGATATCATATAATATTTGTTGTCTGTACATACGATATTTGTCATTGGCTTATTTCACTTAGATGAACCTAGAGATTATCATACTATGTTGATGCAAGTGGCATTATTTCATTTCTTTTTTATGGCTGAGTAGTATTCCATTGTGTGTATATTCCACATCGTCTTTATCCATTCATCTGTCGGTGGACACTTAGGTTGCTTCCATGTCTTGGCTATTGTAAATAGTTTCGATAAACAGAGATAGATAGATAGATAGTATCTGGATTTCAGGATATGTGTTCTATATGTCAGAACAGTAGGTCTATGAACAGGCTTGATTTGTGATACTATTAAAAATGGATAGAAATTATTTTTTAAAAAACAAACAATGGGGGATTTAATTACTAGACTTTTCTCAGTTTTATGTTTTTCTTTTTGTTTCACATTTTTCTTAAGTCTTCATTGTCTATGCCTGTTCTTATAGCAAAGTGAGCAAATGCTGGCAAAACAATATTCGCTGAAAACAGTTAACCTTGCCCAGTTTGGCAATGTGTGTTTTTTTCTGGATCAGTGGTGCTTGTGGTTATGATTTTTGTATTGCACATAAACAATATTGACAACCAGAGGGACATTTTTCTGGTTCAGACGGTGGAATTAAATGTATAACTAACTCTTTCACAGTCTTTCATTAAGGGCTGCTTTGCTGACCAAGTTAGGAAAACACTGCTATGATGTGGGTCCATTGCTTATACAGAGGTAAGGATGGACCCAGCCACATAACTGGGTCAGTGGGTTGGTGACATCTTTTCATATGTCTTGAACTGTGGGTTATTTAAGGCCTCAGTACAAGTGTTTCATCAGATTCTCTTTTTAAGCTATGTTGATTCATAGTTAGTTAGTAACGTAGTTTCATTCTGTATACCAGGTACTGTTCCACCTACTTCACTCACATGAACTCATTTAATCCTCCTAATAGCACTATAATTCTATGAACTGTATGTAATTATTTAATTATAAATGAGAGAACTGAGGCACAGAAAGGTTAAGTGAACCCGCCAAAGTCAAATTAGTACATGATAGAAATGAGAGTCAAACCCAGATCATTCTGGCTCTGTAGTCTATGCTCGAAACCACTATGGTACTTTGCCTTAAAGTTCTCTGAGGAAAAGGTAATTTAGTGGCCATTCTAACATCACATGGGATGTTGATATCATCGCAGCTGTGGGTCAGGCAGGGATCTGCTGATTAGTAAACATTTGCCTTCTTTATATTCTTCTAAAACAGTTCTCACACCTGTGTTCTCATTTGCCTTCTTTAAATTCTTCTAAAATTTTAAAAACAGTTCTCACACCTGTGTTCTGTGTCCATTTTCCTTCCCTACTAGACCATAAATTTCTGAAGAGGCTGGATTGGGTCTGAGTCCATTTTTTAAAAATTTACAGTGGTGTTCAGTACTATAGCTTCATAGAGTTTCACACAAGTTAATAAGTGATGCAATGTTTTATTCCGAACCACTTCCTTGAAACTAGCACTGGAAAGTTAAAATATGTACTCATATTCATTTAAAAAAATGTTCTTTAAAAAAGTTCCTTTTATGAAATAGAGGAAAAAAAATACCCATGTGGGAAAATATTGTACATTTTATTTAAAGATTATTAAATTATTAGATTTCTACTTGTTTTATATAATTAAATATTTTCATACATACTTCAGTTTCCTGATTGCATCACCCAGGTAGAAAGTTTTAAGACTAAATGTTTAAGATTCTTGACCTTTGAAATAATTATAGTATAATTTAGTATCTTATAATATTCAGATTACCAAGGGTTTTCATTAGACTCTAAGATGATGTTTCTTATAGGAATAGTAAATCCTAACACATCTTAGGTGTGGCAGTTACAGCTATATGTTTTTGTAAAAATTAAGTTTCAACGAAGATATTTTTGGAAGAGATTTTTATACGTTTTAGGAATATTTGATAGTTAACATACTTCATATTAAAATATAGATTTAGAGAAATTGCATATCCCATCCCAGCAGCTCATTGAACATAAATGCCGAACAAAAGTGTCAGGAGCATTGCATACATGGCAATATCTAGGAACAGTCTCGTTTTAAATCATAGAGGCAGCATAGCCTGGTGATTAGAGCACAGACTCTAGAACCAGTCTTCTTGGGTTCAAATATTGGCTTTACCAGTGGCCCATGTTGTATCCTCGGGTAGGTTACTTAATCTCTTTGTGCCTCAGTGTCTTGTCTGTAAAATGGGGATATAATTAGTTACCTGTATCATAGGGTGGTTGTTAAGAGCAGTTGAGCTGATGCTGCATTCCGTTGAGTTAGCATATACTTCATCCGGGCCAGGCTCTGCTGTTATCATCATCATCATGAAGGAGCACACAGGGAAGGAAGGGTCAGGAATGTCAGCTCTCTGGACAGGGCAATGCCTGGATGGAGACCTGAAGGATAAGACAAGGTTAGGGAGTTGAAAGAGGCATTCAAGGCTGAAGGGGGCTTGTGAAATAATGTATTTTGTTCAGAGAACCAGAAATAGTTTTTTGCTGAGGAGTCAAAGTAAGAAGGATGAGACTCGAAAGGACCAGTCCATAGGCAGCCTGGGATGCCCTGTTCTTCCAAAACTATGTAGCCAGATACTTACAACTTCTCTGAAGGACATGATTTTATATCACGAAATGTATTTCTTTTTTCTCCGTGATGCAGAAATTCTATGGTTGCAGTTATGTAAACCCAGGATACTGCTATATGTTAAGCATCTGTACTCTGATTGCCTTCATAATCTTTTTGTATTTTAGTAATGAACTATTACCACAGATAAAACGATGAATTGGTTTTAGACTTGTTAAGCTGGGGATGCTAACAAGTTCTTTAGGAAAGCTTTGGACCTATAGGGAGGGACTTAAGCCCAGTCCTCCCATTTTACTCGTTCTCTCTGCTTTCCTTTCTTTAAACTAGTCTCTTGGCTTCTTACCTTTCCTCGGTCTTGTTTTTAGACTCCTGTTCCTCTTCCTTTCAGTGTATTTCCCCTTGCATTCATAGTGTAGCCATATTTCGCAACTACCATAGGGACAGGCATCGCGTCACCAGTAGGAGGAGTACAGCCATGACCTGGAGGCAGTCTGGGTGGGGCACCCAGCCTTCAAAGGAGATACAGCACAACTGAGCAGGACAGTTTGAAAAGCCCACTAGGTGATTCAGATAGATCCCTCCCCCTCCTTCCTTGACCTCACCATTTCGCCTTCTCTCCTCATCATCTGCAAACCCTGACTTAACTCCTTGCACTTGAAATTGTGCCTTCTCTGCATGTTTGAAGTTCCCTGCATGCATGGTTAATGACACAGCTGAATGCCTTTGCTGCTTATCTTCCCTCATCCTGGAATGTTCTTATAACTTGCTTTGCCTTCTTGACCTCTACACATTTTTTTCAGAACTCAAGCATCATCTCCTGATGCCCCAGTTTTGGGCTAATTGCTCTTCTTTTGGGTCCCCATAGTATCCTCCAAATACAAAATGATACTGGGGTTTGTTTCTTTTACTCTCTGTCTTCAGCACTAAAATGTAATCTCATTGAAGGCAAAGATTCTGTTCTATTCATCTTTTAGCTTAGAGCACACAGCCCAATGCCTGACTTATCATAAATGTTGAAACATAACATTTTTCAGGTAAGGAACATAAATTGGAGAACATAGATACTTATTCTTTAACATTTCACAGACATTATGGTTGAAACCTCAGGAATTGCTGAAAGCCTTAGGGGAGATAAAAGGGAGAGCAGATATTTGAGCTAAAAGAAAGGTAAAAAAGAAACTCAGCTGAGGCAGGGCAGACTTGGAACTCAGACCTCCTGTCTCCCAGCCCCATCAGGTTTTCTCATTATTCCGTATGGTTTCTCAGTCAACTATACGTGCCCAAATCCTAAAACCATAAAAAAAAATTAGAAAGGTAAACTTGGAATTGAATGGTTCATTCTTAGTTTTAATAGTATTATAAAATCTTATTCACGTTTTCCCCCATAAAAAAATTCTCTTGTAGAAGTACTCGTATTTTACTGGAATGATAACAATAGGACGTCATGATGTGACCATGGTGTTATAATCTGAGATTCCAGAAACAAATTTCCTGCAACTTTGGCAAGATATATTGCTGCGTCCCTCAAAATACTTAATTTGCTTGGATGATGTTGTGTTTTGTTTTGTTCTGTTTTCTCAGGCACAGTGCCTTCCATTCCATGTCAGAATAATTGTGTGGGAGAAAGGTTTAGAATTCTGCTTTCCGATGCAATATTTGCCAGTCCATTGGAAAACAGGATTTTAATAAATTTCATTGCTCAGCCAGCAAGCTAACTGGAACAACATTAATACAAAGAGAAGGGTGTTTGAATGTGTGTGTGGAGAGCAGGCATGATCAAAGTTGACTATGTCATTCTGCACATATAAATCATTGCTTCTTATTTACTTGAAATATTGAATCAGCTGTCCTTAAAAAATTAAAACAATTATCTATCAAAGTATTTATAAGTGCTAAGTGTTACTTTAGGACCAAAAGTAAGTATTTAAGTACACTTCCTTTTGAGTTTAGGAAAATAGGTTAACTTTGTAATTTATGATCTACAGTAAATTATTCTCATATCCATGCATTTGATGAAAAGCAAAGATTTTACAAGGTTCTGATGTATATATATATATATATATATATATATATATATATATATATACATTTGACATTTGACATTTGAAACATAGAAACACCTCAAAATATGCCTCAAATCTTGGAGTGCTTCTTTTCTAATAACTGACAGCTTTGTGGGCCATGTTAAAGAAGAGATAGACACAGCTGTCCACTGTATGTGGACTCCACCTTTGGTGTTTTGGTTTTGTAGGCACGCTTAGACCACTGCTCTAAGAATTTAAATTAGCTTAGCATTCACGCAGGAGATGGGTGGGGAGGAAATAAAACAATGGAGAGATACAGATAGATTGGCCAGGAAGCACTGGGGTGTGGGTTAGCTGAGTGAAGAGACTATTTAGAAACCCAGCTTCAGAATAATAGGCTAAGTGGAAAGAAGAATTGAATAAATCTAATGACCCTATTAATATATCCAGGTTTTAATTTTTTCTTTATCTGGTGATGGTAAGTTTAGGTGATGCTTTATTAGGTGAAACAGTAACAGGTAGGTGCAGCAGCCAGGCTTGTCGCGGATTACTCAGATTACAGTTGGTTTTCAACCCCAAGAGTTGTGCCAGGTGTGGGCAGTGAAGGTTTTCTTTAGGGTTTCAGGATTGAGTTTAAGGGTTCTGGCCCAGGACTAAAGCTGAATAGAAAGAACTGAAGCAGCAGTCAGATATGCATTCTAAGCAGGACTGCCATTCATCGTCTCGTTCAACTAGTTGGGAAAATGAATAGAAGTTAGGAAATCATGAAGAATAAATCATGAAGAATAGCTGAATATAGTTTGAGGCTGACCATGAGTTGAGTTTTAGACCTGTTCAATTTCAAATAATGCTATACAATCCAAGAACATTTGGAAATATACCACTGGAGCTTCAGAGGAGGAGTTAGGAGCAAGCATACTAAATTTATATTTGTTCTCATAGAGGGGATATTTGAAACGATGCATCTGGATGAGATTTCTTAAATAGAGATTTAAGAGCAAAGGTCACATGGCTGAGAACTGAGTGACTCAGGGATCACTGGAAGGTAGCCAGCTTGGTGGGATGGGAGCGTGGATTCAGCTTGAGCACTTGGGAGACAGTCCCATGGAAAGTTCAAACTTTTTTCCAGCTGTGATGTCAGAGTGAGGCCGTGGCACTGATAAGATAGCCTAGGGGAGAGGTCAGAAAGAAGAGAAGAGGAAGATGATCTGGCCCAGAGGAATCAGTAAGAAAGGTGAGAGAAGAAACTGGAGAGAGGGTGGTGTCATGGAGGCCAGAGAAGAAATGTTTTAACTCGAGGAAGAGGCCTGCACCTAATATTGCACCAGTTATTGCTGACAGCCTCAGTGGGATGAGAACTGAAATAATTCTGTTGGATTTAACAATGTGGATATCATTTGGTGACCTAATTAAGAGCCATTTTTATGGAGAAGCCAGAATGATGGGAGTTGTGGATGAAACACACTGATGACAATAGCTCTAGAAAGGCCAGAGTCCACGGAGGGTTGTTTTGTTTTAAGATGGGAAAGGTTTGTGTGTTTACATTTGGACGGAAAGGATCCTGGAGAGGGGGAAAGGCTGAAGATTTAAGAAGGCAATAATGATACCCTTATTGACAAGCCAGCATGTCATTTCTTTAGAATTTAGATCTAGAGTTCAGTATACTGAATTATGTAAATGCACATCCATTATCAAAGCATGAGAACTGAGTGACCAGAGAAGCATTTACTGAATTGTTAACCTAGGTAACTCCACTCTTTATGGGTTGTACGGTTGCTTAATCTTAGAAGCTTTTTGAGTAACTTCTATGGAATACGTTGGTATGAAGAAATGATTAAAAAGCCTATCAAGTCCCCACTCGTACCTCATTCCAGGAGCGTTAATTGCATTTGAATGGAAGACATTCACAGGGCAGACGTTTATGATTCTGAGTTCCAAATTCCTGACTTGTGTTTGGGACCATAAGTTGATGGAAGTTGATAGCTTCTTATACTTTAGATTGCTAAGGCCCTTGATTGAATTTAACCATAGCTTTGACACACAGTATAGTATAAGACCCGAAATAGAACATAAACAAGTAAACACACAGTTAAAAAGTTAGAAGAAAAGTGTAGGAAACATGAGTAAGGAAACTACTGCAGAATCCAGTAGCTTAATTTTAAAATGTTTTGAAATTATATTTGTGTTTTAATGTGGTCTACTCTTCACTGAATTACTATCACCAGCAAAGGCTTTAAAAGGTTAAGACAATCAAAATTCCAATTAATTTAATTGTGATAGTCTCTTAGAGATTCTGATTATATTTGGTTCATGGGCTTCTTTGAAAATCCAACAACAGTTATGATTCTTTCCCTCAGGTTTCTAAGGTAGTAACAAAATCCTATTAGAGTTTGTGTTATTCCTGAAGGTAACAAAAGACCCTGGATACCTTCAGCTGTCTTATTCTAAAATCAAATATCTCGATAAGAACTAAACAGTAAAGTGAGGAGCAGATTATGGGGGACCTAATGAGCCACTGTAAGGATTTTGATTTGAGTGAGGTGGGAAGCCAGTGACAGGGTTTGAGCAGATGACTGACATGACCTGACTTACCATTTTTAAGTATCACCTGCCTTTTGTGCTGAGAGTAGACTCCAGGTACCCAGTGGCCAAAGAAGGGGGGCCTGCTATGTGACTCTTGCAGTAATTCACATGGGAGATGATGGGGTTGGATCAGGGTGGCAGTGGTGGAAGTGGTGAGATATTGTTGTATATGGATGTATTTTGAAGGCAGAGTAAGATTTCTTGAAGGATGATATTTCACTGTGAGAGAAAGACAGGGATTAAGGATGACTCCAGGTTATTTGGCCTGAGCAGTTGAAAGTATGGATTTACCATTAACAGAGATGGGAAGAACAGGGTTTGGTTTGAACATGTTGGACTTGAGATGCCCATGGTCTTTCTAAGTGGTGATGTGAAATAAGTGGTTGGATAGAGGAGTTTGGAGGTGAGAGGAAAGCTCTGCATCCTGAGATGTTTTGTGAGTCATCAGGGTACAGAATGTTCAGTGGATGGGATCCCCTAGGATTTTGGTTCTCAATTCCAGCACCTGGGTACCTGGAGTAAGAATTTCTGGGCAAAGGGAGTAGGATGTGCAATATCACTCTGGGTATAGACCCCAGAGGATCTAATTCATTTGGAGTGGAGTGGGGCCAAGGCATCAGCATCCTTTAGAAGCTCCCCACGTGATTCTAATATACATGCAGGGTTAAGAACTACTGCCCAGGATGATTAGTATTCCAAGAACTGAGCTACGGACCAGTCCAATGTATAGGCGTCAGAAAGTGAAGAGGAGCCGAAAAAACTGGGATGAGTAGTCAGCAATGGAGAAGGAACCAATAAAGAGGGGGCCACTTGGAAACCAAATGAAGAATGTATTTCAAGATGGAGGGAGTGATCATGTGTCAAATGGCAACTGAGAAGACCAGTAAGATGAATAAGAAGTGACCACTGACATTGTCCTGTGAAGGTCACTGGTGACCATCATACTTTTGGTGTTGTGAGGGGCACAGAAGTCTGACTGAAGTGGGTTCTAGAGAGAATGAAAAGAGACAAAGATTGCAAGTCTAGGCTACTCTGTTCAAGGAGTTTTCCTAGAGGAGAATAGTAAAAGGGCTGTGAGCTAAAGGGGAATATTTTTAGAAATGGGATGTATCGGTTGAGTGTTATTGGTAATGAGCTAGTAGAGGAGAAGTTGGTAGATTCTGCAGGACAAGGATGTCCTTGAGTAGGTGAAGCAGAAGAGATCCATTAGAAGGTGCCTATTCTGTAGTTATTGATTTCTGTATCTGTTTCTTATCACCCCTCTCAGATTTTAGATCATTAGCAAACAGTGGCCACATTTTGTGTGTGTGTGTCTGTGTGTGCGGAACGTGGGCCTCCCACCGCTGTGGCCTCTCCCGCCTCGGAGCACAGGCCCCGGACATGCAGGCCCAGCGGCCACGGCCCGCGGGACCCCCCCGGACCAGGGCACAAACCCGTGTCCCCTGCATGGGCAGGCGGACTCTCAACCACTGCACCACCGGGGAAGCCCCACATTTTGACATTATCTTTTACAGTGCCTTCTTTGGTAGGCTTACACGTATGAGGCACTTTGTATTTATTTAACCCGTGATCTTTCAAATGACCAGTAGGAGTTGACATTGTGGATTTACAGTTTTGCAAACCTTCCATCTAAGAAACTATTTTATCATTTGTAATGATGTAAAGTATGCTAGAAGTTTCCATTCATTTTAGAAGGATTTCAAAATATTATTTCCTAGTTATAATAATAGCACTAGACACTGCATAATACTACAATTCCCAAAGGAAGTAGTTTTTGGGAAGAGATGCAGGATGTTTTGAATCTTCTGACGAGAACTGGCTGGTGACTCATTAGTCTCTTGTAGTTTATGAAGTATATACACAAGAAAAATAGTATCAGAGCATTGTTCATTTAATATAATTTGTCGTCAAATATTTGAGGTGACCACCTAGGGCCAAACTTTATCTTAGTTGCTCATGACAAATCAAAACATTTTCCTTATATTTTGTGTTTCACCTTAGCCTAAATTTTTACCACTTTAGCTAAAGTTTTTCACTTTTTAAAAATTAGTTTCATTTTTAAGGATAGAAGAATAAAAATATTTACCTCAGCTGATGAACTGAAGAAAATACCTCAGCTGATGAACTGAAGAAAATACTGATGTATAATTTGTACCACAGTTCACGTCTAAATGCCATGTGGTCTGCCCGTTGACAATCTGGAGGAAAGAGAAAATTCAAAATTTTAAACCTAAATAGATTATTCACATACCTTTGTCTTTAACTAAAACTGTCTCAGTAATACTATATTTTTTTATTGTTATCTTTGGTGCTGTTGTAAATTTCCTTCTTTTTCCCCAGGGTTTTATTATTAGATTTTTTTTTCCAATTCCTTCCTTTGTGTGCCCGCCACCACTCTCTCTATACACTTAAAGGATCTAGTGTTTTATTGGCTAAATAGACACTAAAATGTTTATGAATAGAGAACTGTAATATTGGAGGGAAATAAACTTTGAACAAAGAATTTTTGAAAAAGAAGATTCTTAAGGAACAGGAACACGTCTAGAAATATGTCTGCTTTGCACACTCATCAGAGAAGCTTCCATCTTTAAAGATCTGGCCTACAAGCCCAGGATTTTGGTTATCTTATTTTGGTTGTTATTCTAAAGCATACCTTCTATATCTTTGTCCACCTGTCTGTCAGTCTTTCAACACCCTGCCTCCTCATTTCTTTTTCTTACTTTCTGTTTTTCCTCCCTCCTGACTCATTTCAGTTAGAACTTTTGCATGATTTCACTCAACAATTTACTGCAATTTAGAGGAACTCAAATGGCAGTGATTCATGACATTTTCAATAATAATGTTTTAATAGTCTTTTCAGATAAAACTATCTTTAACTATTCTGAGTTTGTATGTTTGTATCGGTATATAGCTTAAAAGAAGCAACGCCAAAATTCTCTAAGACCCAAGACTTTTCTACGTTTTTTTTTTTGTTTTTGTTTTTGTTTTTGTTTTTCTTTGCGGTACGCCGCCGCGGCCCCCCCAGCGGCCCC
>NW_006780496.1:241342-243952 GCF_000442215.2 Lipotes vexillifer
CGGGACACGAACCCGCGTCCCCTGCATCGGCAGGCGGACTCCCAACCACTGCGCCACCAGGGAAGCCCAAGACCCAAGACTTTTAACAGTGATTCTTTTCTAGGTTGAATTAGATTCTCATGATATTTGAGTTGATTTCTTTTCTTTCAGAATACATAGTTACTTTTCTTTTTTTTTTAAACTGCATTCTTAAATGACCCTGCCTGAGTCCTAAAACTAATTGAGGTAACACAAAAATACTAGCTTCTCTTAGAAGTTTTCTCATTAATTTTAATACTTACATATAGTGTTAAACTATGACAGTTTTGAGGACCTTTTATAGTTAATTTATATAACTCTCAACTAGTATAGTATGAAATAGGATAGAGGGGAGCTCGTGGTGTAAAGTTGCCATATTTCTGAAAAACTCTTGTAAGATGAAAAATGTTTTATATAGAAGGGTTCAGTTGAATACACAAGGAAGCTATTTGAAAGATCCACTTACGATCCTCCAGTTCAGGAGTTCTTAGCTTTGAGGGGAGCCCATGACTTTGATGGGGAAAAAAAAAGTCAACTTAATGTCAGTAACCTCTAAACTTTGAAGGAAATGCTAAATTTTACTTAATTATAAAAGAAAGCAATAAACTTAAGTAGCGTTAGTAGTACCTGCGACTGATATTTTTACATTACGTTACAGTTATTTCAGAAATCATGAAATATTATTTGTTAGTCACTACTTTAAAATTATAGTAGTTATCAGATCATCTCCAGGTCTTGTTTTTAATGTGTTAAAAAAAAGCACATATTTATCTCAACTTTTAATACGATGATAACTATTCCAGCATAACTGGTTTCCACTGAAATCTTTTATATTTCATTTTACACATTTAAAAATATTATTTCGTGTCCATGGCACTTGGAAATAAACAAGGATCCCTGCTCTAGCTCCCTTTGCATCCTAAGCATTCTTTGTAGTATAACATTCTTCGTAGTATAAATTTCTTTTGTAACATAATTGTTTTGTAAACTTACATTTCTGTGTGCAGTTTTCATAATGCAGAGGACACATTTTTGTAAATAGCTTTTTAATTTTTGCTCATTGAGGACGTATTCAAATTTCTACCTTAAAAATTTTATTAAATAGTAAATCCCTAAGTTACTGTTGTACTTATTTTTACATTTTAATGATATTCTTTTACCAAGGCATTATCAGCAATACCAGGACACAGAGGCATGGAGAAAATTAACTTCATGGTTTTGCCTGCCACCATTTGAATAATCTTAATGTAACTCTCCATAAATAAGTATGGGAGAAAACAGAGGAAAGAATCAAAGTCAACAACCTGGTGAAAAATGTTTCAGACTAATCAATCTTCCGAAGGGATTTTAATTGATATACAGCAGAGTGTGGCCTCAGGCCCCTTCCCAGCACAGGTCCTTGGTAAGTTGTACGGGCTTCCCTACTTCTTGACAGAAGGGAAAATGGAAGGTGGTAGACCTCTCTCAAAAATCAAATCGAAAAATTATAAAAGTTTGCTCAGGGAAATTAATCATTTCCTATTTTGAAGGGAAAAATATTCATACAAATAAATAGTAGTTGTCTCCTAAAGACTGAGAAATCCAGGAGTTTGGGGGAAATGTGAAGATAATTGAAAGAAAAGAGCAAAATGGATTAATAGCCTACTTTTCCAACCACGTATTAAACCTGCCTAAATTTCTACTCTGACTTCTCTTGGGAAATCAAACTGGAGAAACCGGCCCTCTTGGGGAATAACATCCCCATAACATAACATAATTTAAAGTTGACACTAGAAGTTGAAGTTTATTTTTTTCCTAATAATTATGCTCAGTGAGGGATGCAGAAATTGTATTTTGGAATGACAGAAGAGTAGTTACTTTAGAAAGGACTTTTTTTTTTTTTTTTTTTTTTTTTTTTTTTTTTTTTTTTTTTTTTGGTTTTTTTTTTTTTTTTTTCGTTATGCGGGCCTCAAAC
Organism: Lipotes vexillifer; assembly: GCF_000442215.2. Classification (NCBI taxonomy): domain Eukaryota; kingdom Metazoa; phylum Chordata; class Mammalia; order Artiodactyla; family Lipotidae; genus Lipotes; species Lipotes vexillifer. The sequence goes on from NW_006780496.1 coordinate 243,315, forward strand.
TGTTGCGGCCTCTCCCGTTGCAGAGCACAGGCTCTGGACGCGCAGGCTCAACGGCCATGGCTCACGGGCCCAGCCGCTCCGCGGCACGCGGGATCCTCCCGGATCAGAGCACGAACCCGTGTCCCCTGCATCAGCAGGCGGACTCTCAACCACTGCGCCACCAGGGAAGCCCAGAAAGGACTTTTTAACATCTATGGTAGCTATCTCCTAGAAAATGTGTTCTGTAGAGTGATAGGAGAAGTGAAAGTAAACCCAAAAGGAATCTTTCTTTGCCTCAGGCCCTACAAACGAATTTCTTCAAGTCAACAGGTATTTATTAAGGGTCTGCCATGTGCCCAGGCTTGTGCACTAAATTCTGTACAGCAGTGCCATTTTATTCTTTAACCTAGTGCCTTTGATTACTGTTGTTACTTTTTTAAAAACTATAGTTTTAGTCAGAAATAAATATGAACATACTGGCTCTTGAACCCCAGTTGACCATTTTATAATATATATATATACATAATAGTATCTATATGATGGCATTTAATATATATGCAAATAATATACATTTAAGTATATTCTAATATATTCTTTTTATATGTATTTGGAATATATATATATATATATATATATATATATTGGGATCTTTTTTTTTT
>NW_006780496.1:243974-253769 GCF_000442215.2 Lipotes vexillifer
ATTGGGTTTTTTTTTTTTTTTTTTTTTTTTTTGCGGTATGCAGGCCTCTCACTGTTGTGGCCTCCCGTAGCGGAGCACAGGCTCCGGAAGCGCAGGCTCTGGACGCGCAGGCTCAGCAGCCATGGCTCACGGGCCCAGCCGCTCCGCGGCATGTGGGATCTTTCCGGACCGAGGCACGAACCCACGTCCCCTGCATCGACAGGCGGACTCTCAACCACTGCGCCACCAGGGAAGCCCTATATTTGGATCTCTTGACGAATCTCCTAACTTGCTTGAGACCCTGTCATTCTGACATACTTGTCTTTCAGAACCCCAAATCTACACTGTCTTTTCACCTTCTCTCTATACCAAGGAGCTGAACAATAGTGAAGAAGCCTTGATGGCCATAAAAACCGCTGTCACTACCCATGTGTGGTCTTGGGTCTCAACTGGATTCTCACAGACCCTCAGGTACCAGGATACAGCAGCAAACTGTGCAGACCTGCCCTCTCCCATTTTCCACAATGACTGCTTCATTTTGTTGCTAGTCTTTCAACAGAGCTCTCTGAAACTTGCCCTCACTCTGCCTGGGGAGAAGAGGCCATCCAGCATTTCCCCGGTATCTCTCCACCTCGAGCCTCTCCCGCAAACTTACCTAAATAATCTGAACCTGTTTTTACCTCCCATGTCAAAGGAACAGGCGGCTCCCTTCTGCTGCAGCACATCCTGTTACTGCAGGTCCTGCCACCCACTTAGTCCTCTGAGTACCCCTTCCCATATTGTTTTAACTCTTGCAGTTACACAAGCCTTTCCTGTCTCACGGCGTGTATGTTGTGAGTGTATCCGAGTGTTTGTGTGTGTCTCTTCCTCAAGTCTGCGTCCCTTTGTAGTGCTTCCTCAGGTTTTTCTTTCCCTTCACAGATTTCTTGACAAGCTATCTGCATTTGTAGTCCCTACTTCTCTATTCAGTCGTCACTCCTTACCTCACTGCTATTCACTTCCATCCTTGAAAGTTCTCTGGCTAAACAGAGTTGACACCAGAAATCTTTTTCTCTCTTGCTTCCAACGCACATCCCTTTCCTGGAGTTTCTGCTCTCTTGTTAAGCGCTCAGTCCTTTCCTTAAATGCTGTTGTTCCCTTGCAGCTCTTCTCTTTTCATTCGGGACATTCTCCCTGGGCTACTTGATTTTATTCACTCTTAAGAGTTTCAGGTACGCCTTACTCCCTAGCCCAGCTCTGACTGTCGCCCAATCTCCAAACTAAACTAGTGTCTCCAGTCACCTGTTGGACATCTCTATTTGAGTGTTCTCAGGCTTAACCTGTCTTACATTCAAAATATGTTTAACAAAAGTATTTTTCTTCCTCAATTTCTTTCTTGGTCAATAGCTCCAGGAAGTCACACTTGACTCTTCTCTTCCCATCACTGCCTCTCCAGGGTCTTATCAACTCTTACTAATCCCGTCTTCTTTAATATTCCTCAGAGTCATCCTGCCTGACCCACACTGATACCATATTATTACCACTGATGCTGTCCCTACCTCCTCATTTCTGAAATAGAAAATTTAAGGCTTTCTACCTGGGTTTCCTGCTCCAACAATACTGAGCCACTCTTATCTCTAAAACTATCATATTCTTGTCTGTGTGCCTTTGCATAGCCTCCCCACTACCTGTATCCATCTTTGCTTTCTCTTCACCTAACAAACAAACACATGCTCTCTGACCATCTGCTCCTGGGACTTAGCTGGCTTGGAGTCAACTCCTGTTCAGCATTAATTAACTTTCCACTGTGCTTTGACCTTTGTGTTAATCAAGCAATGGCTCTCTTCAAGGCCAAGAAAAGACCCTGAGCTTTAGGATCTACTGTTTGTTTATAGATAATTAATAGTAGATTGTATCATCATAGAAACGTAGTGCTTGAAAAGAACTTGGAGATCATTTTTCCCCCACATTCTATGCATATGGACACTTAGTGAAATGACTTGCTCAAGGTCACTGAGCCTACTAGTGACAGAGTCAAGATCAGAAAACAGGGTTTAATTTTCCAGATCCTAATACGTAGGATAATACTTGGCTGTCTGTGCCACTCATGAAGATGGCAGGGTGATCATAAATGGAAACATCTTTGGTTTCGATGAGGCTTCCAGCAACAGGGAAATAACGTCCTTGGGGGCACAAAACCAGACGTACAAACAGCAACCACCACCACAGACACTTACAGCATTTCTTTTGGTAGTTCTGCCATTTGCTGCCTGAATTGTCATAGTAGGTAATAAGCTGTGACTCAGGGAAACCTCAGCTGGGGGGGTGGCCCTGATGAAGTGCAGAGGATTGGGAAGCAGCTAATAAGAGGGTTTTTATCTTCTTTTCCACAATTTACAGTATTATAACTAACAAGGCTACACAATTTTTTTTTTTGTATGAGAAAACCAGGTTTATATGCTGTTGTCGATTCTAGAGTATTACAGACAACAAGATCATAGATTTTTCTTGGCTCTGGAGTTTTTTGTACGCTAAATTAAGATGGAGGTATTTATACCTTATAATTTCAATGTCCTGTTCATCTAAGACTTGTAAGGTGCCTTAAAAAAAAAAATCAGATGGTATTAACAGATAACATAGGTGGAGAGAGAGCGATGTGGAAAGAGGAACAATGGCATCATTGATTCACAAATTAATCCCATAAATAACAGGATTTACCTCCTGTGCACAGCTTTGAAATGTGCTTTGGTATCTCATTTCGCCCTAACATTTGACTCGGCTTGTTTCCCTTCATCTTTCCTGCAGTGTCTGTTGACTGCTGTGCCTCTTTGGTTGGGGCCTGGCTTTTCTGTCAGGGCCAGGGAGCACATCCTGGGCCTTCTCAAGTGAGGCTCCTCCTGCCTGCGTGAGGCCTGTGCGTCCTGCTGGGGATGCTGCCCTGCCTCCATGGGGGCCTGCAGGAACAGTCACTGCTGGGGCCGCTCAGTCCTTTGGACTCTTGCTAAGGAACACTCAAGTGCCTGGAGAGTTGTTGTGCCTGACCCCAGCCTTGTGTGTACTGTCAGCTTCCTCTTAGTGTGTTTGTTTACTCCCACACTGCCACAAAAACTTCGTGTCACATGGCCAACCCTGGGTGCTCTGTAGTAGTCACTGGTATTAGCCTAAAAACATTCTACACGGGGAGAAGGTGATATAGGAAGATCCTGAACTCACCTCCTCCCAAAGACACACCAAATCTACATAGGGGACAAGTTCCTCTTTAAAAAGAACCCTAAAAACTAGCTGAGCAACTCCTACACATCAGGCAAATGAGAAAAAAAACCCACATCAAAGAAGACAAGAGAGGCTGAGACACAATCTCACCGTAAACCCCACCCCTGGTGCAGTGACCCACAATCAGGAGAGAACTCAAAACCTGGAGTTTCTCCCTGGGGGTGAGGGGTTTAAACCTCATATCAGAGACACCACCTTTTAAGACCTGCAACGGAGAGATGAGCTCCCAAAACATCTAGATTTAATTACCAGTGGGACTCGTTTCCGTGAGACCAACAAGGCTACAGTGACTGAGAAACAGCTCTTAAAGGGCTCGTTTGCTGTGACTCACCTGTCACCTGGGACCAGTGCAAAGACAACCAATAGAGAGGTGCCAAACATTATGTGAAAGAGACTTATTTGCTTAACTTAAAGTATCAACCTGAGGGGCAGGTATCTAATTTAACACACATCTAAGGGCCTACTGAAGTTCTTTCTGGGGACAGAGGTGGGCAGGCTCCATCTCTGTGCCCCCCCACCCCACCTCCCTCCAGTTCACTGGGTATCTCCCAGAAAGGAACCTGTACCCTCCTCTAGCACCCTGATTCTTATGGCTGCTGCCCAGGGATATCTCTAGATCACCTAGCTCTGGTGGCCACTGGGGCTTATGCTCAAGGGTCCCAGAAGACCATTACCAAAGGACAAAGAGTTCTTAAATGGCCACACACACCCCCACCCCCACCCCCACACACACACATCAAGAGGCAATAGTCTAAGAAAATCTTTCTGTGAAAGAGGCCTATTAGCTTATCTTCATCGCTATGGCCTGAGGGACAGGCTTCCAATTAAACACACCTCTAAGGGCCTGCTATGCAAACCTGAGGGCAGGCACTATCTGTGTGCTCTTCCTCCACTCTGCTCTGGAGCACCCATATATCCACCAGGGGAGCTTTTATACACATCTGGTGGCCAGTTTTTATGGTTGCCACCCAGGGGCCAGGGAATGCTCCACGATCGCCTAGCTCGGGAGGCCAGCAGGTCTTGGATTCCTAGGTCCCACAGTACGTAACAAATGGAGAGACAGTTCTTGGCTAGCTATCACTCCCAAGGCACTTCACAGACAGAAGACAAACACATCCCCAGTGTTTTTGTGAAAGATGCCTGTTTGCTTGAACTGAGCTTTGGCCGGAGGGGCAGGCTTCTGATTTGGCACTTATCTAGGGGGCTGCAGAGCTACGCTTGGGGATGGAGGTCAATGGATGCCATCTTTGCGCTGCCTCTCTTCCTTGCTGCAGATCACCAGTATCTCCTGGAAAGGAACTTGTAGACTCATCTGCCCTGATTTTGTGACTGCTACCCAGGGGATACCTCTAGATTGGTGGCCAGTGAACTTATGCTTGTGGTCCCACAGAATTGTAATATATTTAAAAGCTGCTAACTGAGGTCTAGCTTCTAATCATCCTGGACCTAGGTGCTGACTGAAATTCTCCTCTTAGGGACACTGTTAGGTCTTGGCACACCCTCAGATACTGGGAGCTGCTAAAAATAAAATAGCTGCTTCAACAATCACAAAGGTTTGAGAGACAGCCAAAAGCTAGGGCAGGATTGAACAGTAAGGTCTATCTCCTATGTGAGGCTACTCCTTCGAGACTGGGAGAGGTGGCTGTTTTCTCTAATACATAGAAGTCAACACAGGCTGTCAAAGAAATTGAAGAAGCAGAAATATGTTTCAAATGGCAAAACAAGAAAGAAAAAAACTCTCAAAAAAAGCTCTTAATGAAGAAGAGATGAATGATTACCTGATAACAGTTCAAAATCATGGTCATAAAGATGCTCACCAAACTCAGGAGAAGAATGGATGAACATAGTGAGAACTTCAACAAAGAGATGGAAATATGAGACAGTACCAAATAGAACTCACAGAGCTGAAGAACACAAAACTGAACTGAAAAATACACTAGAGGGATTCAACAGCAGACTAGATGAAGTAGAAGAAAGGGTCAGTGAACTCAAAAACAGGCAGTGGAACTCTTTAATCAGAGCAGCAGAATGAAAAAAAAAAAAAAAAAAAAGGGTGAAGATATTATAGTGTTCCCAGGAAGAGAAGAGAGAGGGAAAAGCGTGGAAAATTATTTTGAGAAATAATGGCTGAAAACTCCCCTAACCTGGAGAATGAAACAGGTATCCAGATTCAGGAAGCCCCAAAATTTCCAAATAAGAGAACCCAAAGAGACCCACAAGACACATTATCATGAAAATGTCAAAATTTAAAGACAGAGAGAGAATCTTAAAAGTAGCAAGAGAAGAACAACTTGTTACTCATATGGGAACACCCATAAGACAATAAGCAGATTTTTCAGCAGAAACTTTGCAGGCCAGAAGGGAGTGGCACAATGTATTCAAAATGCAGAAAGAAAACTTCCAACCAGGACTACTTTACCCAGCAAAGTTGTCCTTCAGAATTGAAGGTGAGATAAAGAGTTTTCCAAAAAAGCTAAAGCAAAACAAGTTCATCATCATTAGACTGGCCTTATAAGAAACATTAAAGGGACTTCTTTAAGCTGAAGAGAAAGGGCACTGATTAGTAAGAGGAAAACATGAAAGTATAAATCACAGTGGTAACGGTCAATATATAGTAAAATTCAGAAGAATCTAACATTGTAAATGTGGTAGATTAATCACTTATAAAGCAATTACGAGGTTAAAAGACAAAAGCAGTAAAAATAACTTTAACTACAATAAGTAGTCAGCCCAACAAGAGGATATGACATTTGTATATATTTATGCACCCAACATTGGAGCACCTAAATATATAAAGCAAATATTAGCAGATCTAAAGGGAGAAATAGCGGTACAATAATGGTAGGGGACTTTGATATTCCACTTTCATCAATGGATAGTTTATCCAGAGAGGAAATCAGTATGAAAACATTGGCCTTAAACAACATGATGAACTTAACAGATATATTCAAAACATTCCATCCAAGAACAGTATGGAGGCTCCTTAAAAAACTAAAAATAGATCTACCGTATGATCCTGCAATCAGCCATAAAAAAAGAATGACTTAATGACATTTGCAGCAACATGGATTAGACCTAGAGATTATCATACTAAGTGAAGTAAATCAGACAGAGAAAGACAAATATCATATGATATCACTTACATATGGAATCTAAAAAAATTGATACAAATGTGCTTCTTTATAAAACAGAAACAGACTCACAGAATTAATATTGTTAAAATGGCACTACTACCCAGAGTAATCTACAGACTTAATGGGATCCCTATCAAATTACTCATGACATTTTTCACAGAACTAGAACAAATAATCCTAAAATGTATATGGAACCATAAAAGACCCAGAATTGCCAAAGCAATCCTGAGGAAAAAGAACAAAGGAGGAGCCATAACCCACCCAGACTTCAGACAATACTACAAAGCTACAGTAATCAAAACAGTGTGACATTGGCACAAAAACAGACATACAGATCAATTGAACAGAATAGAGAGCCCAGAAATAAACCCATACGCCTATGGTCAATTAATCTTTGACAGAGGAGGCAAGAATATAAAATGGGAAAAAGTCTCTTCAGCAAGTGGTGCTGGGAAAGTTGGACAGCTGCATGTAAATCAATGAAGTTAGAACACACCCTCACATCATGCACAAAAATATACTCAAAATGGCTTAAAGACTTAAACATAAGACATGACACCATAAAACTCCTGGAAGAGATCATAGGCAAAACATTCTTTGATGTAAATCATACCAGTGTTTTCTTAGGTCAGTCTCTCAAGGCAATAGAAATAAAAACAGAAATAAACAAATGAGACCTAAACAAACTTACAAGCTTTTGCACATCAAAGGATACCGTAAACAAAACAAAAAGACAGCCTACAGAATGGGAGAAAATATTTGCAAACAAGGCAAGCAACAAGGGCTTAATTTCAAAAATATACAAACAGCTCATGCAACTCAACAATAACAACAACAACAAAAAAAACCTAAACCAAAAAATGGGCAGAAGACCTAAATAGACATTTCTCCAAAGAAGACATACAGATGGCCAATAGATGCATTAAAAGATGCTCAGCATCACTAATTATTAGAGAAATGAAAACCAAAAGTACAATGAGGTACCACCTCACACCAGTCAGAATGGCCATCATTAAAATGTCTACAAATAACAAATGCTGGAGAGGGTGTGGAGAAAAGGGAACCCTCCTATACTGTTGGCGGGAATGTAAACTGGTGCAGCCACTATGGAAAACAATATAGAGTTTCCTCAAAAAACTAAAAATAGAGTTGCCATATGATCCAGCAATCCCACTCCTGGGCATATACCCAGACAAAACTATAATTCGAAAAGATACATGCACCCCTATGTTCACAGCAGCACTATTTACAATAGCCAAGACATGGAAACAACCTAAATGTCTATCAACAGATGAATGAATAAAGAAGATGCGGTACATATATACAATGGAATACTACTCAGCCATAAAAAAGGAATGAAATAATGCCATTTGCAGCAACATGGATGGACCTAGAGATTATCATACTAAGTGAAGTAAGTCAGAAGGAGGAAGACAGATACTACATGATATAACTTATGTTGATTTGTATTGTACTTTTGATTCCACATATATCTATGAAACAAAAACAGACTCACAGACCTAGAGAACAGACTTATGGTTGCCAAGGGGTGGGGGTGGGAGGTTTAGGAGAGGGAAGGAATGGGAGTTTGGGGTTAGCAGAGGCAAACTATTACATATAGGTTGGATAAACAACAAGGTCCTGCTGTAGAGCACAGGGAACTATATTCAATATCCTGTGACAAACCATAATGAAAAGCATGAAAAAATGTCATTTGCATAACTGAGTCACTTTGCTGTACACAAGAAATTAACACAACATTGTAAATCAACTGTTTATATGTATATATAAAACTGGAATATTCACAAATGTGTAGTGATTAGACAACATGCTATCAAATACCAGTGGGTCAAAGAAGAAGTCAAAAGAGAAATAAAATACCTTGAGACAAATGAAATGGAAATACAACATATCAAAACTTATGGGACAAAGCAAAAGCAGTTCTATGTGGAAAATTTACAGTAGTAAATGCCTACCTTAAGAAACAAGAAAAATCTCTAACAGCCTAACTTATACCTCAAGGAACTAGAAAAAGAAAAACAAACAAAGCCCTAAGTTAGTAGAAGGAAGGAAATAACAAAAATCAGAGTGGAAATAAGTGAAATAGATAAACAAAATTGATAAAACTTTAGCTAAACCTTTAGCTAGACTCACCAAGAAAAAGAGAGGTGACTCAAATAAAAACAGAAATGAAAGAGGGGACATTATAACTGATACCACAGAAATACAAGGGAACATAAAAGACTACTACTATGAGCAATTATACACCAACAAATTGGACAACTTAAAAGAAATGGATACATTTCTAGAAATATGCAACCTACTAAGATTGAATCAGGAAGAAATAGAAATCCAAAAAGACCCATTTTTAAGAAGGAGATTGAATCAGTAATAAAAAACAAAACAAACCCAAAAAACCCCCAAAACCTTCTAATAAACAAAAGTCAGGACCAGATAGCTTTATTGGTGAATTCTGCCAAACCTTTAAAGAAGAATTAATACCAATCCTGCTCAAAATCTTCCAAAAACTAGAAAAGGAGGGAAAACTTCCAAATTTTGGTGAGGCCAGCATTACTCTGATACCAAAAATAAACAAAGACACCAGAAGAAAAGAAATTACTGGACAATATCCTTGATGAACAGAGATGCAAAAATCCTTAACAAAATATCAGCTAACTGAATTCAACAATACATTAAAAGTATCTTACACCATGATCAACTGGGGTTTATTCCAGGGATGCAAGTATGGTTCAACATCCACAGATCAGTCAGTGTGATACACCACATTAACAAAATGGAGGATAAAAATCATGATCATCTCAACAGACATAGAAAAAGCATTTTACAAAATGCAGCATCCATTTGTGATAAAAACCCTCAACGTGGGGAGAGAGGGAGCATACCTCAACATAATAAAGGCCATATATGACATGCGCACAGCTAACATACTCAACAGTAAAAGCTGAAAGATTTTCTTCTAGGATCAGGAACAAAACAAGGATGCCTATTCTCACCACTTTTATTCAGCATAGTACTGGAAGCCCTAGACAGAGCAATTAGGCAAGAAAAAGAAGTAGACATCCAATTTAAAAAGAAGAAGTAAAACTGTCTCTGTTTGCAGGTGACATGATCTTGTAGAAAACCATGTAAAGACACTTCCAAAAACTGTTAGATCTAATCAATGAAGTCAGTAAAGTTGCCGTATCCAATATTAGTATAAAAAAAATCTGTTCCATTTCTATACACTAATAATAAACTATCAAACTTAAGAAAATAATCCCATTTATAACTGCATCAAAATGAATAAAATACCCAGGAATAAATTTAACCAAGGAGATGAAAGACCTCTACACTGAACACTATAAGACATTGTTGAAAGAAATTGAAGAAAATAAATAAATGGGAAGATACTTGTGCTCATGGATCGGAA
>NW_006780496.1:253779-274826 GCF_000442215.2 Lipotes vexillifer
TATTAAAACATCCATACCCTCGAAAGCAATATACAGATTCAATGCAATCCCTATCAAAATTCCAATGGCATTTTTCACAGAAATAGAACAAACAATCCTAAAATTTGTATGGAACTACAAAAGACCCAGAATAGTCAAAGCAATCTTGAGAAAGGAACAAAACTTCAGAAATTATGTGCTCTGATTTTGACTATTACAAAACTATAGTAATCAAAGCAGTATGGTATTGGCATAACAAACAGACACATTGACCAATGGAACAGAATAGAGAGCTCAGAAATAAGCCCACGGATATTGGTCAATTAATTTATGCAAAGGAGCCAAGAATATACAATGGGGAAAGGACAGACACTTTATAAATGATGCTGGGAAAACTGGATGGCTACATTCAAAAGAATGAGACTGGACCACTATCTTACACCATACACAAAAATTAATATAGATTGAAGACTTGAATGTAAGACCTGAAACTATAAAACTCATAGCAGAAAACATAGGTAGTAAGATCCTTGATATAGGTCTCGGTGATGATTTTTTGATTTGATCCAAAAATCGAAGGCATTGTCTTTAAAGCAAAAATAAACAAGTGAGACTACTTCAGACTAAAAAGCTTATTCAGACTAAAAAGCTTATTCAAAGCAAAGGAAACCATCGACAAAATGAAAAGGCAGCCTACTAAATGGGAGAAAGTATATGCAAATTGGGATTAATATCCAAAATAGATAAAGAATTCATATAGCTCAATAGCAAAGAAACAAACAATATGATTTAAAAAACCACAGTGAGATATCACCTCACACCTGTTAGAATGGCTATTGTCAAAAAGACAAGAAATAAGAAGTGTTGGGACTTCCCTGGTGGCTCAGTGGTTGGGAGTCCACCTGCCAATGCAGGGGACATGGGTTTGATCCCTGGTCCAGGAGGATCCCACATGCCACAGAGCAACTAAGCCCGCAAGCCACAACTACTGAGTCCACACGTCACAACTACTGAAGCCCATGTGCCTAGAGCCCGCACTCTGCAACAAGTGGCTCAGTGGTTGGGAGTCCACCTGCCAATGCAGGGGACATGGGTTTGATCCCTGGTCCAGGAGGATCCCACATGCCACACAGAGCAACTGCCCGCAAGCCACAACTACTGAAGCCCATGCACGTAGAGCCTGTGCCCCACAGCAAGAGAAGCCACCGCAATGAGAAGCCCGTGCACCGCAGTGAAGAGTAGCCCCCGCTCTCTGCAACTAGAGAAAAGCCCACGTGCAGCAGTGAAGACCCAACACAGCCAAAAAAAAAGAAAAAAAAAAGAAATAAGAAGTGTTGGTGAGATCGTGGAGAAAAGGGAAAACTCGTGCACTGTTGATGGGAATGTAAATTGGTAGTCACTATGGAAAACAGTATGGAGGTTCCTTAAAAAATTAAAATAGAACCACCATGTGTGGGTTTCCCCGGTGGTGCAGTGGTTAAGAATCCACCTGCCAATGCAGGGGACACGGGTTCGAGCCCTGGTCTGGGAAGATCCCACATGCCGTGGAGCATCTAAGCCCGTGTGCCACAACTACCAAGCCCACATGCCACAACTACTGAAGCCCATGCACCTAGAGCCCATGCTCCGCAACAAGAGAAGCCACTGCAATGGGAAGCCCTGAGAAGCCCACGCACGGCAACAAAGAGTAGCACCTGCTCATCACAACTAGAGAAAGCCCGTGCACAGCAATGAAGACCCAAGGCAGCCAAAAATAAATTAAAAAAAAAAAAAAAGATTAAGTAATATTAAAAAAAAAAAAAAAAAAAAAGAACTACCATGTGATCCAGCAATTCCACTTCTGGGTATTATCTGAAGGAAATAAAAACACTAAGTCGAAAAGGCATATGCAACCCAGTGTTCATTGCAGCGTTATTTACAATAGCCAAGATGTGGAAACAATCTAAGTGTCCATCAATCAATGAATGGTTAAAAAAAATGTGGAAACTATACCATGGAATATTATTCAGCCATTAAAAAGAAGGAAATCTTGCCATTTGCGACAACATGGATGGACCGTCAGAGCATTATGCTAAGTGAAATAAATCAAAGACAAATATCATTATGATCTTATATGTGGCATCTTACAAACAACAGCAGCTAGGAGCTATAGATACAAGGACCAGGTTGCTGGTGGCCAGAGGTGGGGGTGGGCAAAATGGTTGCAGGGGGTCAAAAGCTACAAATTTCCAGTTATAAAATAAATAAGTCATATGGATTGACTATAGTTAGTAATACTGTATTACATATTTGAAAGTTTCTCTGATAGACATTAGATCTTTAAAGTTTTCATCACAAGAAAAAAAAAGTTGTAACTATGTGCAGTGACGGATGTTACTGAGACATATTGTGATCATTTTGCATTATATACATATATGGAATCATTACATTGTACACCTGAAACCAATATGTTGTATGTCAACTATACCTCAATAAAAATGAATAAATAGCATCCCGTATGGCAAAGGTTTTATTTTACTATCATCACCTTTTACATGATCACCCAACTGCAGTACTACATGGCTTTAAAAAAAAAAAAAAAGGCTGATTTTTCTCATAATATACCTTGCACAATATTTAAACAAGCACGAATCAGAAATGAAATTGAAAGGTGAATTGTTAAATAAACACAGTTGCAAAAGTGAAAATAGGAAAATATTAAGTGAAGCTTTTGGGAGAGATTTCTTACATCATTTTTATACAAATATATATTTTCCTTAAACCTAGAGGATTTACTTATTTTTTGTCCTAACCATAGATGATATTGTGACCAACTTTAGCAGACTGTTTATACAGTGACTCTTTCTAGGAAAATGCTTTTAAGATCTAAAGTAGATTCTGTCATCCAAAAGTTATATTCAACCTTCCTATTAATTAAACTTTTTGGATTAGAGATATTTCAACTGGCCAACTTAATAAAATTACCATTGAGTAGGTTCAAGTATGGTTTTCCTCTGTTTTTGCTTTCTAGCTTCCTGAGAAAATAACTGGATAATAGTTTAAATATGGAAAATGATTATTATTTTTAAATCTCCTGTCATAGCCAAACATAAGATTGACTAAATCTTTCTGGGCAGATTTCTGCTCCACTCTTCTGCAGATTCTGTCTCTTAGAACTACCTTCTTGATTCTCTCTTTTTAAGTATTTGAACTATGAACAGCCTTTTATAAACCTCCTTAGGTTAAAATTGAATGGCCCTATTTTGTTGTGGTAATCAGAGCGAATGAAACATCGAAAGGTAGAGCGTTGTACCCTCTCTAGAATAAATATTTTGCCATTATCTTTGTTGCTATCACAGTAATATTAATAAGTATGTACATGAATTCTTTACTGAGTACTTTATATACATTGTCTCTTTTAATCCTTACCTTAACCCTATGAGGACAGTACTGTTATTACCAGCTATCAAATGTGTGATCTTAAAGTACTGTAGAGATTCAGTAAACTCATATGCATAATACTTGCACCATTGCTATTTTTTCACTCTTCTTTCCCTGCCTCTCTGTCCACATACTAACTTTGCATTTTAAGAGTTTTAAATAAACACCTCTACTACCTGAGTGTTTACTCCCTGGCAGATTTCTGTGTTAAGCTCCTGGGAAACAAAAGGTGACCTGATATATATGTTACCTTCCTAGACTTTATAAAGTGTGACTCTTTAGAAAGGAATACTTGAATCAGTGCTATAGTTAAGTCATGACCAACAATTACTGGATCAAATCTCTCTTGAGAGTTTGGAATATTTAATGAATCAGCAACAGATCAGGCAGCAGGGTAAACAAATAAGAATCAAGAAAAATCTGTGCTATCCACTTACTGTAGTTTAAAATATGAATGCACTTCCCACAGGAGGAGGATGGATTCTAGGATTTGGACACGTGTTAGGTATATGATTGAGGAGTCCTTTTGTGGGGTGTGGGAGAATGGTACTGTTTTTTTCTATAGTTCTTTTGAGTTTATTGAGAGGAAAGATAATAGTAAAGGCTATTGTTCAGTTTCTGTAAGTGTGGTCCTCTTTGTGCTGCAGTGGAAAATGTAGCTCCTCTCTTTCTTTTACCTCCTGACCTATCTCACTTTCTTCCCTACTAGGAAAATGTTGACTGTGTTTTGGCTAAGATGCATGGCCTCTCGGGGACAGCAATGTGCCAGAGGGCTCTGTGTGGGAGGCGTACTTCAGGCCAATTTATGCAAGCAGCAGGTCATTCTAGGGCTGTAGGCCAGAATGCTGTGCGTCCTCTGGCTTGGAGACATGCAGCTACTTGGAGCTAAGCTACCGTGCCGTCTTAGTAAATATTTCCTGCCCCCGTGATCACTTGAGGAGCAGAACTCCCTGGAGATGTCTGTGTCTCGTCCCTCACAGCTGGCTTTTCACAGAGGCCAGATACTGACTTAGCCATCCTGGCTGCAATTCAGGATGACCAAAACCCACTTTTAGCCTGTTTTTTGATTTTGTATTGAGAAACAGTTGCAGCAAAGCAATATCTGGGAAGAGGAATGCCTCTTGCTCTGCATGGTGAGTCCCCCTGTGCCCTCCCAGGGCGGATGTAAGCCTTAGCAGCTGAAGACATGGGGACACCTGTGGGTTCTCTGTGGCTTTGATTATAAAGCTAGAGTCAGGTTTGATCGCAATACAATTTCATAAATTACTAATTACACATAACTGACTGCTCATGCTTTAACCTGCATTTGCTCTTTGGCATGCTGTTGACCTGTTGAAAAAAATAATGAACCCCTGTTTCTTAGTATATAGTCTACATGATGGGGACCCGATTAAGAAAGTATTTTCAAGCATTTTCAGTCATAGGAAATGTTATTAGAGATCAGTCAAGATACGACACATACAAATCTACCTTCGCTCAAAAATGGGTTGTGGGTTATTCTCAGAATTCACTGTTCTTTGCTCTTCCCTGTACTCTGCTGTACAGTGTCTTTGTTTCAAGAGACTCAAAGCACCTGTCATACCACATCTTAAAAGAAGGAAACTAAAAAAAATAGACATTTAGAATACAGCTGAGTTTCCTGTGCAAAGAGTTTTCTGATGGTTCTTAGGGTTCCTTTCACTATAACTGCTTTCCTCACATTTGCCTAGTATTTTGAGCCACCTATGATTGGGTAAAACAATTTGGGATTTTATTATTAAGTTCGTGTATTCTTATAAAAATAAGTCTTCAATCTCATTTCAAGAGAACAAAGGCCCTCAGATCAGTCACAGATATTTTCACCAGTCATCAAAGATGCTGTTTAAGTAAGTTTCAGTTGTTACCTTCAGGGTGTTGGGAAGCTAGACACTTGCCAGATATGCCAGCTGCATGGATTTAACATTGATGACCTTTCAGAGGACTCAGAGATTTTGTTTGGGTTTGTGTCTGCAAGTAATTCATAACAGTTTTTTTAAGAGTCAAATGTTGCGCTAAAGATTTCCTTTTATGCTTTCTTTTTTAGCTCCTTGGCTGCTGGTATGTTTCTCTGTTTTCCTAAATTTACAGTAGCTGTCAGTCTTGTGCTGAGTTCTCCTCTCAGTAATACACTGAATTGTGCAATTCTTTTGGGCCTAGCTTGGAACAGGCATTCTTCCCAGAACCTAGTTGGCTTCTCAAAGGTTAAACACTTTTGGCAAAAAACTGCAAATATGACCGAATAAAACCATGAAAACGAAAAACCACAAGAACAGCAGGAAAAACAATTATTTCTGACAGTGAACTACATGGATGCAGAGGACTCGTCTCTTTTAAAGTTTGTTTCTCCATTTAGGTCTTCTTAGTTTGTTAATTCTTATGATCCTCTCTTTGCTTCAAATAAAACCAACAACATAATGCCTTTTATGATTCTCCATCCCCCTGGGGGGGGAGGGGTGGCAGTGACAGAAACTGTAACAGCTGTTTCTTCTTAGTTTATTTTAACCTTTTCGTTACCCCAATCACAATCGAACTACTCTTTCTAGAACACAACTGAAAAGAAAAAATGCTTTTGGAAAGGAATACAAACCAGATTATTAAATTGATTTGATAGAATTTAGGGATTCATCTTTTGGTTTCTTTTTTTGTTGTCATGTCTTAAGTATTTTTCTACTTATAAAGTACAGAAAATGAATGTGTTTCTGGTAGATGCTTCTGTAAATGCACCTTGCTTAATATCACTTTAATCTCCAAAATGAATTTTGGTTTCTGGCTTCTTTACATGCCCTATTCATAGATTTGATTTTTCAGAGCAGCCCAAAGTGCTTGTCTAGTAAATTATGTAGGACCTATGTTTTAAGAGGATGACTATTTTTCTAAGTTTTAGTATTTACATAAAGGGCTTATTCTTTTGAGAACTCTGTCATAACAGTATATTTTACCAGTAGAGTTCCTATATAATCTCTACAATGCTTCTGTTCATATAAATATGAACCTTAGATTTTTAAGTTTTAAATTTAGATTTCTTTTGATTGACACATCATCTCTCTCTTGGCTGCCCACGTCTTATGTCTGTTTCAACAATGTAACTGGAAGTTTATGAGTTCTCCAACTCATCAACTTTGCCCTTAACGTGTTGAAGGATAATACTTACTCTCAAGTCTTCATTAAAACTAAAATTCAGAATCATCTTTAGAAAGGAAATGTGAATCGAGGCTGAAAACAGATCAGCAAGACAAATCAGCAGAAATCAGTTGGATTTATAACTGATCTTCTTCCCGCCAGGAAGATGAACTGTTAGAAGTGACCCATCCCTGTATTGGCAGCATAGCATGCTGGATTAGACCATGGATTACAGAGGCAGATTGTGTGGGTTCTGACCCTGCCTACTACTTCCTGACTCTGTGACTTTGAGAAGATTTCCTAAGTTTTCTGTAATCTGTCTGTGGTAAAATGGGGATAATACCATTACTGCTTCTTAGGGATGTTATTTGAATCAAATGAATTAATATTTGTAAAGAGCTTAAACCAGAATTTAACAGAATTGCCAAGTTTCTTAAATAGTTAAAAAAATTGAAAGAGTGATGAAAATCTCTCTTCTCCTAAGATTACACATTCTTAATTAATAAATGCTTTTTTCTTCATTAATGCCAGGCTTCTTATTCTCTGTAAAACCACCACTTGTATCTATTGTACAAATTACACTATATGACCCAGCAATCCCACTACTGGGCATATACCCAGAGAAAACCATAATTCAAAAAGACACATGTACCCCAATGTTCATTTCAGCACTATTTACAATAGCCAGGTCATGGAAGCAACCTAAATGCCCAGTGATGGGCGAATGGATAAAGAAGATGTGGTACATATATACAATGGAATATCACTCAGCCATAAAAAAGAATGAAGTTGGGTCATTTGTAGAGACGTGGATGGACCTAGAGACTGTCATACAGAGTGAAGTAAGTGAGAAAGAGAAAAACAAATATCATATATTAACGCATACATGTGGAATCTAGAAAAATGGTACAGATGAACCGGTTTGCAAGGCAGAGATAGAGACACAGATGTAGAGAACAAACCTATCGACACCAAGGGGGCAAAGCTGGGGGATGGGGCTGGGGTGGGGAGTGGGATGAATTGGGAGATTGGGATTGACATATATACACTAATATGTGTAAAATAGATAATAAGAACTTGCTGTATAAAAAATAAAATAAAATTCAAAAAAAGAGAAATTACACTATGTTGTTGAAGACAGTCTAGAAAACGAGTGTTCGATCTATTTGCACTAAGAATTTATTTTTTCATGTTCCTTGTTTACTAAAAATGCAAAGTTTAACAGACTTCAATTACTTTGTAGATCTTGTTGGCCAAAAGTAGGAGTTTGGAGAGATTCTATTCTTGGCTTAGGGCTTCTGATTTTTGTATAACAACCATCATTATTGTCTAAGATCTGGAAGGGACTTTGATTCTCAAATGAATATGTTCTATGAGCACCAATGAGTTGTTCAGTTGGGAATGTCACTCCCATTCCTCGTCATCCCGAGGGCAGCTGATTTCACACGTTACATTCAGTCCCTCCCTCCTGATTACTTATTGTTTTCCCCTCCCTTTCTGTATATCGGAATGTCTGGACTCCCTTCTTTTGAATCAAATGCTAAAACTTTTTATTTCATTCTGCTACTGAATCTTGTTAATGCCTCCTCTCCTTTTCACTGACTCATTTGCCAAACTTGGCTATCTGCCACTTACTTCCTCAGCCATATTATCCCATATCTTCAGCTAAAAACAAGATTTGAATTTCTCTTCATCAGTTCAAACTCTCAAGGTCTAAACATAACTCATCTGTATCTTATCTCTTTTAACTACAAAAAGCCACATACTGAGAGAGGACAATCATACTTGACAAAAGACTGATGTCTTGACTATATCAAGAACTTCTACAAATCAATAAAAGAAAAAGGCAGTTCAATAGAAAAGTGAGGGGAATACATGAACACCTGCTTCAAAGGTGAAACATGAATGGCCAAAAACATGATAAGATGTTCAAACTTATTAGTAAACAAGTAAATGCAAAATAAAACGACCATGAGATGCCATTTCACACTCAATGAATTGGCATATATGAAAATATGCCAGTTTCATAGATTGGTGAAGATGTGGAACAATGAGCATTCTCATACTTGGTTGGTGGGAATACATTGTGGAGCAATCACTTTGAAAGCAAATGTGGTATTACCTAACTTGATTAAACATATGCGTATCCTGTGGCCCGACAATTCTACTGCTAGTTATTTGGCATGTGTACTCTAGGAGACCTGCACAAAACTGTTTCAAACATTAATGTTTGGAATAGCAAAACACTGGAAATGACCAAAATATTCCTAAGTAGGATGAATAAATAAATTACAGTGTATTAAATCAATGAAATACTGTACATCTAGAAAACAAGTGAACTTTAGCTACATGAATCAAAAAGGGTAAGTCTGAAACACATAATATTGAGGAAAATTGCTACTTATGGGAATTTATATGGTATCGTTTCCTTTCTGATAGATTATGTAGGGATATTTACACATTCACTGTTGTATAAAGTACAATGAAAAGCAAGGGAAGAGGAAGATGATTTAGGAAGGGACCAGAGGAGGCTTCAAAGGTATCATTACCCTCTATTTCTAAGGCTGGGTGGGAAGGCCATTCTTTCCCCTTTAAGACTGATAGATTCACTACATACAGTTCAATGTATATTTTATGATTAATACATAAAGAATCTAATGCTCAATAACTATACTTAATGTTTTTCAGTATCAAGTGAGTTTTTGTGGATTCCTCCTCTTAGTCTTGAAATATAAGCATTCCACAGTAGAATACAAAGTTAAGGTTACAAGTGTCCTTAGAATTAGTTAATATGGATATTTGTTTGAAGGCATATCGAATAGAACTGGGTTGCTTGCCAGTTAAACACTAGTTTCTTAATAGGAGTAATAATAATAAAGCTAGCTCTTTATAACATTTCAGATATTTTACAAATCACGATGATAACATAATCCTGGAAAAACTCTACTGAACAGATACATATAAGATCTTAGGATAAAAATTTATAGAAAGAATGTAGAAAGAGGGAAACTATAGACTCTCTAGAAAAAAAGAA
Organism: Lipotes vexillifer; assembly: GCF_000442215.2. Classification (NCBI taxonomy): domain Eukaryota; kingdom Metazoa; phylum Chordata; class Mammalia; order Artiodactyla; family Lipotidae; genus Lipotes; species Lipotes vexillifer. Next base: position 263,351 of record NW_006780496.1, read on the forward strand.
CTTTCCAAGGCTGTGGACTTGGATCCATGAAGTTGATTTTACTATTCTCCTAATGTGATTGGATATAGTAATCCCCACTTATCTGTGGTTTTGCTTTCCATGGTTTCATTTACCCACAGTCAGCTGCAATACCAAAGTATTAAATGGAATACTTTAGAAATAAACAATTCATAAGTTTTAAATTGCATGTCGCCCTGAGTAGCATGATGAAATCTCATGCCTTCCCACTCCATCCCACGCGAAACATGAATTATTCCTTTGTCCAGCATGTTTCACCTGACCATCACTTAGCAGTCCTCTTGGTTATCAGACCGACTGTCACAATATTGCAGGGCTTGTGTTCAAGTAATTTTTATTTTACATAATAATGGCTCCAAAGCACAAGAGTAGTGATGCTGGCAACTCAGATATGCCAAAGAGATGCTGTAAAGTAATTCTTTAAGTGAAAAGGTGCAAGTTCTCAGTAAGGAAAGAAAAAAAAAATTATATGCTGAGGTTGCTGTAAGAACCTCAGGTTGTGGTAAGAATGACTCTTCTATCCATGAAATTGTGAAGAAGGAGAAAGAAATTTGTGATAATTTTGCTGTCGTACCTCAAACTGTAAAAATTATGGCCACAGTACCTAATAAGTTTGTAGTTAAGATAGAAAAAGCATTAAATTTGTACAAGGTATTTCAAGAGAGCCTACATTCACATAAATTTTATTACAGAATATTGTTATAATTGTTCTCTTTTACTAGCAGTTATTATTGTTAATCTCTTTGCCTAATTTATAAGTTAAACTTCATCATCGGTGTGTATACATGGGAAATAAATAGTATATATAGAGCTCAGTATTATCCGAGATTTCATGCATCCACTGGGGGTCTTGGAATGTATCCCCCAGTAATAAAGGAGGACTACTATACTACTAAACACATTAGGGGAAGATGGAGAGAAACTCACAGTCTTACAGTTCTGTGATCTTTTTCCAATTGCTCCATAGACAATTTTACATGAGAGTGGGCTTGGCACTGAGAAGATTGGGAGGAAACATTGGTGTGTTTTTTAGCTTTTTTTTTTTTTTTCCCACACCGCATGGCTTACGGGATCTCAGTTCCCTGACCAGGGATTGAACCCGGACCACGGCAGTGAAAGCCAGGAATCCTAACCACTAGGCCACCAGAGAACTCCTAGACTTTATTTCTACAGCCAACTCTGGAGTTATCCTTTTTGAGTTTTTTCTGACTCTCTCCCCTTTTTGCCATCTGGCATGTAGAGTATGTATTTCCCACATTTCCCCCTTTTACAAAGTTACAGACTCTCTACAAAGTTAGAGACTACAGAGAAACAGCAATGTTCAAGGAGTTGGGGAGTTTATGATGGAATACACAATTTGATGAAACTCCATCAAAGGCACTCAATCGTAAAGCCAAATACAGAAATACACAAGTCATGTGACAGTGGGATGTGGGTAGGGATTGTTCTGTACTGTTGTTGTTGTTGGAAGCAGAATCCCCTCATTAAAGCTTGCATTGTATGAAATTTAAAAAAGAAAAGAAAAAGAAGGAAAGGAACACAAATACAAATCCAGAAATAATCCTGCTAAAAATTCACAAATATTTCTGAAAATAGACAAATGTGTTATAACATTGGTCTTAAATTATTTTCATTGCATGTGTTAAAGTCCTCCAGAAATAGAAATTTTCTTCAGTTGTTCCTTTTACTTACTTGCCCCAAAATTCTACAGGAAAGAAGTTTAGGACATGGTGTACTAAATTTATTAGATTGTAATCCATTTGATTTCTCACTTTTTTATATCAGTTCATGAGATTTATTGTTTAGAGAGGCATCACTAGAGGTGTCTCGGGAAATAATAGAAATGTAAAGTACTTTGCCACACAGGAAGTGGAAAAGCAATTTCTATTTTCTGAAGGACTATAATGTCATGGAGTCATTTAGCAGAGAGCAGTAGATAGCGAAGATGGATGAGAGGCATAGAAAAGTGCAGGACCAGTGCAGTGTGTGAGTAATACTCTAACCCACATGCACACACACATATACACAAGTATGATCTTTTTTTTTTTTTTTCCAGATCCAGTATCTACTTCTAAAAGATTGCTCATCTAGAATTTAACTTCTTTCGTTTTATGCTTCCAGCCCACAAAAGACTACTAGGACTGCGTGTCATTAGGTTCTGGATTACTTAATTATTTTCATCGAGTCTTATTATTCGGTATATTGATGATTTATATATTTTGTGTTCCTCCTTTTTCTGACTATGTGGCCTCCTCCCAACTGAAAATGAAGATTGCTGTGTCCACTGTATCCTGGCCTGCCTGTTCTGTGAATTCCTGACCCTCTGCAATATTGTCCTGGGACAAGCTTCGTGTGGTCTCTGCACCTCAGAAGCCTGCTGCTGTTGCTGCGGAGATGAAATGGGAGATGACTGTAACTGCCCTTGTGACATGGATTGTGGCATCATGGATGCCTGTTGTGAATCATCAGACTGTTTGGAAATCTGTATGGAATGCTGTGGAATTTGTTTTCCTTCGTAAATATTTATCTTCTGTTTGCATTAAAACTGGAGAGTGTTTTAAAATTTTTCTTTTAAGGGGAAAGAAAAGCACGTGGTAAGATTCTCATCAAACAATCCAGTATTTGCACTGTTAACTCATTATTTTAGGAAATCTCTGCGAGCCTTTTTTTTCCTCTAACCATATCTACATGGTTTAATATGTGAAATTTAAACTACTTTTAGACTTCTTAATAGGTTAAAATGACTGAGGGACATTTTGACAAAACAGAAAGAAAGGAAGGGAGGGAGGAAGGGAGGAAGGAAGGGAGAGAGGGAGGGAGAAAGAAAAAGACAAAATGTCTCCTCTTTTGTTTACTTATTTCTATTTCTTGTAACCATTCTTAGGAGCCCCTTGCTCCAAATGTATTATTTCTCAGTGGTTATTTAAATCAGACAATTTATCTGTGATGTTTGTTAATGGTTAAAAGTATTCTTTAAACTTTGGGAAACAAACCCACACAGTTGCTGGGGACCCAGTGTTCATCTCCATGCTGTGTTCTCCACTCGCTCAGCAAACACTGAGTGCCTACTGTGTGTAATCTCCTGCTGCAACACAGAGATGGATGTCATTCAGCTCCAAACCAGAGGAGCATAGGAAAGTTTAGAAGAGGAAAGAGACCTGTAAAGAATAAACCAGCCCACAAGGCATATTGAAGTGAGGATTATGGGAGAGAGAAACTCAAAAGGCTATAGGAATACACAGAAAGGAAAGCTAATGTCTACTGGAATATTCAGATGGCTTCAAGGAGAATGTGGCATTTGAAGGAGGCCTCTTAGGATGAGTGATTCATCTGCTGCTTGAATGAATTAGATTTAGGACCAAGTTTTAGGTGACTAGCCTGAGCTGTGTGTGCCCTTGAGCAGTTAGAAGAAAAACGCCTTAAGTATGTATTTTCTTTTTTTAAACTATAAAATTAACTAATAATATGCATTTTTTACATAATCTAGATGTTATGATAAAGTTTTGATAAAAACAATGCTTTATTAAAATAGCTATATTTTTTAAAGAATGTGGAATACTTTTGAAAAGTTACACTTAAATTAGGAGATTTTTTAATATTAAAATCTCAGCATTCTCATTTGATTTATTTTCTTTTTGAGAGCTTTAAGTCTTTTGCGGGGGGGTTGTTAAGAAACAAACCGAAAACCCCCCAATATTTATAAACACAGTTAATCTTAAATGCAAACCATTCCTTCCAATTCAGTAGGAATCTTGACATCCACTACTATGACCGAATTTCAGTACTGCAACTTTATATTAAATTAAACCATTATGGCAGGTTATAAATATCCTTAAGTATAAAGAAATTAGTCAGTTACAAGACTTACTAAGTGTTAGCGACTTAGTAAGTTACAAAGTTACTAATACATAGAGACTTTGTGTGATGCAGATGAAAGGGAGGGTAAATTTTCATACTACCTGCTCTCCTACTAAGTTTGATGTCCCCAAATTGTAGTTTGCTTTGATTTAATGTAATTCCTTGTAGAAATTTTGAAAGTATACCTTTGGATGAATAGTTATTTTTGATTCTTCCAGTTGAATATCAAATTGATAGTAAAAACAAATGCATACTTTTAGGAAGCCTTTTAGCAAATTTAGGCTTTTAAGAAAGATTTTAAACCTAAAGCATGGGTATGAGACCCACGGTTTTTCCTTTGAGATGAAACTTAGTTTCTACTTATATCATTACTTAAAAGGCTTAAAAAAGAAAAAAAAAGTTAGCAGACTCTTGAATCCCCCTTTCAGTACTGTTTACACACACACACACACACACACACACACACTGTTAAATTGTCCGTTTTAAATAGAGTTCTAGTAAACAGCTGTCTTTCTGTTCCTTGTCTAAAGAGCTTCTTTGATGTAACAAATGAAATAAATATAAGAACATCTTTCTACTATTTCATAGTAACCAGAGTCTGAGTATTTACATATACCCAAAGTTAACTTATGCATATATATTAGGATGTGAGAGTATCAACTTTATATTGACATATAAAACCTCCTAATGACCTGAAATCATTAAAATATTATACTTTTTGTCCTGCAAAAATTTTCAGCCGAATGGTTTGACTAATATTTAAGTGTATTCTGCTACTATTTGCGATGATGATATTAGCACTTTTAAAATAATGTTTCTCTGTAACAGAGCATTAGTTGATAGCAGAATTTTATTCTCATATTTACATTCATAGTACTTTTGCTCTATTGTCTATCCTGCAGTCATTCCATAAAGTACCATGTATGATTTTTAAAAAATAAATGAAAAAAACAAAAGTAGGCAAATGTGAAAGTCGTTTCAATATGTATTTTAGAATTTCTGTATGTAACATGTTTTGTTGAATTATATGGTCATCATGACTAAGCGCTCTAGTTTACAGTTATAGATCTGGTCTCTTTTTAAATGTGGAAATTTAATCTTAAATATTTTTCAACTGGATCTGTATTATCCCAAATATATTATTTTGAAATTTAAAAAGTGACTTCTCTATTGTTCTTTAGCCTATTTTCAACCTAATTGATATATTGATATTTAAACGAATTCAACTATAAATTAAAACCTTAAGCTTTTCTTTTCTCCTTACATCCCTCTCTAAAGATTTCCTAGTCTCATTATGTAAATCACATGACTCATGCCCATAAATGAACTATGAAAGATTCAGATCAGTTTATACTGCAAATCATAGTTGACAAATGATTTCAAAACATAGTTTTCTTTTAAAAATTCACAATAGCGCAAAATGCATGTTTTGTACATTTTTTTAGTAAATTGCTTTTACTCATTTGCTTTGGAATTATCTCCCAACTTATAAAAACTGTGGTAGGTTTTTTTTTTAATATGTGTACTGAAATTAAGCACAAAATAGCTGTGCAATTGGGTATTAAATTTCACCCAAGAGTAAATCATCAGAAGTACTTTCAACTAGGATCTTTAGTGTCACAATTATTAAGTAACAGGAAATGTTTTACTGTTAGTATTTAACCCCCCAAACAACTTTATTTAGGAGAAACCTTTTTACTTAGGAATATAATAATTTTATTTTTGTGTTTTTATAGTATATCGACTATATCCATTTTCCTCACCTGAAGCAGTCAGTGCTTCTCTGAACAGTTCAAGGAGTAACCAAGGCAACCTTATGTAATAACTTTTCATTCTTTATCCATACAAACTCTATCAGTGCCCTAGATTCCAATGTTATAAACGTCAAACTCACTGCCTAACATAAATAAGACTTGAGTCCAGAGTCTCTGTGGCTTGCCTTCTTGAATTCCAGTTTAAATGCCTAGATTTACCCAACCACCTAATGAATAAGTTTATTTATTAATAAGATTATTTTTCAAATTATTCAAGACCTTTATGCCCTTTCCAATTACTTGTGATTTGTAGGCCTGTAGGTTTATTACAGGTTTATTATTTAATCTGACAGGCAAGATAAAATTTAATCAGATACTATAATATCCACTTTTCTCTTATTTTAATACTAATAAAGGAAATCATACCATTTTTGTTTTAAACAGCACTTAATACAGGGATAGGGTTTATTCTACACTATTTATATTTTAAAATCGAGGATTAGGTACTACAAGGCAGTCTTTTTAACCCTTCATCTCCATGTCCCCTATAACCAATAAATTTATAGTGACTATTTTCTCTAAGCCCCTCGAGGGAGTCAAAAAACCCTCAGGATGTTTCATCCTAGGGAAGAAGTTTGGCACTTCCCGTGAGAAAACTGTTAGTTCCAACAGTGAGGCTACTGATATATACTTGCTCATTTCAGACTACTTTTAGAGATTCTGGTTAAAATGGGAGGGGTTGTGGAGAGGGAATACTGTTATGATGCAGCCCTAATGTAGAGGGTGGTTTTTGCAAAAACTGTCATTGGTGACTAAATCCACCATGTATTTTCACACTGCAACATTCCCAGTGAACAATGGCTGCTCCCTCTACTTTAAAGGACTATGAATCAGTATCATCCGAATGATCAAATTTTAATAAAGTCAACTAGCAATCTGTACGTGAAAAGGATTCTAAGCAAAGCCACATCTGAGCCTCACCTGGAAAGCAGGATCTCTATCTAGGCAAGCAGAAATCTGCACCACCTCATTCTTTATCAAACTGGGACAACTGTGTGACATCTCCCACTAGGGCAACAACTATAGCCCCTAAGCTGCCAAATGTCAACCTGAGTAGTTCCCTCCCCTTCCAACTGAACAGCAGCCACTAGTTCCAGTTCTGTTGTTTGTCCATTATGTATGCCCTTGATCCCTCACCTCAGCCCTCGCTAAAAGAGACTCTTGAATTTATTTGTGAGGTGACCATGAAGAAATCACTTTAGATAACCATGCCTGGACATATTACCAACATCGAGTATAGCTGTATGTGTTAAAGACAAAGTATAGCTCTGCAATTAAGTATTCATTTTCAGGCAGGTCTTTGAGGTTCAGTGGAGAATGTAATTATTAGGAAAATAGTGAAAAGCAAATTCAAACAAATTCTAAGTTTAGCTTGAAAAACTGAAAAGGTTCTTAAGTTCTGTCTGATGCATAAAGGGGTAGAAGCAAAGGAATTACATTCCAAAGCCAAGAAAGAGGGTGTACAAAAGCAGCTGATCCACTTGACATAGTTCATAGCCTTTTGCAAAGGAATAAAAGCCCGTTGAGCAGGGAACCAAAAGATCTCATTATAGGATGAAGCCAAGCCATATTAAAGCTTGTGCACTAGTAACTATGTCTAAAAACAGCCTGCTGTTTTATATTGAACCAATACATTTCTTAACTTGGTAGGTTGCAGTGTAAAGATGTACAGAGCCTGTCTGCTGGATGCTATGCCAATTACAGATGTGGCGGAGTGGTGTCAAACACCTACAAATAGTTAGGATCTCCAGCAATCTTAGAGTGAAACAAAAGAAGTTTTAAAATGTCATTTCAAAACCTAGATAGCACAGTTCATCATATGTGTCTGACTCTCAGAGTCTCGAGATCACCTTTATTATATAATTTAATGTGGACGTCATATGATCCCTCAATCAGAATGCACAATTCTTTCAAGGACATGAATAGTGGCTGAGAGATAAGGAGAATATCTTTTAAAAGTAACACCTTCAGATGACAAGGCACCTGTGATCAGCTCTGCAGGAACTGCGTTTTATTGGTGTTGAGGTGAAGGAGGAGGGAAATGCCCATGAATACATATTATATTAGATTTTGTTAGATCACCAGAAAGAATAATTGGGCATATTTACACAATTACGTTTTAGTAAACTATTATGCCAGCTTAACGATAATACATATTCTGGTAAAAGTACATTAAATGGCAATCCTAAAGCAATTTGGCTGCTGAGGACATGATATTTTTTTATCTAATTATTCACAAATTAATGAATAAAATTAAATTCAAATCACTGAAGAAAATGAAGCAATGGTGAGAATCAGAACTACAGATTAGTTAAAGCAAAGATATGCAATGCATAACAGAATTAAAGCATTTCTTTTATTCAAACTCCGTGCTTAAAAAAGAACAAATCCATCATCTTGAAATTTGACTTGTAGCTTGACATTAAAAATAATATGAGTAGAATTTTCAGTGGGGTAAGCACAAAACTAGTTCAAGTTGTGTCACTCTCAATTACTGTACTCAGGTGGTGTGCCCATTAAAATTCCCACTTGTGGGTTCCGCTCACTATGCAAATGGGGTCATTACCTGGAGAATTTAATTGGTTATGACACTGGGAGTAGGACTTCTCCTTTCAAAATAAACCTACTTACACACATTTTCACTAGAAATTTGATTGTTATATATACTTTGGATTGTTTTGCCCTATAAATATTTACTAAAATTAAACTGCCTTTGCTTACTTATTTCTTACAAATAATTCAAAGTGGATCCGAATTACTTTGTGCATGTGGTTTTATTTGTTTCTCTATAAGGCTAGTTAGAATGATCTTTTGTAAATCATATTGCTAACAAAATAGTATTTAAAAAAATCTTTGTATCTTTCACACTACCCATCACATATGGGTACATTTCCAGGGAAGGTTTTCATCATCGAATGGTATCTGTTTTCTCTTTCATCATAGTTCTAAATATTCACTTTGAGGGGCTTCTTCCATTTTTCTCCTTTTTTGTCACTTACAAAAAAAAAAAAAAATGTACAGTTAAAGAGTTGACCTGCCCTCTTGGGTGTATAATATACATAGCATGGCTGAGAAGCCATGCCTGTAACACTTGCAAGGCCCTTATATTCACTAATAAGACCGGGTGAAGTTATTAAGTTGTTTGTAAGAATTAGTTCTAGAGACAGTTCTACCAAGAACCACGAGACAGTTAAAAATTTAAAAAGAACAAACAATAAATCATTATGAAAAGTACAGTTCTCCATCTACCTACCATCTGTTTCTACTAACTGTGGCAATTTCAACTGGAAAAAAACCTGAGTTTACAACTAGATAACAAGAATATTGATAATGGCCTGAACTTACAACAAACACTGAAATTACAGTATGGTTTAGGGAAATGTAATGTTAAACTGGACACCCAGGAATTTAGTTCCTAGACACTGTCTCAACCAACAGTTCCCAGAGTGAACTTGAAGTGGGAACAGGATTGCTGTAAGTATTAATGATATACTCTCAGGGAAATGCTAATAGTTCCTTGAAAGAGAGAGGGGTTTGCAGTCTAAATTTGTATTACAATACCAAGTTGTACAACAAGCCCAGATTTTATCACTAGCTTATCTGGACCTAAAGAGAATATTTTTCCTTTAATGTAAAAAAGAATATTCTAAAATCAGAGAAAAAAATAATTCTAGGGATGATAGAAGAAGAAAGACTACAAATTTGTAACTGGACCATTGGGCAGGATTTTTAACATCTGTAACTATGGGAAATTTCCCATAAAATATCAAACATGGATCCAAGTCTCTACATTCATTTTTCTATGATATTTCTAATTGTGCCCAGAGGATAGGAATGAGTTGGCGCATCCAATAAATATAATCATTTACATGCACAGAGCTCCCTTTGAAGTTAATAGGACCTATGGAAAGGGGAGTTATGCACCACGAAAACGGAGTTCAACCTGAGTCTAGTTCTTTCTTTTTAACATGCAGTGGTATTGCCAACACATTTGGATTTTCTTACTGCTTATCTTTCCTTTGTATGTGATGTTTCAGTTGGAGTTGAGTGAAGTGCTCCATGTGTAGAGGAAAGATAGCCCAAAAGAGAGGATGTGATGATTGGCAAGCTTATACTCAGGGACCAGCTTTATAAGATAGTATCCAAAAGTGATAGGGCCTGACGTTTGTAGAGCTTGTTTAACTTTTCAAAAGGAAACCATAGACATTTTCTCATTTGATGTTCACAACGCCATGATTTATCCAAGATATACATTTTTACCTCCATTTTACAGATGAAAAAACTGCGACAGACTGCTTAAGTTCACTTCCTAAAGCCACACAGTTCCTGATAGAATGTAGGAAACCTGATTTCTATTCCCAGGTCTTTCCATTAGAGAGGTATATTTTTTAAAGCAATCTTATATACAACTTAATATAATAAAGAGATTCAGCTGCAACACCTCTGATTGAAACTGGAGTGAGGAAGTTGGGATCTGAATTCTTATCTGCCTTGTTCCTTGTTTCCCATCTTTCCTACCTTCAGTGGATGTCCTGGCATGGGCTCCAAGGGAGACTGAAAATCATAGCTACTTATCTGAAGATACTTATATGTGCTACTTATTTCTTATTATACACATTGACCCCAAAGTCAATCAACTCACAATATTTCACTGTCCTGTTCCTACTTATCAATGAGTCTTTTTGTTTTTTCCTAGATGGATGAGGAGTCAAGAGTTAGACCTTCTTTCTTTCTTTCTTTATTTTTTTTTTTTTTGCGGTACGCGGGCCTTTCACTGTTGTGGCCTCGCCCGTTGCGGAGCACTGGCTCCGGACGCGCAGGCTCAGCGGCCATGGCTCACGGGCCCAGCAGCTCCGTGGCATGTGGGATCTTTCCGAACCGGGGCACGAACCCATGTTCCCTGCATCGGCAGGCGGACTCTCAACCACTGCGCCACCAGGGAAGCCGCAGAAGTTAGATGTTCTTCATAAGACTATTTGCTGGTCATTCTCCATAGGTCCCTGCAGATCTGTTCTCTGTCTCTGCCTGCATTGTGCCAGGATCCCTTGCTTTCTGATTTCTAATTGGCTCTGGCTGATGGCAAGCACTAATGGGAAATCAGAAGGTGGGAGGAGAGAGAGGTCAAGGTACTAATTCCCACTGTGCTCCTAGGTCCCCTTCCTGCCAGGCAGTGATTTTTAACAACTCCATTCCTCCATATAAGGTGATCTTGTGCAGTGACCCCTGTCCCAGAGCTACAGCTCCGTGATCTTGCCCCGTCCGGCACGGGGAAGTAATATTTCCCACCTCTGCTGGTCCCTGGAACTTCAAAAATCCCTGTCTTGTTACCTTTCAACTGATTGTTCCTCTGTAAACAGTCCCTTTTATTAAATGCTCTTCAATTAAGCCCTTTGAGTGAGCCACCTGTTTCCTGCCAGTACTCTGACTAATGAGTAAAAGGGAGTTTGTGTGTGTGCAAATGCACATGTTGTCTGAATCCAATACTGTTATCATGTGTTTCTAAGATTTATCAAAGTAACGTGAATCCTGGTGGTCTCTTAGATGTCTGTCTCTAACGTGGACAGTCTAATTTAATATCGCAAGAACTACACTAGGCACTCCAGAAATGTACTTGACAACATCAGGTTCAATGATCACACCTCTCCATGCTAATATCTGAGACTACAACCAGCTGAGGGTGGGAGATGGAAAGAAAGAGGGTATCATTACCATGAATGGTCCAAAGTTTATTGAGCTTATAAAGCTTTAGGATCCCTAGAGATAATGAGGTTTTTCTGTTTCCCTAC
>NW_006780496.1:274836-319669 GCF_000442215.2 Lipotes vexillifer
TTCAACATTATTGACATAAGCAGACCCACAATAGAAACCTTAGCCTGGAAATGAATCCCTCCAGAAATGTCCTATCTGGGGACTCTATGTGAATGTAACCGGTGGTAATAAAACAATTGAATATGACATCTGTATGCCTTCAGAGTCAAACAGTTCTAAGCTAAAGTAGGTCCAGTATCAACCTTGGTCCTCCAGTTCAACCCCCAAGTTGGTAAACTGACAACATTTTAATTGATGCCTCAATATTCACCCAGTTAGTCAAGGAGACTTTACTGATAACCTGTTTGTTCCAGACCCTGTGCTGGGAATAGGGATAGCAAGATGTCCATTTATGAATTCTCAGTTTAGAGAGAGAATGCAGATTAATTTGATAGAATTAAAGAGTTATAATAGAGACAGTTTAATTGCTAAGAGAGGGGAGAAATGGAGGCTGACTAATGCTCCCCAGGAGAGCCAGGAAGTTTTCCTAGAAGAGGTAATATTTGAACTGGGATTTGGAGAAAATAAATAGTTATTGGTGCATTCTGAAGTTGCAGTAATGTTGGAAAGGATAGAGTTGGTGATTATGGGAAGAAGTAGAACTGAGTCCAACAAGGCAGCACTTTAACTGCTTTGCTGAAGTCTTCTGAACTCTGACCTGTAGGCAAAGTGAAGCCTTCTGAGGATTTAACTCAAGGAAATGGCAAGATCAAATTTATATTTTGATATAATTTTATTGGGGCAACAGAGGAATGATGGATTAGAGGGGACTGAGGATGAACGTGGGTCGGGAGTTTAAAGATCATGGGTTCATCTGCACAAAAGATGGTGAGGGCCTGACCTAAAGCATTGACTATAGAAACGGATTGTGGGGGGGCGCCATGGGGAGGGGCTGAATTAAACACATTTCTGAAAGAGAACTGAAAGACTGTTCCAGGTGAATGAACGTGTTAAATGTGCCCTGTGTTTGCATACAAAACCAACTGTATGAATGTTAAATCAAAGTCAAATTCATAGAAATTTTAAAGTATATACATGTTTCAGGCCACCAGTGTCATGTCTTCACTAGTGAGTTAATGGATCTGAAAGTACTTGTAAACAGTTTCACGAATATTAGGAAACTTTGTCAGAATTCCATTTAGGGTTTACATGATGGGAATGGTAGTATACATAGTGTTCAGGTGGGTGAACCAGTGAGAAAAATGTTAAAGTAAAATTTTCCACTTCCCTAGTATGCTAGGGATGTATGCTAATGGATGTAAGCCAGGGGTTAACAGGGAGAAGTGAGAGAAAAACAAGCAAAAAGACATGGACAAAGGTTCTCCAGAGTGTCTGGAATATAAGAGGTGTTCATTTATATATTTACTGAATTAATATGTGAACAAATGAGTAAATAAATGAACATATATGTATATGTATATCATGAATAACAATGTGCAGAATTGGATTTGTATTACTACAACACTGGATGAAAATTACGAGCATAATAACTGAAAGAGAGGGGAAATTTTCACTGGGCTACGCATACAATGGATGGGTCATTTTTAACTAAATCGAAAGATCCCTAACCAGTTACTGATTACTGACTGGTTAAATGAATCATTCTTTAATCGGCTTAGTGAGTAAGTCCAGTTCCCATCACGTCTGAGGCCATACGTTACCTAATACATTGTTTCCTTAGCTCTATCTAATAAAGTGACCCAAACCTGCTTTAACTATTTTATTCTTCGCAAAAAATTTGCAAAAGGATCATAGAATTAAATTCTGTTTTTTACAAAATAATTACGTTAAAATGTAAATACTTAAATTCACGTTGCAAATACTAATGAATTTTCAAAGAGGTCCTTAAGATATAGGTGTGTCCTAAGGATCATAAGGGAGAAGGAGAGTCACCAGGGCAGAAGGAAGCCACTTGGCCCTGGTGGTGGAGGCTGGTGCTTGAAGGGAATCACAATACAGCTGCCCAGGTGGAAGTTTGACTTGCATCTGGCAACTAGATCATAAAATTTGAACTGAGGGCTTTTATCTGTTCATGAAAATATTTATTAATTATTGAAAGTACGGAAGACAAGGCAATGGAAATCCAAACCAAAGCTTAAACTGGCTAGATTCTTAAAATGTTTATTTTGACTCCTTGAGTGTTTTTGTTTTCAGAGATCACATCACAGAATAAAAGGAGTCATATGCTAAGGCTTTTCATATATTATGAAGTCAAATGGTTGCCATTTATTTAGATTACATTTTCCTTTAAACAAAACGTTTTGTTGTTTAGGTTCTTTGACCTAAAATATGGTAAATTGTACTGAAGTATATAGGTGGTACTAGTAATTAGTCAGAGGCTAGCTCAAAACATATCTATTTTTTAAATATTTCAGTGCATAGTATTGGCATTTTAATCATTTCTTCTTTAAAGAAGAGTATCTGCCTGGGACAAATGACTATTTCCATGGGGAGTAAAGTTCATATTTAATGAGAGAAAACATGTTACTTTTATGCTTTCTTAATTTTCAACAAGTGTCTGATTTTGAAAAGTATCAAATGCCTGCATATATTTGTGACAAAAATAGTTGTATTCTTTCTATATTCACTCAAAATTTCCCGTCATTTGGAAGATGGCAGATTGTCTTCAAAAAGTTTTTCTAAATAAAAAATATGGTGGGCTAATACACTGCATAATTACATGCCACGTTTGCATTAATAAAGAATTATACTTGTAAGTTTTACAACTAGAAGTAGCACTGTGGTTGTCATATATTACAGCACACACAATTTGATTGTTACAGAGTAGACATCTGCCAGAAACATTTCAGTTTAGCATGATGAATTTACCTTAGCCCTGTCAAGAATCGCATTACAATGCCAAAGTATCGCTTTGAATATATGTTGAAAAACAGAAATAAATTTGTTGAGGTAGGGTTTCAAATCCCCTCAGAATCATGTCATTACTGGTATTGTGGCTAGGCACACATGAGCTCACATTACTCCAGGGGGGATTTGCGAATAGTGAATGTCTCTCATTTAATCAGGACAGCTAAAGAAAAGATATTGTTGACTGTGGATGATAGAGGAGTTTATCAGCATCACAGCAAGGATGCTAGCATACTCAATTTACATAAAGGTATAAGAATATTTAAAACATAATCCCTTTCTAAGCCATTTAAACACATTTGCATGGGAAGTGGTTTATCTGCAGCCCCCTTTTCAGCTTAATGGTAAACTTCTCAGAAAGATTTAACTAAACTCTAACAGAGACCATATTTATCTCAAAACACTTAATTGTAGGCACTGTTGGTTCAAATGGTGGTATTTACACTTTCCTTGTGGGTGAGATATAAGATTATAAGGTAGACAGCAGGAGATGCAAACAATTGGTAGATTATTCCCAATCCACTCAAGAACTATTGATAAGTCTATGTCTATGGTCTTTGGGAGCCTAGGTAGACTGCAGTCTCCTCTACAGCCAGCTTTGGAAATGCCAGGCAAAATTTTGCTCTAATTTCTTGAAAGGCCTATGAATTCTATCAAAAATTTACTGCATACTTTGGAAAGATTTTACGGTGTAGACATGACCACATGATAGGTTTCTTATATCCACAGCAAATTTTAACATCTAAGATACAAAATAAAGACTACTGCCTTAATAATACCAAAGGGCCACATCCACACAGGCAAGACTGTGTGCAAGGTTCACGGTTTAACTACCATAAAATTTAGCTGCTGCTTTCATTTGAGAAATGTGGCAGATAAGAGCAGTTTCAATATTGCACCACTGCATTAATGTAGATGTAACACAGATATATTAAATTTTTTTCCTCTCAACACCATGCTCCAAGAAAGTAGTAAAAGTATTATGTTTGCATGATACTGATTTGACACGTAGTCTGAGAAATATATGAAATGTTGTATTTTTAAAGGACCGGGCTTATGAAAAGTCTTATTTGAGGGAGTGTGGGATCAATTCGCAGGGATAGTTTATGGTCTAGAAACTCCTACAAGTTAATGGGAGAAACTGGTATATATGTGTTAAAAAAAATCTGACAGAAGAAATATTAATAACCTATATTGAACTTCATCAAGGAAAAATAAAAATCGTACAATATCTAAGTTTATATGTGCAACATATCAATAGTATTCAGTTAGTCTAGAAACAGTTTATATCATTTTTCAGTTTGCCTTCTGTATCTCCTGATTGCTTCCAATTCAGCTACAAATACAAATTTCTATCACAGTCACACAAAGCTAAGTATAAAAATATGATTTAAGTATAAAGTAATCCCAGAAGTAAGCTTTTTATGTTGTGTTGATAAAAATATGTGCGTGTGTGTGCGTGTGTGTGTGTATCTCCTTGTTTGATGTAATCACCGATATATCCTGGAAGAATAACCAGAATAACTGTTTTGAAGAAGGGTTGCTGACTCTTCTCTAGCAAAATCTGACTATGTTACAGGCATTAGAATCCTAGTTGTCTCCTTCTAAAAGGCAAAACTCATGGCAAAATAGCCCAGCTAAACAGAAGACATGGATAGGAAGAGAACAGAAAAATACAATCATACTGTATTAAGAAAATAGTAACAGAGACCATTGACAGTGTATCAAAAAAAAAAAAGGATTCACGGAACATCGTATCGTGGCACAAAGAATGTCACTGCAAGACAGCAACAAAGAACACTGCACTCATAGGGGAAGTTCTTTTTATTGGAACTATGAGAAATCCTTTTTCATATGAATTCAGAAATCTCGGACAGTCTAATAGTTCTGGTATGTCTCCAACATATCTTCTATATTAAAATCAAAAAAAGTTTCAAATCTTTTCTACTTGCTGGATATAGTCTAGCAAGGGGAATTAACACTACAAATCAAGTTCTGCTGAACTTACTTGTATGATGAAAGCATGTCGAGTTTTTCATTTGTGAGAATTTCAGAGTCTTTTTGGCAGCCCGATACCACTGCTTATTGGGCTCCACCTCTGGCTTTTACATCAGGAAAAATATGAGATACTCAGAGTGATGCTCAACATTCTGATATAGAAGTCTGGACCATCAAGATTCTCAAAAGGGGAATTCCAGAATGTAAAATATTTTCAAAATAGAAATGATCATTTAAATCATTTAACATTATTTTGTACATGTTGTCTTCACAGAGAAAACTTTTAAAGAATAAATTGAAATCTGAAATTAAATTAACCCTGAGAGTACCACAGTTTGTATAAACAATAATAGTACTTAGGAAATTTAGTGCTAATAACCTGTAGGATATTTTTTTAAACTACAGCAACAGCCCTGAACAGCTGTCTGTATCATCTGTATCTCTCCTCTCTTTGCATTCTATCTGCAGACGTTTTTCTTCTTCTGACTTTCCTTTTATATTCAAGTTCCATTTTCATTCATCATTCTTCACTGCTTCCTCCAAATTGCCTGTTTATAATATCCTCTCCTAAGTCCATCATCTTCTTACCCCTGTGCTTCTCTTCAATGTCTAATTCTCTCTCGACATTCTTAGTACCATTCAGCTAAGTTCAGCACACCCTTTTTTAAATTAATTAGTTAATTAATTAATTTACGGCTGCGTTGGGTCTTCGTTGCGGTGCACGGGCTTCTCATTGCAGTGGTTTCTCTTGTTGCGGAGAACGGGCTCTAGGCACACAGGTTTCAGTAGCTGTGCCTCACGGGTTCTAGAACGCAGGCTCAGTAGCTGTGGCACGCGGGCTTAGCTGCTCCGCAGCATGTGGGATCTTCCCCTACCAGGGCTTGAAGCCGTGTCCCCTGCATTGGCAGGCAGATTCTTAACCACTGCGCCACCTGGGAAGTCCCTCGGCACACACTTTTAACTGGCCACTTTCTACTATGCACTGGGAAGACAAGCTAAATAAGAGTTGGCTCCTGCATTTCCAGAGCACACGGTAGACTGAGGGAAACAAAGACATGAAGAAATTATGAAAATGCATTGTGAGATTTAGAGAAATGTGAAAACTGTTTGGGACTGCAGAAGACCAAGGCTTGGGAGGAATGAGAATTAGGTTGGAAGTATCATTTGAGCCAGTTCTTGAAAGATGATTTCACATTTCCCAGGCAGACAAGGAGAGGAGGGAGGACAGCTCAAGCAGAAGGGACAGCATCTACAAATAAAGGAAGCTGCGAAGAGCATGCATGTCCTAGTAAGCCCAGAGAATGTTCAAGTGGCTAAAAACCAACTTACGTGGGAGGGACAGGATGGAAGATGAGACTGAGAATATAAGCTGTGACTAAATTGTTTTTTAAGCTATGCCAAATAATTCAGATCTTATTCTACTTGCCATAATTTTAAACAGGAAAAGGCAGTTTCATATTTGTGTTTTAGAGAGGTTATTTAGGCAAATAGATGGGAAGGTACTGGAAATGAGGGAAGAAAGTGAGACCAGATATATTGGTCTGTTGTTATAGAGAGGTCAACAATGGTCCAATACTTAAGGCCCCTAGGTCTACGGTAGAGGGGTTAAAGGATGGCGAATGAGACATTCAGGAGATAAACTGATGATTGAATATATGGGACTTAGTAACAGGATATGAGAATGAGGAAAGAGTCAAGGATGACACCAAGGGTTTTATCTTGAACCGCCTTATGATCATGTCAGTAACCAATATAAAGGAAGTTTGATGAATGCAATGTGCTAAGAATAAGGGTCGCATACGCATGGAATAACCAGGCAGCCTGACACGGGGAACGGGAGCTCTAAAAAGAAGTTAGGACAAGAAAAGTAAATTTGAGAGTTATTTTAGTTTGGATAGCATTGCTCTGAAAGCAGAGTCTGAAGCTAGAACTTGTATTTACTTTATTTGGGAGGCGAACCAGAAAGCAGGATTGAGGGATCAGGGAGAGAGACACAGGCGAAGAGGAAAAACCAATTTAAAGGTGTTACTGAGGTCGTCACTGTGGGCAGTGGGCCTCAATTCTGCTAGTACCAGCTAAGAACGTCACAGAATGTTTCCCAGAAACGTGTATCTGAGGACAAGAGGCCAGGGCATTAATCTATAACATTCTATTCCATTGGCCGACATTCCCTGAGGGTATTGACACCCACACTTCCAAGCTGTGCTTGCTCTGGCCCACCTAACTCTCACAGGTCTGAACTAGAAACTGTGGTGCAGAAAGCCAGTAAAGGGTTACTTGATGCCAGATTTGGTCAGCATGAGATAGGTAGAAGCCACGTGGAACTATCAGCTCCATTCATAGCTAAAAAGAGAGATGTCACTTAGCAAATGTGAGTCAGGGCACCAGATGTATTTGCTATAAAAGATAACCACAAATTGGGGCTTCCCTGGTGGCGCAGTGGTTGAAGGTCTGCCTACCGATGCAGGGGACACGGGTTCGTGCCCCGGTCCGGGAAGATCCCACGTGCCGCGGAGCGGCTGGGCCCATGAGCCATGCCCGCTGAGCCTGCGCATCCGGAGCCTGTGCTCCGCAACGGGAGAGGCCGCAACAGTGAGAGGCCCTCGTACCGCAAAAAAAAAAAAAACACAAAAAGACAAAAGAAACACAAATAGGTGCTAGTTGAAGCTCCTCAACTTAATGAGATCACTAGAGTAAACACACAGACCAGCACCTCTTGACATGGTCAGATTTCACAGTAAACCTATAACAAGTATGAAATATATTTGTATTTATTTTTAGATAAACTTTTCTGAGAAATAAGTCCAAAGTTTTCATCAAACTCTCAAAGTATTCCTTGACCCAGAAAAGTTTAAGAAACACAAATTTGGAGCAAGAGTGGAAGTACAAGAAAAGAAGTTTTGGAAAATAACATTTAAGGGTTAGAGAGGAGAAGATGGGGAAAGAAGTGTTAGTGCCCAGGCTTTGGGATCATAAAGGCTTGGGTTTAATCTAGGCTCTATTTGAATTGCATTCTTTGATTGCATTCTTTGATTCTCATGAGCTCCTTTGTAAAATAGAGATAACATTCAGATCACAGGGGTGTTATGAGTATTATAAATATGTGCAAAATACCTAGGATAACGTAAATGCTCATTAAATGATGAGTTACTAGAAAAGTAGAAAAATGCCAGGAAGAAAGTATGTAATAGAATTCAAGAAACAGTCACAGAAAAAGAAGCAAATGATAATTTTCATTAGGCAAATATATAAGAGGACTTTGAAAAGAGTTCATTGAATTTTTGATGATTTTTGTCAAGAACAATAAAAATACATTGGGTAGAGAAGGTCAGGAGAATAGTGGGTTGAGGAGTAAAGTACTGGATTATTAAGTCATACAAATCTGATATCTCACCTAGTATCAAGCTTTATAAATAATTTTAAGGATGTCCCCGAAAAGAAGCACAGATGAAACAGAGAGGTGTGGGACTTCCACATAGCTTTCCAAGTCATTCCTCCTGCAATAGACATCCTATCTCTGGCCCCAACTAACACAAGGCCTCCAAAAAAGGTTTTACAGTGTTACCTGACACAATCAGGAACATGTAAGTTATGAAACATCTCCATTTTACACCCAAGAGAATTCTATAATTTATGGGACATTCTCCAAGAGTCATGCCTTATAAATCCATACATAGATCCTGGATTTATTTACTATAGTAATCCTTTAGTCAGGGGCAGCTTGCCGAGAGAATTCTGTGAATAAGGTCACTTTCTTCCAGCAAATATTATTAGTCTATTTACATGTAAGTCCAGCTGATAAGGAGATTAGATCAATTCATTTTTCCTCATTTTCTTTCACCCAGGGGTGCTCCGCACTCCAAAGGAGACTGAATGGATCATAAGCCAACTGCTTGAACTTTTCTCCATAGCACCCTATTCATTGCCCCACCCACCTTTAACTCAAATGTCTATCATACTTCTCTTCCAGTAGATAAGTAAGCTTTTTAAAATTATTTGCTGTATATTCTTCCAGAATTCTCTTTAAATATTTACATTCTATTTGTGTACCTTGGGCTTAAATATGGGCTTATACTCTACGTGGTATGTGTGTATTCGTATATACATTCTTGTTTTGTTTTGTCCTTCACAGTACGTCTCAGAGATCTTTCCACATCATTCTATAGAGACTTAGTTCAACTTTTTACCGATGTCCGCAGCTGTGAAGGGTCTGAGACTTTAGTCTATTTGCAAGTTAAATCTAGCTTGCCACAATTTCATGGATGCTGGTAGACAACAGACACCTTTGTTAGAAACAAAGAACTTTTTTACTAACAGCCAGAGCAACATCCAGAGTATCAGCATTTATACGAATTTCCTGAACTCCAACTCCCACAGGGTAACACAAAGAAGAACAGGCAATGCCTGCATATGCAGAAGATTGAGTGACCCAAGCTTAGCGAACCCAAATCTTTATTAATCAGCTGTGAGCTAACCAGCTATACTTTTTCCCTGGAGGAAGATATTATGTTTATTATACTGGAGAGTAAACAAACATGGCCTGAGCTCCAGAGGGAAAAACGATCTCTATCTTCCAAGGCTATTCATTACACAAATATTCTTGCAGGACATGCAGAAATGTGAGCGGTGCCATGGAGGATTGTCTCCCAACAAACAAGTTTAAATAATTTCATAGACATTAAATATTTTCCTATTAATGGTCATTAACAGGAAAGGTAGAACAACTTTTTATTTCTTGAATAATTATTTTCCCGGGGTTACTTATTGAATGAACCAAACTTTTTAAGTTATTGTCAAGTTGTTCAATTATATTTATTTGATGTGAATTCATTTTCTAAATTTTTATTCTGTTTGTTGTCTTTCTTAGTGGCAGTTTCTCATGTGTTTTGAATGTTTATTCTGAATCTTCTTCTTGAATGCACTTTAATTTTTTTCTCTCTCTAAATTCCAGGTCTTCCTCTCTACTGTCTAAGAATTTTTGAGTTGCTCTATCTGGTCCCCTAGGGCCACCTTGTCAGAATCAGGTCTTAGGCTGATGACTAGCTGCTCCCAACTGGGAATATTTCAAATTGATTAATTGAGCCAATATCTGGTTTGGGTTCAGACCTGGCTTCAAATCTGAGTTCCCTCCCTCCAGTCTCTCAAAGTATGTGTCATCTTTTAAATCACAGTCCTTAGTGATCCAAGCAGCTATTTTCATTGTCTTCTCAAAGCACAGTGGGAGCAGGGGGCAAGGATAGGAAACAATATCCCAAACCTTTGTTTTAAGAACTGAGGCTGATGTAATATTCATTACATCACAGTAAATGAACCTCCTGCTGTCTTGACCTGATCTGGGTGTGGAGCCCAGCACGCTCACAGCCTCAGCTTTACTTATACTATGTGTACCTATTCCAGTAGTCTATTCTACAGAGCCATTCAGCTTGCTATGAGCTCAGATACACAAAGGAAGCTATATACGTGTGTGTATGTGTATGTATGTGTGTGTGTGTGTATACATATACATATATATAGTTTCTTTTTCTAAAAATTATATTTTGTTTTCCACATTGCTATGTATTTTGAGCATGGGGGACCTCAAAGGATGAACTTAAAATGCTACCTTGACCACTTGACTGGAAGCAACTATAACATAATAATAACTAATTTATACAACTGAAAAGCAAAAAAACCAACCAACCAAAGAAAAAAAACCTCAAAATGCAAAATAGCCCCAAGAAATTGATTAAAACATGGGCAGAGGATCTGAATAAACATTTTCCTGAAGAAGACAAGCAGATGGCCAATGGGTACATGAAAAGATGCTCAATATCACTAATCACTAGGGAATCAAAACTTCAATAACATATGACCTCACACCTGCTAGAATGGCTATAATCAAAAAGATAAATAACAAGTGTTGGAGAGGACGTGGAGAAAAGGAAACGCTGTACACTCTTGGTATGAATGTAAGTTGCTTCAGCCACTATGGAAAACAGTATGGAGGTTCCCCCCCCCAAGATTAATAATAGAACTAGCATATGATCCAGCAATTCCAATTCTTAGTATTTATCTGAAGGAAACAAAAATACTAACTTGAAAAGATAGCCACACCTTCATGTTCACTGTAGCATTGTTCACAATAGGTAAGACATGGAAAAAAACCTGTGTTCATCAATGAAAAAATGGATAAAGAAAATGTGTTTTATATATATATATATATATATATATATATATCACATATATATTTATATGTATATATTTTTCAAATATATATCTCTCACACACAAAGAAACGGAATATTATTTAGCCATAAAACAACATGGGTGGAGCTTGAGGGCATTACGCTAAGTGAAATAAGCCAGAAAGAGAAAGACATACTGTATGACCTCACCAATTTGTGGAATCTGACAAAACGAAACAAACAAACAAACAAAAAAAAAGCAAACTTGAATTCATAGATACAGAACAGATTGGTGGTAGCCTGAGGCAGGGGGTGGAGAGTGGGCAAAATGGGCAAAGGTGATCAAAAGGTACAAACTTCCAGTTTGAAAAAAAAAAAATGTAATTTATACAGAATTGTGGTAATGCATATATGCCTTTTACAAGGTTATAAATTGACACCTGAAGCTTAGGATTATTATTGAGCTGGGTTTAAATCAATAGAATTTTTCTATCAGAAGAGCAACTATTCAATGTACTTCCAACCTCAGAACTTTCTTCCATGCCCTGATAACCTGATGACCTTAAAATACTTACATACTTGCCACATATAAAATATTATTATCAGGTCTACCAAGTCTACCAATTACCCGGAATCTAGACCCAGTTTTCTGGGAGGTGGGGACCATGGAGGCAGGAGAGATGGGGAATCAGTATGCTTAATTTTTAAATGTATCAGTTCTATAAATATTTAAAAATGAACATTTTTTCAGGCCAATCATAACTATCTGTGGATCCCAAATAAAACAATTAAAAAATAAGAATTTACGTTTGAATAAAGCTCTGAATCCAGTGAAAGTGTTTTACCATTTAGAAATCTGAAAAATATGTAAAAAAATAATTTGTCTTTTAAGAAATCTGGTAACTCAAAATAGAATAACATAGCCTTTAATTTCCTACTGTTATTTATAAGTGGTGTAAAGCATAATATTTTTTTAAAAACTTTCAAACTTTCAATAAATTGTTAGGCACAATTAATGAAGGACAATGCAATCAGATTTTGAAGGACTTTTTTCTCTAATATTGTGTACTTTTTACTTAGATTGTCACTTACCTAGTGACAATGTGAATTAAAATAAGGATCGTATATATTTAAAAATAGCAGAGCTACATATTCATATGGTAAATAATTAGATAAATCTAAAAAATTACATCCTTTAACTAAATCTTTATCTTAGCATAAAACCTAAAATCTATCCCCAGCCAATTTCCCTGTTCTACAAATAGATGAAAACAATGCCCTTTGAGAAGATAGGATTTATTGAGAGGTGTTTTTTACGTAATTCTTGAGAGAAGTGACCAGAATTATAAGACATAAAACTTGTGTTGCTATTTCACACATGTAATATTTAAATTAATGATGGTGCTTATTGAAATGCAGTTCCATACCGATAGTTGGTACATTTTTTTTCTGAATTTCTCTAGAACTTTGTAGTATATAGAAGTTTAAAATCAGACTTTTGGATTTCTTAGATCAGTAAAATTTCCAGAAATGGTTGTGAGAACATAAGATTTTCAACTATTTTATTTTGCTAAGAAAAAACATTACAAAAAAACCCTGTTAATATCATCAAAGATTTTAACAAACAAAATTAATCAAAGATATAATATCAAAATAAATTACAGGTTTTCTCAAGAAGTAGTGGTAGGCAGAAACAAACATATATTACTTGCATTTCTTGTTTTGAAGTGAACCCATGAACACTTCATTGTTGACTTATTATTCAAAAAATATTTACTAAGAGCAGTGTGCCAGGTTCTGTTCTAAATGCTAAGAACAGCAGTGAACAAATTCTCTACTTTCAAAAAGATTAAATTCCAGGGAGAAGAATTAATAAACAAATGTACAAGTATAAATTTTCTCCATCTGATGTTATAGCAGATGGAGAAAAAGAAAGCAGAGTAAATGGAATAAGCCTTGCCAGAGTGGGACAGGTGGCTATTGTTTGATATAAAATTGTCAAAGAAGATCTCTTTAATAGGGTGAAATTTGTGCAGAGGCCTGAAGAAGTCAGGGAATAAATAATGCTGCTATCTGGAAGAAGTAACTTCTTGGCAGAGAAAAAAGCAGTGCAAAGGCCCTAAGGGAAACACATGCTTAATGTGTTAGGAACAATGGCAGAGAGCTCTGCATGGCTGAAGCAAAGTGAGCCGGGGAAAGACTATAAGGAAAAGATAATAGAAAGTTCATGGGTAGCCAGATTATATATGGATTGTTAAATACTTCAGCTTTGAGTGAGATGAGTAGCAAATGGAGAATTTTGAGCAGAGGTGTAAAATGATGTGCCTTTTTAAAAATATTCTCTCCCAATAAACTTTTCACTTTGAAATAATTTTAAATTTACTCAAGATTTGCAGAGATAGCAGTGGGAGTTCCCATACAGGTACATCTCACTAGTTTCCCCATTGTTAACGTCTTACATGGTTTCTTTGTCAAGGTAAATAACCAACATTTGTGCATTACTATTATCCACATTCCAGACTTATTTGGATTTCATCAGTTCCTCCATTAATGTCCTCTGTCTGTTCCATGATCCAGGCCATGCTTTGAATGGCTTTAGGTTGGCAGGTCCCCATAGTCTCTTCTGGTCCATTATAGTCTCTCCATCCTTATTTTTAATGACCCTGACAGTCTTGAGGAGTAGTGGCCAAATTATTCTGTATAATATCCCCCATTCTGGGTTTGTCTGATGTTTAGCTCATGATTAGAATGAAGTCTCCCGTTTTTGGAAAGAATTCCCAGAGGTGAAGTGCTCATCCTGTCATGTCATATCAAAGGGTTTATGATATCTGCATGACCTCTTTGATGATACTGACCTTCATCATTTGGTTACGGTAGTATTTGCCACATTTCTCCACTTACAGTTACTATTTTTTCCTTTCTATATGTCATGCTTTGGAAGCATGATTTATGTTTTAAAAGGATAATTTTGATTACTATTTTGAGCATAGAGTAGATGCAAGGAGACAGTTGGGAGGCTGATGCTGTAAACAAGGAGAGAGAGTGATGCTGCCTGCAGTGTGCTCAACTGGAATGAACCTCCACATAAATTAAAAGAAGGTGACTTTTCACTTGAGAATATCTTTGAAGAAGCAGTAATAATTATTAGCAGTATTAAATCTCAGCCCTTAGGCACAAGACTTTTAAAATATACTGCTTGACAAAATTAGAAGAACACTTCTGCCTGCTGCAGTAAAATGATCGTCTTGAGGAAAAACATTTGTATGATTGAATTGTGAGATGAACAAGCCACTTTTTTCATGGTACACCATTTTTTACATAAAAGAATTACTAGTAGACAAACTATTGTTATCCAGACTTGGGTATCTGGCAGACAATGTCTTGAAAATTGATGAACTAAATCTGTCACGTCAAGAAACACAAACTGGTGGTATTTGTTGCCAATAACAATGTTTGAGCTTTCAAGTGAAAATTAGAGTTTTGAAAACTTGTATCCAATATGCAAAATCTTTTTTAAAAGGATTTAAAATTAAATCAGCCAAGATAGCAATGAATGTGATTTTTAAAATATTTTATAATGAAATGTGTCAACATTTGGAAGACCTTATAAACTCAGGGAGCTAAGTTTTCCAAAGACCAATGAACGATGTTTAAAAATCATGTATGGGTCAAAGACCATTCAAAGTGTAAGACAGGTCAATGGATTTTAATGCGACAGTACAAAAAGTTTATTGATATGGCTTTAGATTTCTCTTTGCAACTAATCTTTAAGAAATTACTACTACTTGTCATTTTCTTTTTTTTTTTTTCCCTTGGTGAGGCATAAAAAAAAGAATACTCATGATTATATGAAAAGGCTATTATAAGATAAAATACAAGAGTATAAAAGAGATAAAAGAGTATAAGATACTCTTTCTTTTTTCCATTGACATATTCATGTGAGGTTGGATTTTCTTCCTATATTTCAACCAAAGACCATATTGCAACAGACTGAATACAAAAGCAGGTATCAGACTCTTGCTTTCTTCTATTAAGTCAGGCATGAAAGAGATTTGCTAACGTGTAAATCAATGAAATTTTTCTTCCTGAATAATTTTCTCTTGGAAAATACTTCACAAAAACATGCTATATGTGTTAATGTATGAAGGCTTACTATTGCTATTTTTGGATGAATTAATAAATACAGATTTTTTAAATTTCTTGATTTTAATTTCTAACTTAGAAACTATTGACAGATATAATCAACATAAATACACATTCTTTGGCAGTAAATGTTAGAGAATTGTTGCTCCAAAAGACAGCTCTGAACAGGTCATACCTTTTACATAAATCTTTAGTGACTTAGACTTAAAAGCAATGGAGAAATCATTAAGAAAAAGAGCAACTGATGTGAAAGCACAAAACAATGAAATGACTATGACTCAAAAACACATATACAATTATTAGGCAAAATGTGTAAGTGGGAAGATTATTACAACAAATATTTACAGGCAAAGTATCACTATCTTTTATATAGGAATACATTGCTTTTTTTCATTTTTAATAGTCAATCCTCAATTTCATAAAATATTCTCTCTCTTGCTCCCTACTCCCATCTTGCTCACACTTTTCCTCTGTCAGGAAAATATACTTAAGAGTGGTTGTCTCTAATTGGTGAGATTAGGATACTTTTAATGATTTTTCTTCTTCTTTTTGTAATCTGTATTTCCCAAATCTCTAGTTTTTAATGCCGGAAAAAAAAATGCTAACAATGTTTAGAAGCCAGATATTTTAAAAATCATTTTTAATCTGATGATTCATTTATGCTGGTATTCTTTATGCAAAACCGAACATCACTTATCCTGAATCATTAAAATGATTTGAATAAAACAGTAAGATTGCCTAAATTCATTGGTACATGATTTCCTTATGGACACTAATAATTAGAGATGTTTTTGATGCTTCCTACAAGCACTTAGCACTTTGTCAACAGTGAAATATATATAACTTTCAAAAACAGTCCCAGTTGTTAGAAAATTTATAAATGTCATTGATTATTTGCAGTTCTGATATAAAAAAATAAATATACCTGATAAAAGAAACATGGAAAACATTGGTTTAAATAGGTTTGGGTAATGAATATTGATTTTATTTTTTCTTGTCTTATCAGCCCCCTATTACTAAGACAAGTCAAGAATTGTTACTATCTGCTTGCATATGATTTGAAAGATTGGTCCAATAATCTGAACTGTAGAAGAATTTGAGTAGTTTGTTGTGTTCATTACATTCACTTTCATTTCACTACAAGAAAGAATATTTTGAATTCTTAAAATTTTATCTTCTTATTTACATGTTTAACATTTTAATATTTCCTTAATTTTTAACAATTAAAAATTTTCAAGTTAAAATGAAAAAAATAAAATATTCTATTTTATGTCTTCTCTGTAGTGGAGTGAGATTATAACGTTTTTGTTCCACAAACCATCAAACCCATCAGCAGAACTTCTGTGTAGTAGCTTAAAAATGTTGGTTAACGTACAGTTTTAAGTTTTTTATTTCTCCTGAAACACAATAACTAACTAAATTTAACCAAACTTAACCAAAGCCAACCTCTCTCTTCCCCAAATGGTTCATGTTTTTAAAACTGTGCTTTCAGAGGACTTGAAATGAATGGCTTGGCACTATTCTCTGACATCTTCAAGTACTCTAGTATTCTTTGAGAAATTAAATGGTGAGTTTACTAATAGTATCCTCTATTTTGAATTTCTTTTACCTACTCCAAAGTCTGAAAAACAGTTGAGCGTCTAGTGATCATGCCCATGAAATTGCCTTTGTGAGAGTTGTGTTTAGAAAGTCTTAAGCTACACCCAACACCCAACAGAATATTCTTAGGTGATTAAATTTACAATAATTATACTTGCTTCTTGTTGTGTTATCCAATAACTAGTGCTTCCATATTTCCATTTTTACTAGGCAGTAAGGTATCCGTTTCTATTGTAGCTTCCTATAGTTATGAGCCAGAAGAAATATCTACCATTTGAATTTCTTCTCTTAATGCTGAAATACAGCCACCGTTTCTTCCCTTTGTTTCCCACTGTTCTTCCATTTCTCACTTGCTTTTGGTCTCTTTTACTTGTTTGCATCATTATTCATCTCTTCTTTTGAGGAGACTTCCACAAAATAGATTGCCATTAGGTCAGAAGTCACAGCTTCCTTTAACTTGAGTTCACTTTTCAGCTTCCTTAACCAAGCCCATGAGCAGATGGTCATATTTGTTGTTGAACAAGTTAGACAACAGTACAGAAAAGAACTACTTAGGGGTAGTCCAACCCTTGATGATAATTCTCCCAAAAGTAAAAATCTTGAGGCAGTTGAAGGGAAGTTGTTATTTCTCCTTTTATCTTACTGTTTGGTTTGATCAATTTGCCTACTTCTGCAGAGGTATTGAAGAGGTCTCATTTTTGTGTTTATTTCTCCCAAATGGAATAAAACTTTTGGTATGCCTTTATTCAACTTTGTTCCTACATACATTTTTATTTTAATCAAAAGCTTTCTTGGAGTGAGTGAAGGCCAGCTACGGAGCCAGTTTATGTCTTTTAAAGCTTTGTTTATCATGGAGAGTGATAGTGTATCATAGAGGATTCATTTTGGTTCAAGGACATATTATTGTCTTGATTGGGCTTATACATCAAAGGGAAGAATTAAAGCGTTCTGATGAAAACTTTCCACCTGACACACAGGTGGCTGAAAGTATGTGCTATCCTTTCTTGGGTCCTTTTGTCACCTTTCTTAGCTTTCTTGTTTTGAAACATGATAATAGTAGTATTTGAGTTTTCTGGGGATTTTTGTTCTATATTGCATGCTGTGAAAGGATTTTTCTAGGTTCTGCTTCCGGGCTCCCTCTGATCTTGTGATGTTAAACACACTGCTGTCTTCCCTCGGCATTACTCTCATCATTTTCTTCTCCACTTGTTCCACTTCTGTCCTGTGTATGTGGGAGGGGGCTGTATAGAAGATGTGAGAGGAAATTTAGTAGAATGACAGAGTAGGGGGATGTCAGGGAATCACACTGCTGAAAAAAAAGGCCTCCACAACTTCTAAAAGAAAAAAGGATAGGCTGTACTGGTCTTTGCATTTTTTTTTTTTTCCGATATAACCACAAAAGTTAAACTTTTTCCAATGAAGCCTTTAGAAAAGAAATACTGTCACTTATCTTTGAAGTTTGGTACCATCTTGTTCCTAGAGTTGTGTCCCAAATTCATGAAAATTCATGGTTTGTTTTCTAAACAGTAGAGAATGATTTATGCAATGCAAATCCCATATTTTCTAGTAAGACCAGTGTCATTTTGACCTTGAAGAACTGTGCGAATTGTTATGAAAATAAATATTTCAATAAAGCATGACATCATATCTTGATTCATTTTGCATCGTGTGTGTTTAAGGAAATATTAGAACTTCCTTCTGATAGTTTTAATACCTTGGGCAATATGTTGACTTTTGCTTTCTGTCTTGACCCAGGTCATGTTTAGAAATTCTACTTGGTATTAGAACCAGATTTAGTCAGTCAACAACAACAAAGGAAAAGAATATTGGGTCTTTTGGACTAGATATTACTTTTAAAATATTTTTCTTCTGCCAGTCATTTTGGTGAGAAACGTATACACAGATGAACGCAAAGGGGAGCAAAATGTTGACAAACATCTTGAAGAATAATTTAATAGGGATCAAATTTCTTGCGCATAGGATCTTTCTAGTATCACTTTCTGCTATTCAGGACTTCCGTTTAATCTTTCTTTGATATCATTTTCTGGAATGACTGGCTGGAATTATAAAATTAAAACAATCTGCATATCCTACCATAGATTTGATTGTTCTAGATGTTAGGACTAAATTTAGTACTAACCATGATAAGCTTTGATGGTTAAAGAAAAAAATAAAATCAGTTTTGGGGAGTACTTCATACTTCATCATCATCAGAAGTATTTTACATTCATTAAAGAGATCAGCATAGCTTTAAGCACATAGTAGGAGACAGAAATAGATACAGACATAATTTTGATGAATACATGAAGATGTACATCAAGTGAATTAAATAGCTAACAACTCTTCAGAAATTTTCATTCTAAGATAATCAATGCTTAAAAATAAACATGTGGTGGACAACTAAGACAACTGGAAAATAAAATGAGCAAATGGTAAACTGACAAAATTAACTCTTTTCTCAGTTCCCTAGCAAAACATAAGTGCATTTGGGAGTAATAACAGGAATGTTGCTGAAATCTCAACTTTGGCTCCTACCTCCTTCATTCAGTAATGCACACAGTGTGATGGATTTACATTTTAAAACTTCTGAGGGCAATTACAATTGCTCTTATTAACATATTCAGCATAATGAAAACCATTTGCTGTAATTAACACATTGTTTTATTCTCTCTCTCTGTGTCAGTCTCTCTCTCTCTCTCCTGTTCTTTCTCCAGGTCCAGACATATTATAATTAGCTCAAACAAGAGGCTTCTTTAGATTCATTTATTGTTCAGTCACTCATTCATTCATCCATTCATTTTCACTCATTCATTCTTTCAATTTCTTTTATCCACAGCCCCCACTCTCCTCTGCCTCAATCATCTTAATATATAAATATAAATAAGTATACATATATGTAGTATGTGTGCACATATTTTAAGTATGTCTTGAGTGGTTTTTTTCACATATAGCTTTTAATCATAAGTGCTTATTTACTATCCAATTATTGCACATTGAAATATTTATATTTTCCACTCAGATCAAGTTTTTAGGATCCAATCATGCTGCTTATACATATCTCATCCATTGCTCCTGCTCTCATACTATCAGTTATATAATAATGGGTAAATGACTTAAACTAAGCCTCATTCTCTTCATCTGTAAAATGGGAGATGATATGTCTACCTCGCAACTTAATTAGAATTAAATACAATTAAAAATTCATTTCCTCTGTTGCACTAGCCACATTTTACCTGCCCAGTCATGTGTGTCTGGTTGCTACTATATTGGACGGTCCAGATATAGGACTTGCCCATCATTGCAGAATGTACCATTGAGACCAGTGTTTTAGGAAGCTCATTCTAGTGGCGGGCATGGAAGATGCATTGGAAGGGAACAAGACTAGAGTCTAGAAGAACACCTTGGGAGTCCAGACAAAGGCCTCTATGAAACAGAAGCAGTAAAGATAGAGAAGATGGGATAGATATGAAAGACATTCTTTGTAACTAACTCTTTGAAAAATATATTTATAAACATATTTTTTCCTGAAATTCTCCTTAAAAAATTAGTAGAACTTTAATTGTACTGCCAGTGGGACTTTTAAAAAGCTCTCAGTGGGTATTACCAGATTGCTTTATAGGAAGGTTGGACCCATTTGACCCCCCTCCCCACCAATACCCATTAACAATGAATGTCATCACTGAAAACAACTTTTGATTATGGAAACATGGAATCTCATTTTTAAAAACTTTTACTTTTCCTGGTTTCTGTCTTTCAAAGGTTTTTTGATAATGCCATAATATTAATTTTCGCACAACCAAAACTATTGACTTTTTCTTTTGCTCTAACAATATTTGTACATTTAATGATTCTTCTTCTTTAGATGACACGTGTATACACTGTTGACCATTGAAGTGTTCTGCGTGTCAATGAAAATAGTGTTTATGACAGTCTTCGGTAGGATCAAGCAGGGTGGAAGGGGTAACACTTGGGAAACCATTACAATAATACAGGGATGAGGTGTATTTTGTTTTAGGTGATGGATGTAGGAAAGAGAAGCAAGAGATACTCTGAAGGAATCATTAACACCTTTCAAAGATTGCCTACGTATATAGGATCAAAAGATAGGAATCACTTTAACCCAGAATAACTGACACGTTTGTGGACTCATGATTAAGACAGTTAAGTTGTGTGGCGACAAGGTAAGTTTAGAAACACTGATTTGGGGAAATAGGCACATGACCAGGTGGAAACTAGCAGGGTTGGAGGCAAGGAATAATAGCTCAGTTTAGAGGTAAGAACCAGCAAAATGGCATTGGATTCAGAGGAGGAAGAAAGCACTTGAATTAAGAAATGGATGAACTTTCTGAAGCAGATGTTTAAAGAGACAGCAGTAAAATCTCCTGGCTGGTCAATTCCTTTCCTCCCTTCCAAAATCCACAATGTTCTTTATGCACTTAGAAGGAGAGTCTTCGGTAGGATCAAGCAGGTATAGGTAACATACCACACAACTCTCTGAGCAGCTCAGAGCACATCTTTATGAAAGTGATGCTGCTCTTTTCTTTCTATACTGCCATAGCCTCCAAGCAGGTTACCTTGCCCCACTCCCAGTCTGTTCTCAGCATGGAAGTTCTAAAGCCTCTGAGCCAATCACGGCACTCCTCTGCCTAAAACCCAGAGTGAAAGCCAAAGTGTTTTCCAAGATGCCCTCTAGGCTCAACTTGATTACACAGTGTATGCACACCTACTTGCTCTCTGACCTCATTGGTTACTTACAGTCTCCACCCATTTTTGCTTTTCCAGCCATTAGGGTCCTTTCTGTCCCACAACATGCCATGCACACTCCTGTCTTAGGACTTTGGCTCTATCCATTCCTTCTGCCTGGAACACATCTCTCCCCTTATCACTTGGCTGATGCTCTAAGATTTTAAGTCTTTGCTTACGTTTGAATGAATCTTACCCTGACTCTTCTCTCTGTATCCTCTTTGAGTAAAACTGAAACTTTAGAAGCATACTTTATTTCCTCTTTGTATTATTGCATATCCCCTTTTCGTGTACAAGTCTAATTTACTATGTTAATTTCTTTTTTTCTTTCTCCAAAATGTAAGCCCCACCAAGGCATCTGAAGGATCTGAGCAGTCTGGCCCATAGTAGAGGTTCAATAAATATTTGTTGAATTGTTTCTTTCCTCTACACTGAATAACTTCTGTTCTTTCTACTTTTCCTGTTAAGTAACTTGGCCATTTTTACCAGAACTCAGAACCATGTTCTTAAGAATTCTATTTTTAACCTTGTTTTTCTCAAAGTAACCTTACTGAGGCAGTCATCCTGACGTTAAATTTTTTAGCATTTGCATTTTATATAATCCTCTGGCCTGCTTGTCTAAATGACATGTGTCAGGAAAATGGTGCTTACCAGCCACTCACACCTGTCTTGTTAATGTTTGATGACTTGGCTTATTTTGTCTGGTTCACTTCATAATTTCTTGAAAAATTTGGCAGAGCCTTTCCCAATGGTGTGAAAGCATTTTCTAAGGGTTTGCTGATGCTGTGACTATTTCCCTCTGGTGTTTAAGCTTTTGAGTGGCTTAAAATAAAAGACTGAATTATTCCTCTACCTGGCAGTATTTATTGCTGCACTTCATCAACCCAATCCTACTAAATCATGAATTTATTTTACTGACATGCCTACATAGGCATGGTGAAAAGGAATCTGCATAAATGCCACAAAATAGTGCCTTCTTTATTTCATCCCTGGCATTTGTATAGAGCAGAAGACTTCCCTTGCAAATTCTCTTCAATTTTTCTATAAAACAAAAGCCTGTCTCCCTAAATTTGAAAATGGCAACAAAATCAAAATGAAATTTTTAAAAAAATATTTTAGAAAGGCTTTGAATTGGTATCATGTTTTCAGGCACTTTCACAACATCAGTGGATGAAGAAAGGCTCAAGAACAATTCTGACTCATCTTTTCTTCTTGGATCCAGGCCACCATCTCCTCATCTTTCTAGAAATTCAATCTGCTGCTTTTCCTTGATATCTTGTTACACCCATCCTCCTGAAAGTGTCAACTCCATACTGAATTTTGAACTTTAGAGTGCAAAAGAAAACTAAAAAATTATTTGTCTAATTCTTGCATCGTTTGAAATAGACTGAATTTCAAAACACTGAATTCCTCATCCAGTGCTTTTTCCATACTATTTCACTTTCCATTCATATATTTTTTACCTTGAAGATCTAAAGTAAGGGGGAAAAGTCTGGCTCAAACTGTTGCTATCAGATAGGCAAAATGTTATTTTCTTCAGTTTACAGATAAGGCAACTGAAATCTAGAGACTTTATGAAACTCTCCCAATGTTACAGTTAAATTGTTGCTGGAATTCATGCTGCTCAGTTCTTCAAGCCCTCCAATTTATAATGACATAAACAAAACTACTTAACATTAAGCATAATTGCAAGTCATCTCAATTAATTTTCTACTCAAATGAATTGTTATTTTGTTTATAAATATTTATAGAATTTTTGGCACTGGTGATAGCCTGAGGTTTGTATTTCATATTTTGGAGGAATACCTATTCTTCAAAATATAGGCACTGTAATTTTTGGTTGCTCATGAAATATTTATTAATGCTAATGCCAATAAAAATAATGCCATGGTGATTATGCTCTTCAGTCATTAATGCCCTGAAAGAAGTAATTTGCAAATTGGTATACTGTCACTCAAAGTATTAATTTACCACATGTGGGTAACAAATTACTTCTGGAATCAGGCTAGGCACAATTGTCAAGGCTCTCTGAATGTGAATGCTACAGAGGAGAGAAATTTCAATCAATTGCCAAATCTCATAGATCTGTCTCCACAATGTGTCTCACATACATTCCCTATTTCCTCTATTGTATTTCAACTGTTAACACCTCAGTTCAGGTGGTTCTTACTGCATTAGCAATAGGTTGCTTTGCTGTCATTTGACATCTACCCCAAGCTATCCTATGCAGCTGCTAGATCAGCCTTCTCAAAAGAGGTACAAAGTATTAGGTATAAAATAAGCTATAAGAATATATTGTACAACACTGGGAGTACAGCAAATGTTTTATAACTATAAATGGAGTATAACCTTTAACAGTTGTGAATCACTATATTGTAATACCTGTAACTTATATAATATTATACCCAACTATACTTCAAATAAAATTTAAAGAAAAACGAAACACAACGTGGCTCCGCTTCTTGATTGGTTCCTGAATGAAATCTAAAGTCTGGCTCGGCCCTTTTGCACCTGCAGGTACACACACACACACAGGTTCTCAATCTTAATGCACTTTGGAATCTTCCAGAGAACTTCAAACATACTGACTCTGAGTAGATGAGGAGTGTGGTCTGAGCCTTCAGGTTTTATAAAACTCCCCTGGTGACTCTAATGTGTACTCAGGGCTGAGAACCACATTAAAAACAACATATTAAGAGAGATAACTTGTTGTAGAAGGGAAAATAATACCTCCTAAAAGCCAGGAGACTAGTGCTCAATTCTGGATTTTGCCATTGAACAAAAGATATCTAATATATCAAATAATTCCACTAAATCTCACTTCCTCCTCTATAAATGCAACATGAAGGAATTGGACCAGGTTAATTTAATGTTAACATAGCACTTATGTACTCAGCTCTGTATTTGAAGCTGAAAATTTAACATTGAACAAGAAAACAAGTCTCTGCTTTAATCAACTTTACAAAGCATGAGATACAATGAATATGTTAAAAATGTAATTACAAGTTACCATAAAAACTGTGAAGGAAATAATTTATGATATGAGAAAAACTTAGGGTGGGGATGAGCATTATAGTAAAAATAGTCAGAAGTCATGATTCTCACTTTTTAGATGATCCTGGTCTCAATTTTGTAAAAATTAACAAGGTAGACCACATCAGTAGAGGAAAACAATAGATTCCTGAAGGTCTTCATATTTAATGTGTAGCATCTCATAGACTGAAAATTCTTATGCGGCAGCATTAAGAGATTCTGCTTCACTGTTTCTCCCACTTTATACACCCATGTTTTGATAAAATAGATATAATCTACCCTTTCAGACTCTTTAAACGTAACAAAAAATTAGATTAGGATGATTGAACTCAAAATAAACAATTGTCCATACTGTACAATAAGGCTCTAATGCACATATCCAATTCTTTACCGGGGATTGAGGAAAACTGAGTCCCTTGTTCCTGAAGCACAGTCTCTGAGCAAAAATGGCTTTCTCAACCTTATAAATTGTCCAGATATTGGTAATCCTTGGGTGTTTGTCCACACTGACAGTGCTGAGATGTCACTTTCCTTTCCTGGGGCCATCTTTGTCAGATCTCTTATGGTGGGAATTCTAAGGACCCACTTAGGGCTGAGAGAGGCAATACTGAGGGCAGTTTCTAGTGTTAGGAAGTCTTGTGCTTTATAAGCTATTCATGAAGTAGACAATCTGGATCCTTGTTAACAAGTCCAAATGGAATAAGACAAGAAGTGTCAGCCAAGATTCCAAGCCAAGTGAGTCTGGAAGCATGAGTTGGCTGCCATCTGGAAGAATTCCACAAGTCAAGGAGCAAGCAGGTTATGGAGGCTGAAGATGCAGATGCATCTGAAAGTCTAAGGAAAGGCTGAAACAGTGATACTTTTTATCCAAGAAAATTTATGTAATTTTGCTCTAGTAGTCCCATCCCCTTTAAGTACAAACTTTTTTGATGCTATTCTTAAGGAGATTTGATTTCTCTAATGCCCCTGAAAAATTCTCTGGTTATTTTTTTATGTCCTTGTAAATGGTTACTCTGTCTCTTTCGTCATCGTCGTCATCATCATTATCATCAAATTACAACTAGCATTTATAGAAGACTTGTCACCTGTCTGGCACTGGGCTAAGATCTTAACCCTTTGGCTTCTGCTCTGCTTCTAATCTGAAAGCTAAACCTGAACTAGATTTTAAAAAGGCTTTTTACAGCCAATTGCTTTTGGCAGAGAGAGCAGGTGTGTTCTCTGATGCGTTCTCTCTGTTTTTTGGAAGACTAACAGCCTCCCTGCTCTCAGGGTTTTGCCTGAAGAATTTCATGTCTGTGATTATGCTACATGCCTTATGAGGGCTACGCAGTGGAAACACTGTCAAACATTATGGGCAAGAAAACAGTAAGCTTAGGCTGATTGGTTCTGCTACCCTGAAGCCAGATAGCAGGGTCAGGGACGGGTGCTGAGAGAATAACGCAGCAGGGTTCTGGGGTCTGAGGTCTGAGAAATCAGGAGAGGACCAAACTTCACAGTAATTGTTCTGAGAGTCCCACAGAGCAAGTGTAGCCTTCTGACTTGGAGCAGGAAGTGCCTCAGGAGTTACTGTATTCTCATTACTCTTGCCTGTTGTTTTTTGTGGGTCACTTTCTCTGGCCAGAGAAGATCTGAACTACTTGGGGAATCAGGCACCAAATCCCTGATGCCCTCACCTCTGCCACCTTCCTCCACAGACCGAGGAGCAGCCCAAGTCACAGAAATCCTAACACCTATTTGCTTTGTGATTCAGCGTGTGAACGCCCTTTCAAGTCCACAGGCTCCACTGCTTTAAATATACTTAAACATTATATATAATATCCAGACATTATATATAATAACTGTATAGGGTCCCCAAACATTAGACAAAGGTAGAGGATATGTGTGGGCAGCCTCACTAAAAAAAGAAATGCAAAAGAGCAGTGTCTCTAGGAGAGCAGTGTCTCTAGGGCAGCCACTGTTACACAGACTGTAGGTATATTAACTCATTCAATCTTAAGAAGCTTATGGAGTAAGTTCTATTATTATTCCAATTTTACAGATGTGGAAACTGAGACAGAGAGAGATAAAGCAACCACCCAAGGTCACAGAGCTACTTAGGGCAGAAGCAGGACTTGAACACAGGAAAGAAATTTGGCTCTACCAGCTGTGTTCATAACTATTACACTCCGCAGAAAGTTTTATCTGAATGTAATTTATACATTTCACCCTGTGTTTGTTTTATGTAGAGTGTTTCATAAGGTGGGTGAGGTAAGGTCTTCCACAGCCTGCCACTTAGACACAAGATTGATGTGTTGAAGCAACACCAGGGTCAACTATCGTGCTGCTTTGTAAATTAACCTTGGTTGTGCTTTAGTCAGGCTGCATTGGGAAATGAAAGGTTTTTCATCTTGGGTCTTCCTCATTTACTCACAGGCAATGCCAGCTGTGCCCCAAGTGGCTTACTTCTTGACGGTAATATCTAACGGAACATTGCTATAAGATTACAATGACTTTATTCAGAAGTTTGAAATGTGATTATATAGGCTTGGGGGGGTACAAAAATACAGCAGGATCTGGTGATGTTTGGGAGCATAACTTAAAGAAAATGCTCAAAAATATTCAGTGAGAAGGATGTCAGGGTTCTTTAGAAAGCATATGCCTGTAAGACCTTTTGTGCCATTATTTCCATGAAAAAATAGGTTGTCTTGGACACAAAGGGCATCGTTGTTGTTAAATTAAATGCCTCAGTAAAAGAATTATGAACAGCTTCACTCCACTGTGCCTCACTCTAGCCAAGGGTGGCTACTCTTAATATCAAACAATTTATTATTTTCTAAGGAGTAGCAAGAGAGCAGTTAGCACATATAAGTTAAAGAAGTGCCATCACAAACCCAGGGGCAGATAGAGAGGTGTGGAACTCTAGTTTATAAACTGGATGTTAAAGAGCTTAATGTATGTCTACATAAATAATCTGCATTAGACTCATGGTGGTCTGTCCTTATTTCAGTGAAGAAACTTTATATATGTTTATTACGCCCATTAGTCTCACTTTGTAACCTATTCATGCCGTGCCAAAAGACCCTCAATTTGTGATTATAAATCATATTACCTTTAAAGTGGTTCCAAAATGACTCCCTCAGGATGCCACTTTCTTATGCGTGTTTCAT
Organism: Lipotes vexillifer; assembly: GCF_000442215.2. Taxonomy (NCBI): domain Eukaryota; kingdom Metazoa; phylum Chordata; class Mammalia; order Artiodactyla; family Lipotidae; genus Lipotes; species Lipotes vexillifer. Next base: position 302,509 of record NW_006780496.1, read on the forward strand.
AGGGAACTGACATTCTTCTACTTGAATATGATGATACCTCTTTCCATTGGTAGTATTGTGCCATAGGACAACTGAAAATTGTTCAGCCATGAGAAGCTGAGTTGGAGTCAATAAGATGCTCAGACTTATGTAGGACTGAATTCATTCTGTAAAGCTACTTTTCATCAATTTTGGATGCTTTTGCCCAGTTGGTTTTACCTTAACTCAAAAATTAATACATAAGTAAATAAGAGATTTATAGCATTCAAGTCAAGAAGTTAGACACTAACAAATTAAAACTAAAGAAAGCAGGTGAAAAAGATTGTTTAAAGGTAGAAATTTATGTTTTAGAAAACGGTAAGTTTTTCAAGTAAATACAAGCACTTATTCTCTGAAAAACCAATAATATGGACAAACCATAAATCCACGTTATCAAGAAGTAAACACAGAGCGGGACCATACTATACTGACTATTTGTAATTTACCTCAACACCTCCTCATGACATTAGCCCTGACTTTCACTTAATGAGATACCTTTCCCCACCACCAGTTCAACAGCTACTACCCAACCCTAAAGAAGGAGCAGGTAACTTAGATCCAAGCCAGTCAGTGTTGCCTATAGTAACCTGGATACTATACAGCCACATGACTGATGTTAGTCCTGAGAGAAGCACTCAGGACACTTGCTGGAGCAAAAGCTCCTGCTGTTGTATGCTTTATTTGAAGCTGGACATATCTGTTCCTGGGAGATACTGGCTTCCGTATTGTCACATAAGAAAGCCTATTTGAGTCTAGTCAAAACAGAGGCAGTCGATACAAAAGGACAAAAAACTTTTTTTCTGGTAACATATTTTGAGCCCCAGTATTCAGTAATGCCTGAAGTGAGATCTAACTGAACTTTTAGCAATGAAAATCAATGAATTGACACTTTTGCTTAAGTCAGTTTGAGCTGGGATTTTCCGTCACTTGAAACAAAAAGCATTCTACACTAAATATATACTAAATTAGGCAAAGACACTAAATCAGAAATGAGATGGGAAATAAAACCACAGACTTGGAAGATAATTTTTAAATTAAAAAAGTGAACATCATGCATAAAATTGGAAAATCTCAGTAAAATTATTGTTTTCTTAGAAAATATGTAATTTGCCAAGATAAACTCAAAGAGTAAAAAAATTAGAGCAATAACCAAAATAATAAAAAAACACAATAGAAAATGAAGAGTACAAACAGGAAATTCAAAAAAGAACACAAGTAATTAGTAATTAAGTGAAATCAGTAATTACTAAAATTTAAATGGAAACCATGAAAGTTATTATTTTTATTATTTTATAAAAAGGCATATGTTTGGTGTTAAAGAAAAAGAATGCCCTTCTTCAGTGCTGGTTTGATTATGTAAATATAAGCCCTCTCATTCACTGTGGAGTATAAATTGATACCACTTTTCTAAAGGACAATGGAGAAGATTGAATCAAGCCCTAAAGAAACATATAGTCCTTTGAAGCTATCCCCCCAAAATATTCAGAGGCACACATAAAGATTACAGAGAGAAGGATGCATATCGCAGGGTTCGTTACATTTATGATGAATTTATAGCAGCCTAATGCTCTGAAGTAGAGGATTGGTTAAGTAAATCATTTTACATTAAAAAAAGATGCAACTTTATGGATCTTAAGTTGCTGATATAGAAGAATATGTACTGGCAAGGGACAACTGTCTTAAAACTTCTGTCATTAAGGCTGGAAAAACAAACAAATATACAAATAGGTTTTATAAAAGCAGAATATAATCATGAATAAACATTTAATTTTCTGTGTTTTCTATATTTCTATTGCATATGCATTTTTTTTTTAAAAAGAAAAACACAGGTTAAAACTTAAGGTTCAAAATTTTGGCTTGCTTTTTTATCTTACAGAGTTTAAAAATAGCAGACAGATATAACTGGAGCATCTCTTTGTAAAGTAAACTGACTATATATATACTCTATCTAACAGTGAAGTACTCCAAATTGTGTGCATCTAGTCTGTCAGATTCCAGGGAGGAAAAATCTCTGAAATTGACATTGTTGTTGAGTATTGACCACCCTCAGGTGATTCCCACAGGTTCCAGGTTGATAAACTGGGAAGGGTTGGAAAAAAAAAAAAAAAAAAGACCATCCTCTCCAAAGTATTAATTTATCCCTTAAAGTGTTTCAGTGGATGTCACCTGGATAGAGAGCTCTAAAAATGAAAGCTGGCTCTATTTAAATATTTACCACTTCAGGTGAACATCTGCTTTTCCCTTTCTTTTTTGCCTCATTCCTTTTTTTCCCATTTCTTTGCAAACAAAACAAAACAAAAAATAAGCTTCACGTTACAATTTTTCTAGTCATAAATACAGTTGACCCTTGAACAACACAGGTTTGAACTGTGCCCAACCACTTATATGTGGATTTTTTTCCAAGGAATACATACTACAGTACTACACAATCACAGCTGGTTGAATCTGCAAGATGCCAAACCACAGATATGGAGGGCCAACTGTAAAGTTATATGTGAATTTTCATGCCAGCGCTCCACACCACTGTTACCAACCTTTTCGCTGCCTACTCATAGTTCACACATTGAACACCCCCGCCCCCTTGTTTTTTGTGGGAGAAATACACAAATATTTTCAATATACTGTTGTATTACATTTCAGAAATAGGGTGCTTTGGGAGCCCAGAAGAGGGGCACTCAAATTAGTGTGGTAGTTCTGATAAGGCTTCTTGGAGGAAAATGCTTGAGCTGAATCCTAAAAGTGGTAGAGGAGTTCGTTAGTAAGAAAAGACATGGCTGGTGCTGGTATGCTGACCTCACACCCACAGGAGGTGGGTAGGTCATGGATCTGGCCAAGGGAAAGTCCAGCTACATAATTTGCAAAGCCCAATGCAACTGCATGGGCCGCATACCCATAAAGCTTGCCCTGGCAGAGAGGGATGTATGCAAGTTCTCCCACACACACAGCTTGAGAGGCGGGGGCTGAGGCGACTTGCAGAGCCTACCTGTATCTGAAAGGACAGCATAGTCTAGTCTGAGGGTAAGCAGGCCCCATACTGCCAGAACTTCTGCTTCTCCAAGAGAAGCTAGAAACTGAATGGCTAAAGTTTGACTCTTACAATTTGAAAACATTTAGCTCAGTTAAAAACAAATTAAGATACACTGCACAAGACAGAACAGCAATGCTGCAGGCCTCATCTGGCAGGCCACTGGTTTGCTCCACTGATCCCAGAGCATTCTCCCAGCCACAAGTTACTGACAAATCCTAATGAATGGAAACATTGTCCAAGAGAATCTTTTCCAGGTTTATTTTGAGGAATTGTTAGAGTTTATAAATAATAAAGGTTTAGTACAATATTGAGAATGTTCTGAATGCTCAGCAATGTTCATAATACTTAAAAAGGTGCTTCCTTTCTTACACATTAGTCCAAAGGACCTTAAAGAATGATGATGCCACCCAGAGTCACCTATGAAACTTTAAAAATATAGATATCAGACACCCACCTCAAGCCTACTGAATCAGAATATACAGGAATGTAGACCTGACTGTGCTTAGAAAAGATTCATACACATAGCTGAGAACTACTTAACTATATTAGTCTTTGGGATGTTTCAGTTATATTTTGCTACTAAAATCACTGATAAGTGTAAATATTTCTATCGAGTTTCTAAGTAATGTGGCGATATTCACTATTTTGTAGTTAGTAAACGTTTCACATATATTAAAGAAATAATACAAATATAAGGATTATGACTAGAAATAGAAATGGGACAACCTATTGACAAATATTAATACACAAAACACATATAGTGTATTAATCATTAAATTTTATGCATTAAAATTATATCATATGTTTGTGATTCCAAGCAGTCAGAGAAAGAGTCACCTAAAATATTGATATCCACCCCTCCACTAAGATCCTACTTAATAGGTATAAGTATAGGTGATAAATAATTTATAGATTCCTGCCTAGCTATACGAGATGCATATTTTTGTCAATATAAGTTTCTAGATATGCATAAATTACTGGAAAATAAATTTAAATATACTAGATCCAGTGCAATGCTGGAAATAATTTTCTTAATAGTAATAAATAGTTGGCCTGTTAATTTTTAAAAGCATTTGAGGAAGCAATTCTTCTAGAAATCCTTTGGAACATTCTGGGGACAATTATAATCATGTAACAATGAGTGCATTTTAAACAAATGGCATTGTGCCTCAATGATTACCAAGTTAGAGTAACTTTGGAAGAACCACCCTTCTCTTAAATGTTTTGCAGCTTTGGTTGCCATAACAATGCAATATTGGTCCTTTACTCCTGAAAAGAAAATTTGCTGTATTTTTTCTTATCCCTGAAGAAGCTTAAAAAATGATAGGTGAAATATCACATTTAATACGACCAAATTTGGTGCAATGTAGAGAGACACTTGGGGAAACATTATCTATAGAGTTTCATTAACCATGTTAATTCCCATACCAGGGTACTTCAACATGTTTTGTCAATATTGCGTCATATTTTAAAGTTGTAAAATTATTTTGCTTACTAGTACCTATATTTTTAACAATATAATCTTTAATCCAAATAATTGTCATGTTAATTATATTTAGGAAATTTTATATATATAAATACAGTTGACCCTTGAACAACACAGGTTTGAACTGTGCCCAGCCACTTATATGTGGATTTTTTCCCAATGAATACATACCACAGTACTACACAATCACAGCTGGTTGAATCTGCAGATGCCAAACCACAGATATGGAGGGCCGACTGTAAAGTCATATGTGGTTTTTCAATTGTTCAAAGGATCAGTGTCCCTAACCCCTGCATTGGTCAAGGGTCAACTCTATAGTTGTTTGCTTTAAATGAGGTAAACTGTCAAAAAGTTGAGACCCAAATGTCTCTCCCATTCAGAACCAAGCTTTCTCCTTAGCTGAGTCACTTTAGATTGCTTATGAAGAGAAGGCTGTAGGTTAAATAGCTAAGAACTTAAAGAGCAAAAGATCATTAAAAATTAGGTTTAGTGTTGTGGAAATTTAACTAAAAAAGCTAAAGTTAAATAAGTAAGGACAAAAGGAATATTGAAATAAATAGAAACCCTGACCGAAACCCACGTCCCTTCTTTGGAAGTCCCCCTCTCACAGCCCCTGTTGAAAAGGTGAATCCTAGTGACCAGGTAGGCACTGTGTGATTCTGATCTGAGGGACTAGGTTTGAATATTCCCACTATCCATATTCAAATTCTCTAAAATGAATCAATTTCCTTGATGCCAATACTACAAAGAAAGACTTTCATGTATGTTTTTGTGGGATAATTACTACTGCTGAATGGTGGCGCAGAATACGGTATAGTGGCCACTCTGAGTCAGTACTCCGCCCCCCACAGATCTGCATACCACTGAGATCTTCTGGGAAGGGAACTAGGTGTCCAAACCACCATCCACTGGCTCAAAGAACAAAACCAAAAAACCAACAAACAAAAACACCCATATGTTAGTTTTGCCTCTTCCCCTCCTTACACCTCTGACATATAATTCTTCTACAAGTCTTGCCAAATATATGTCAAATTGTTCCATTTCTTCCAATTTCTGCCGCCATTATCCTTTTCCAAGCCACATCATCTCTTTTAGACAATGGCAGTAACTTCCTAACTGACCTTCCTGTATTCATTCTTGTTCCTCTTAAAACCATTATCTATCTACATAGCCATCAGAATAATCTACTTAAATCAAATCAGACCATGTTATTCCCTGACTTTTAACTCTTCAATGATTTCTCATTACTTTTCAAGTAAAATACAAAAGCTTTAGGGTCAGCATCATCAAGAGATAAGGCAAGGATACACCTGATTCTTTCACCACCATGAGAGACATACTGGGCCAAGGAGTAATGCTGAATATGTAATTTGGGTCTATATTACAGTGGAGAAAACTTGTCCCCTCAGTTCTCTCTCTTCTAATAAGTCAGGCATTAGAGCAACCTATTAATGAAGGACATCAAGCTGTCTAGACACAAGAGAGTATCGATTTGAAGGGCCAGTGTTATAAAAATGGGAATTGTCTATGAACTTCAGGTGACAGCAGATGAAGACCCTGGGGCTCAGGTGGAGAAGACTGATTTCTTGTTAAGTTGAGCTCAGAGTCCTATCCTCCGTTGGAAGAAGGGGCTTGTCCCAGCTATCTTGTCCACATTAAGGCAATCCAGAATGAACACCCAGGCTATTTTTGGACAGTCCTGCTCTTTGCATAACATCCAGATACTCTCTCCTATAATTTCATTTTCTTCTGAACATTTATCAGAATCAATCTTATCTCATTTATTTAAAAAAGAATTTAAAAGTATTTATTCATGCCTACTCTGTGTCATTATTTTAGATACATACTTGTTTACTTATTAATTATCTATGTTCTTCACAAAAAAGTAAACTCCTTGGGCAAGGAGTTTTCTGTCCTGTTCAAAGCTTTATCCTGAAAATAGGCACTACATAATATTTTTTAAATGAACTAATGAATGAATTACTAATTGCCAATAGGAGTTTTTTAAGCCTAAAAGAAACATTTTATTTCAACTTATCAGGTAACATTAATTTTAAAAATAGGTTTAAGTTCTAAACTTAACCATGTCTTTCCAAGTGACACAGTTCCGTCCTCTTGTTTAACTAGTATTCATAACATTTACCATTCAAAATGAATTACTTTTGAGAGTGAAAGGGAGGCTGTTTAAATTATGCCAGGACACAGAGGAACTGAATAGACATTTTTCCAAAGAAGAATCTAAATAGCTAACCAAGTACATGAAAAGATGCTCAACATCACTGATCATTAAGGGGAATGCAAATCAAAACCACAATGAGATATCACCTCACACCTGTTAGAATGGCTGTCATCAGGAAGACAAGAGATAAGTGGTTTTGAGGATGAGGGAAAAAGGGAAAACTTGGGCACTGTTGGTAGAATGTAAATTGGTGTAGCTATTATGGAAAACATTATTGAGGCTCCTCAAAAAATTCAGAATAGAACCACCATATGATCCAGCAACTCCACTTCTTGATATGTATCCAAAGGAAATGAAAACAGGATATCAAAAAGATATCTGCACTTCTGTGTTTACTGCAGCATATTCACTACATATTCACTTAGCTATTATTCACAATAGCCAAGATACTGAAACACTTAAGTGTCCATCAAGAGATAAATGCATAAAGAAGATGTAACATATATATAATGGAATATTATTCAGCCACAAGAAAGAAATCCTGCCATTTGTGACAACACAAATGGACCTTATGGACATTATGCTGAGATAAGTCAGACAGAGAAGGACAAATACTGTGTGATATCACTTATATGTGGAATCTAAAAAAGCCAAACTCATGAAAACATAGACTAGAATAGTGGTTTCCAGGGGCTGGGGATGGGAGGAGGGAATTGGGGAGTTTTTTTTTTTTTAATACAGCAGATTCTTATTAGTTATCCATTTTATACATATTAGTGTATATATGTCAATCAGAATTGGGGAGATTTTGTTTAAGGGGACAAACTTGCAACTCATAGGTAAGTTCTGGACACACAGAGCATAGTGTTTATAGAGTCAACAATACTGGATTATAAACTTCAAAACTGCCAAGAGACTAGATCTTAGTTGTTCTCACCATAATAAATTATAATTATGTGACACGACAGAGGTGTTTGCTAACACTATGGTGATAATCATATTGCAATATGCAATGTAGCAAATCAACATGTTGTACACTTTAAACTCACACAATGGTATATGCCAATTATACTTCAATTTTTAAAAAGTGTTCCAGGACAACAAACATACACCGAGATTGCCCTGGGCAATCCAGACTGCATGGTTAGCTGACTAAATTATATTCTACAGTTACAAACTCTGTGTTTTGAGCCTCTAAAATAATTTTCAAATTAATACATGACATTTCTAGTAAACACATTATTTCACATATGCTCTTAAATTTTGTAAGAGTAAGTTATATTTTGGTAGTTGTTACCATGATAAAGATAAAAATGAACACACCATGCTTACTATGTACCAGGTGATACCTAAGTGTTGGACTTATTTTAACTCATTTAATCCTCACAACAACCCTATAAAGTAAGGATTGTTATTATCTTCATTACAGAGATGAGAAATTGAGGCACAGAGAAGTTAAATAATTAGCTCAAGGTCACACAGCTGAGTGTCATCATGAGTAGTGGAGCTAGGATTCAAACTCAACCAGTTTCCTCCACAGTTCATGATCTTGTTCATCATGGTTTCGGGGCACAGACAGATGACAACTTACATTCAGTGTCTAACTGCTCTTCTCCACACAGTAACTTGTATGGGGGTAGACTATGCAATGGTGTGAGAAACGCTTAAGAACTTGACATAGGCAAAGCAATGACAGGGAATGTCAGGCATGCTGCAAAACACAGCTTACTTGCCAAGAACATTCTCACTCTGGGTAGGTCTTAGTTAAACATAAAGAAAGGGGAAAAAAAAGAAAGAAGATCCAGTTTTTATGTTAGAAACATATCATCTGTTAATTTTTCAAACAGTAGGCTAAAAATAAAGAAATTTCAGGTCATAAGCGATGGGAAATGAGAAGAATAGTCTTGAATGAATTTATTAATGGAATAAGAATTTGGTGTCAGGCAAATGAAATTAAAGTCTGAAAGACTTTTAAATCTATTATCACTGACTCAAATATAAAATATTATTCCTGATTAAGAGATTAAAATCTTAGATGTAAGTTGCAGCATGTAGGAAACCAAAAAATGCCTCAATGTAGATGTTTCATGAAGTAATATGATTTTCACAATTTTTAAGGAAAATTATTTTATAGATTAAAAAATAATATATCCTTACACAATGATATCAGTTGTAATGTGATTCACTTCTAATATATTTTAAACTTCAACAGTTTTTAAATTTCTTGTTTCAGAATTACTTTTAAAAATAACATACTAATTTTCCATGTTTTCATGTAAGGCACTTAGAAGTTGCCACTCCATCCTAACAAGTGAAGAGCTGAACAGACTGAAGAGTCAATGACTCTTCTTGGGTTCTTAAGAGAGGGGAGGACACAGGGCAAACGGATGCTCCCAAGATTGCAGGTACAGACAGGAGACTACATGGAGTAAGGACGTAGCAGAGCAGAGACTCAAGAGCAGACGCCACGACAGGAATGAGCGCGAGGGTAGGAAAACCTGAACTTTAATCGACAAATTGCTGGAGGCTCAGCATGGGCAACTCTGACAGTTAAAATCTCCAGGGTCACCTAGTCATGGCGAGGGGGGTGCGCAGTATTATAAGACTTACCTCCAGGAGCATGACCAAGTTTCCACGTTGGAAAAAACTTCTCTCCTGATCCAGCAAGGAGAAGGGGAAAGGAACCATTTTGAAATACACTAGAGCATGCAGGCCTCCTTAATAAAGCCTGCCCTCAGGGGAAACTAATTAACTGGAGCCTAACCTGCTGGGGTATTATCAGAGCCTAACTGACCTGGGGGAAGGGAAATACCTAATTTAAGCCAGCTTTAGCCTTCCATGTGACAGAAAGGACAAAAGCAACTCCAGCCAATACTAGCCATCTGGTCCCACCCAAGGAGAGAGAAAAAACTGAGAAACACTTGTGAAGTTCATGGTCCAGAGGCATAGTTCACTAAAAGGCTGAGCCTCTATCACAGGACTATAGAACACTTCTCCCTCCCCCAACAGCACATTACTAAAGGCCTATTTATAGCTGTTCCTTTTACTGGGTATATCTGGTTATCAAGAAAAAAATTACAAGGCATACCAAAAAACAAAAACACTGTTTGAAGAGTATCGGAATTATCAGACGGGGAATCTGAAACAACTTGTTGGGCTGCACACCAGAGGCCTACAAGGCCTGCACCTGCCCAGATTTAAGACCAAAGAAAGAGCCTGGAGTCAGCAACAGAGATGTCAATGGTTTAATGGATGGGGGAGCCTACACGTTCAGCCTATACGTCTGAAGCAAGGTCCTGGAGCGACACCCCACTGTGTGCGCGGATAGTGGGCAGGACATGGCAGCAGGCTTTGCTCCTGGGGGAAGGAGAGATTACCAGTTTACAGGGGAATTGATGTCAGGTGGGCTCATTAGTTACCAAGGAAACCAGTAGAGGGGCAAGCCCCTCACCTCCACTTTGATAAGAACAATCACTAGCTGGGGCCTGGGGCAAGAACATACGAAGGTCAGTCATGCGTGTAGGGTGTAGGTGAAGCAGGTACTCGTCGAGCAGGGGATGTACAGAGAGCAAGAGAACAGCCATCTTGAGTGGCCTGACCATACACAACTATAATTAATATGCCAAGCGCTCTAATGGATAAAATAGATAGCATGCAAGAACTGATGGGCAGTGTAAGTAGAGAGATGGGAATTTCAAGAAAGAATCTAAAAGAAATTCTAGAGATCAAAAGTACTGTAACAGAAATAAAGAATGCCTTTGATAGGCTCATTAGTAGATTGAACAATGCTGAGGAAAGAATCTCTGAGCTTGAGGATATATCAAAAGAATCCTGGAAAATGAAAAAGCAAAGAGAACAAAGACTGAAAAAAAAGAACAGAATATCCAAGAACTGTGGGACAACTATAAAAGGTATAAGTTACACATGATAGGAATAACAGGAGGAGAAGAAAGAAAAAGAAACAAGAAATATTTGAAACAATAAATGATAGAGAATTTCCCCAAAATAATGTCAGACACTAAATCACAGATCCAGGAAGTTCAGAGAACATCAAGGAGGATAAATGCAAAAAGCCAAAGACCAAAACACACCTATGTATATCATTTTCAAACTACAGAAAATGAAAGATAAAGAAAAAATTCTGAAAGAAACCAGAGGGAAAGAACACCTTACCTGTAGAGGAACAAAAATAAGAATGACTTCAGACTTCTCAGACACCATGAACCACGAAAATAAGAAGAGAATGGAGTGAAATATTTAAAGTTGAGAGAAAAAGACCAACAACCTAGAATTCAGTACCCTATAAACTTATTCTTCAAAAGTAAAAGAGAAATAAAGACTTTCTCAAACAAAAATTGAAAGAATTTGTTGCCAGTAGACCTACATTGCAAGAATGTTAAAAGAAGTTCTTCAGAGAGAAGGAAAATAATATAGGTCAGAAACTTGGATCTATATAAAGTAAGAAAGAGCACCCAAAAAAGGAATAAGTAAGGGTAAAATTAAACATCTTATTTTGTTATTCATAATTGATCTAACAGATAACCATTTGTAAAAAATACAAACTGTTTACCAACTATGTATGTATGCTTATCACATATATCTTATGTGCATATATATATATATATATGTGACTTATACATGCTTATAAATAAGAAATATATGACAGCAAGGATGCAAGGGATGGAAAAGAGAAATTAGGATTATTTTGTTATTCACTATCTGTAAAAAGGTATAGTATTATTTGAATGTGGACTTAGGTTAGCTGTAAATGTATATTGCAAACTCTAGGGAAACCACTAAAAAAAGTAAAAAATGAAGCATAAACAAATGGAATCCTATAAAATGCTCAATTAAAATGATAAAAGGCACACAAAAAGTGGAAGATAAATAGGAACAAAGAACAAGGTAACAAGTAGGAAACAGTAACAAACATGGTAGATATTAATCCAACTATATCAATAATCACTTTGAATTTCAATGGTCTAAATATACTGATTAAAAGACAGATTGTCAGAATGGATCAAAAATTAGGGCTCAACTATATGTTGTCTCTAAGAAGTCCATTTTAAATATAAAGACACAGATTAAAAGTAAATGGATGTCATGCTACCACTAATTAAAAGAAAACTGGAGTAGCTGAATATTAATTTCAGACAGAGTCAACTTCAGAGCATGGAAAGTTATCAGGGATAAAGAATAACATTTTAAAGATAAAGGGGTCAATTCTCCAAGAAGACATAATAATCCTTAATGTGTATGCACCTAACAACAGAGTGTCAAATTATGTGAGGCAAAAAACTAATAGAATTGCAAAGAGAAGTAGAGGAATCCACTATCACAGTAAGAGATTCAACACCTCTCTATCAAAAATGGACAGATCGCACAGGCAGAAAATCAGTAAGGACAGAGTTGAACAACACCATCAATCAACTGGATATAACTGACATTATGGTCAATACTCTATAGATAGACTACTTCATTCAACAACAGAAGAAAACACATTCTCCTCAAGCTCACATGGGACATTCACCAAGATAGAGTACATTCTTGCGTGTAAAACATACTTTAGCAAATTTAAATAAATAGAAATCAAGCACTGTATGCTCTCAGATCCCAATAGAAAATGATAACAGAAAAATAGCTAGAAAATCCCCAAATATGTGGGAATTAAATAACACATCTCTAAATAACACATGGGTCAAAGAAGACAGCTCAAGAGAAATTAAAGAATATCTCGATCAAGTGATTAAAACACAGCTTATCTAAATTTGTGTGATGCAGTGAAAGCTGTCCTTAAGGGATATTTTGCATATAATAGAAAAGGAAGAATATCTAAAATCAGTAATCTAAGTTTCAACTTTAAGAAACTGAAAAAAGAATAGCAAGCTTAATCCAAAATAAGCAGAAGAACAGAAATAATAAGAATTAGAACAGAAATCAATAAAATTGAAAACAAGATATCAATAGAGAAAACCAATGAAACAAAAATCTGTTTCTTTGAAAATATCAATAAAGTTGATATACTTCTTTCCAGGATGACTAAGAAAACAAGAGAGAGGACAAAAATTACTAACATCAGAAATGAAAGAGGGAATATAACTACAGATTTAATGTAATATAACTACATTAAAAAGAGATAAAGGAATACTTTAAATGACTCTATGCCCACATGTTTGGTAATCAGGATGAAACAATCAATCCTTGAAAAAGACAGTATGACCAAACTCACAAGAGAGTAGACAATCTGAATAGGCCTGTATCTATTAAAGAAATTTAATCAATAATTAGTAACTTATCCAAAACAGAAAGTACCAGGCCCAGATAGGTTCATTGGTGAATTCTACCAAACATTTAAGGAAGAAATTTTACCATTTCTCTATGATCTCTTCCATGGGATAGAATCAGAGGGAATACTTCCTAACTCATTCTTAAGGCCAGTGTTATCCTTATACCCAAATCAACAAAGACATTACAAGAAAAGAGAATTACAAACAAATATCTCTCGTGATTATAGGAATTGCAAAATTCCTCAGCAAAATACTATCAAATCAAATCCAACAATGCATTAAAGAATCATATACCATGACCAAGTGGAATTTATCCCAGATATGCAAGGCTAGTTGTTCAACATTCAAAAATCAATTAGTGTAATCCATCACATCAACAGGCTTAAAAAAATCATATGATTATATCAATAAATGCAGAGAAAGCATTTGACAAAATCCAACACCCATTCATGATAACAATCATTGTAAACTAGAATAAAGGGGAACTTCCTCAAGTTGACAAAGAATATCTACCAAAAACCTACAGCTGACATCATACTTACTGGTGAAAAACTTGATGATTTTTCACTAAGATCAGGTACAAAGCAAGGGTTTCCTGTGTTACCACCCCTTTTCAACATGGGACTAGAAGTTCTAGCTAACAAAGTAACATTAAAAAATGAAATAAAAGGTATACAGATTGAGAAGGCAGAATTAAAACCATCTTTGTTCTTAGATGATATTATTGTCCATGTAGAAAATGCAAAAGACTTTTAAAAACCTGGAAAAAACAAGTGATTATAGCAAGAGTGCAGGATACATGGTTAATATACAGAAGTCAATCATTAACCTATAAACCAGCAATGAACAAGTGGAATTTGAAATTAAAACACAATACCACTTACATTAGCACACTACAAATGAAACATTTAGGTATAAATCTAAGAAAATATATGTAAGATCTGTATGAGGAAAACTAAAAATTCTGATGAATGAAATCAAAGAATTAAGTAAATGGAGAGATATTTCATGTTCATGGAAGAGAAGACTCAATACTGTCAAGATGTCAGTGTTTCCCAACTTAATCTACAGATTTGATGTAATCCCAAAAATAATCCCAGAAAAGTATTTTATGGATACCAAAAACCTGATTCTGAAGTTTTTATGGAGAGGCAAAAGACCCAGAATAGTCAACACAATATTGAAGAACAGCAAAGTTGGAGAACTGACACTACCCAACTTCAAAATTTACTGTAGAGCTACAATAATCAAAATTGTGTGATATTGGCAAAGGGTAGACAAAGATCAATGAAACAGAACAGACAGCCCAGAAATATACCAACATAGACAAGTCAGCTGGTGTGTGACCAAGAAGCAAAGGCATAATAATGAGAAAACTAGGCTTTTCAATAAATGGTGCTGGAACAACTAGACAGCCACATGCAAAAAAATAAATCTAGACACAGAATTTACACATTTTACAATAAGTAACTCAAAATGGATCAGAGACCTAAATGTAAAACACAAAATTATGAACTTCTTATAAGATAATATAGGAGAAAACTTAGATGACTTTAGGTATAGGGATGACTTTCTGGATATAAGACCAAAGACACGATCCATGAAAGGAATAACTGATAAGCTAGACTTATTTAAAAATTAAAATATTTTGCTCTGTGAAAGAAAATGTCAAGAGAGTGAGTAGACAAGCCAGACTGGGAAAAAAAATATTTGCAAGAGACACATCTGATAAAGGACTGTTATCCAAAATATACAATGAACTCTTAAAACTCAACAAGAAAATAAACAATCCAATTAAAAGATCAGTCAAAGACCTTAACAGATACCTCACTAAGGAAGATATACAGATGGTAAATAAGTATATGAAAAGATGCTACACATTATCTGTCAGCAGGGAAATGCAAATTAAAACAACAATGATATACCCCTACATCCCTATTAGAAAAGCCAAAATCCAGAACCCTGACATTACCATATATGGGTGACAAGGTAGAGCAACAGGAACTCTCATTCATTGCTGATGGGAGTGAAAAACGGTACAGTCACTTTGGAAGACAGTTGGGCAGTTTCTTACAAAACTAAATATACTCTTACCATATGACCTAGCAGTCGTACTCCTTGATATTTTTACCCAAAGGAGTTGAAAACATGTCCACACAAAAACCTGCACATGGATGTTTACAGCAGCCTTATTACTAATTGCCCAAACTTGGAAGCAATGAAGATGTCCTTCAGTAGGTGAATGGATAAATAAACTGGGGTATCCAGACAATGGAATAGTATTTGGCACTAAAAAGTAATGAGGCATCGAGCCATGAAAAGACATAAGGGAACCTTAAAGGCATTTTACTAAATGAAAGAAGCCAGATTGAGGGAAAGATGGCGGAGGAGTAAGACGGGGAGATCACCTTCCTCCCCACAAATACACCAGAAATACATCTACACGTGGAACAACTCCTACAGAACACCTACTGAATGCTGGCAGAAGACCTCAGACCTCCCAAAAGGCAAGAAACTCCCCACGTATCTGGGTAGGGCAAAAGAAAAAATTAATTAAAAACAGAGACAAAAGAATAGGGACGGCACCTGCACCAGTGGGAGGGAGCTGTGAAGGAGGAAAGGTCTCCACACACTAGGAAGCCCCTTCGCGGGCAGAGATTGCGGGAGGCGGAGCGGGGAGCTTCGGAGCCGCGGAGGAGGGCGCAGCAACAGGGGCGCGGAGGGCAAAGCGGAGAGATTCCCGCATAGAGGATCGGGGCCGAGAGGCTTGTGTGCTCCCCCGCCGAGGCGGGCGGGGCTGCAAGCTGAGGCTCGGTTTCGGTTTCGGTCGGAGCTCAGGGAGAGGACTGGGGTTGGCGGCTTGAACATAGCCCGAAGGGGTTAGTGCGCCACGGCTAGCCGGGAGGGAGTCCGGGGAAAAGGGCCAAGTCGAAAGCTGAGCCCCTGTGAGCTGTGAGAACAAAGAAGAAAAAGGGAAATCTCTCCCAGCAGCCTCAGAAACAGCGGATTAAAGCTACACAATCAATTTGATGTACCCTGCCTCTGTGGAATACATGAATAGACAGCGAATCATCCCAAATTGAGGAGGTGGACTTCTAGAGCAAGATCTATGATTTTTTCCCCTTTTCCTCTTTTTGTGAATGTGTATGTGTATGCTTCTGTGTGAGATCTTGTCTGTATAGCTTTGCTTCCACCATTTGTCCCAGCGTTCTATCCGTCCATTGTTTTTTTTATTTATTTTTTTCTTAATAATTAATTTTAATTTAAAGAACTCTATTATACTTTACCTTCTATCTATCTTTCCTTCCTTCCTTCCCTTTTTGAGACAACGAATCGTCCCAAATTGAGGAGGTGGACTTGGAGAGCAAGTTTTATGATTTTTTCCACTTTACCTCTTTTTGTGAGGGTATATGTGTATGCTTCTATGTAAGATTTTGTCTCTATAACTTTGCTTCCACCATTTGTCCTAAGGTTCTATCCTTCCCTTTTTTTTTTCCTCTAAATAATTATTTTTTTAATTCAATAACTTTATTATACTTTATTTTATTTTACTGTATCTTCTTTCTTTCTGTATTTTTTCCTTCCTTCCCTCATTCCTTCCTTCCTTCCCTCCTCCCTCCCTCCCTCCTTTCTTTCCTTCTTGCCTTCTTCCTTTCTTTTCTTCTTTCTTTCTTTCTTCCTTCCCTCCTTCCTTCCTTCCCTCCTCTCTTTCTTTCTTTCTTTCTTTCTTTCCTATTTCCTCCTACTTATACTAATTCTCTCTACTTTCTCTCCCTTTTATTCTGAGCCGAGTGGATGAAAGGCTCTTGCTGCTCCAGCCAGGAGTCAGGACTCTGCCTCTGAGGTGGGAGAGCCAACTTCAGAACACTCGTCAAGAAGAGACCTCCCAGCCCCACATAATATCAAACGGCGAAAATCTCCCAGAGATCTCCATCTCAACACCAGCACCCAGCTTCGCTCAACGACCAGCAAGCTACAGTGCTGGACAACCTATGCCAACCATATAGCAAAACAGGAACACAACCCCACCCACTAGCAGAGAGGCTGCCTAAAATCATAATAAGTCCACAGACACCCCAAAACACACCACCAGACGTGGACCTGCCCACTAGAGAGACAAGATCTAGGCTCATTCATACACCACAACACAGGCACTAGTCCCC
>NW_006780496.1:325564-331363 GCF_000442215.2 Lipotes vexillifer
AGGGAGACAAAGAGGGAAGAGATATGGGAACATATGTATATGTATAACTGACTCACTCTGTTATAAAGCAGAAACGAACACACCATTGTAAAGCAATTATACCCCAATAAAGATGTTAAAAAAAAAAAAAAAAAGAAATACCACATTGAAAGAGGTAAAGAAGGAGAGAAATTTAAAAATAGGAAAGCTATATAAATAAAAGGCAAAAACAGAGGAAAAAAAAAAAAGAAAGAAGCCAATCTGAAAAGGCTACATACTGTATGATTCCAATTATATGACATTCTGGAAAAGGCAAAACTAAGAAGACAGTAAAAAGATCAGTGGTTGCCCAGGGTTGGGAGGGAGGGACAAATAGGCAGAGCACAGAGGATTTTTAAGGCAGTGAAAATACTCTGTATGGTATCATAATGATGGATACATGCCAATAAACATTTGTGCAAACCTATAGAATGTGCAACAGCAAGAGTGAATTGTAATGTAAACTATGGACTTTGAGGGATTATGATATGTCAATGTAAGTTCATCAACTGTAATAACTGCACCACTCTGGTGAGGGATATTGATAATGGAAGAGGCTATGCAAGCATGGAGGCAGAGGACATACAAGAAATCTCTGTACCTTAAAGTCTTAATAAAAAATGACATATTTTAACTATAAATGTTTCACTCAAAATAGAAAAGAATAGGGCTTCCTTGGTGGCGCAGTGGTTGAGAGTCCGCCTGCCGATGCAGGGGAAACGGGTTTTGTGCCCCGGTCCGGGAAGATCCCACATGCCGCGGAGCGGCTGGGCCCGTGAGCCATGGTCGCTGAGCCTGTGCTCCGCAACGGGAGAGGCCACAACAGTGAGAGGCCCGTGCACCACAAAAAAAAAAAGAAAAGAAAAGAATAAAGTAAAAATTTGACAATCAAAATCTAACCATCTGAAGTAACCACTGTTAATAAAATTGAATATTATTTAACATGTGGCACATTTATTTATAGAGGGCTGGATAAATAAATATTTTACAACAAAACCATAGTATTTTTAAAATAAAAATATATAATTTCAATTTTGATTGCATTTAGCAGAATTTAAAAACTGAAGTGGAACTGATGGGATTTCTGAACACTAGATAAAATTTAATCATCACCAGTGATATAATTTCCCAAATGGTCTGCCTTAGTTTAAGACAAATATGATGAAAAACATTGAATATGGAGTAAAATTTTAAACTATGTTTCAATTTTTTTCTCTTATGGATTGTGTTCTGCAGAATGATTAAAAATAAACACTCAGGGCTCCCCTGGTGGCGCAGTGGTTGAGAGTCTGCCTGCCGATGCAGGGGACACGGGTTCATGCCCTGGTCCGGGAAGATCCCACATGCCGCGGAGCGGCTGGGCCCGTGAGCCATGGTCGCTGAGCCTGCGCGTCCGGAGCCTGTGCTCCGCAACAGGAGAGGCCACAGCAGTGAGAGGCCCGCGTACCGCAAAAAATAAAAAAAAATAAACACTCAAACATTCTCTCACATTTCCTCTCCCGATCCAAATTACTGGAGAACTGGGAGCTTCCTATCCTGAAAATTCAGCACTGATGACTTCTATATAGGAAAATATCTTGGAGGAGTGGTAAGTGAAAATAGCTAAAGAGCTATTTTCTAGAACATCAATTATTCTCATATTTTGTAAACCACCTTGTTACATAAGATGTTACGGAAAAACCTAAACAAACTTTTTGGCCAACCCAACACATTATCCAAGTTAAGAATATGGTTTTTTTCTGACTTGTGCGTTTTAAAATCTTTGTTTTATATTGAAGTACATTCAGGCTCACTGACAGTTCTTTTCCCATTGTCGGTTGCATTGTTTCTCAGTTTGGAACTTCAAAAAAAAAAAAATTCACCCCTTGGAACAGGATTTTAAGAAATAATTTTTTTGTTTATTTTGCTTGCTTTATTTTGTTTTTGTTTTTTTCTAGAAAGTTCATGCCTGCTGCATTTCCTCCATGAAATTCTGTTTCCCTGATAGTTGGATGATAACTTGGTTGAGTATACATCTTTGACTCATGCTTTTTTTTTTTTTTACCTCACTGCTTTGTACTTACGACTTCACTATCTTTGGGTGTTGACAGATGCCTTTCTTCTTTTACCTCAGCATCTCCCATCAAGCATTGTTAGTTGGCTGGCTTTTTAATATCATTTTAAATATTTAATATTTCTTTATTTTTTCAAAAGGGGTTCATGAGTTGTATATTCTCTGAGTATTCTGTCTTTGTTGCCATTTTTTAATTCATAAAATATCTTCATGTTGCCCTAATATTTGTTTGACAACTTGATTGTATGTAATAATCTTTAGTTACACTTTCTTTCCCATTGAATGTTGCTAACATCTGTTCCCTTGTCTTCTGATGTCTTCCTGCATTAGATTAGGTTTGGTATAGGTCTGGAACCAGTCTGACATTTCACCTCTTTTTATTCCTACACGCATATACATCCACATGCATGCACACACACACATGCACACCACACACACACACACACACACACACACACATTGGTTTTGACTGAAGAATTCTTTATTTAACCTCCACAGTTTAAAACTTCATCAGGATCTTTCCTAGTGTAGATTGTTGTCAGATATTTTCCTACATATGCTTCGGCTCTGCAATTCAATTCTTCCTTATTTTGCTTAATTATACTTTGAAACCTTTTTCTGTGCCTTTGTTGATTTCCTTACTTTAGGGACACTAATTTAGATAACTGGCGTTAAGTCTGTTTATTCAATTTTAGTCCAAATTTCCTCAAATTGGGGTGGGAAGTACAGTATTAGGGGATAATCTTAGGAATTGTAAAGTTATCTTTTTTCCTAATACTGGTAAGTCCATTTCAGTATTCTGTTGTATTTCAGTATTCAGGAATTCAATTTTCCAACTTAACCAATGAATTTATTTGTCCTATTCCCAATACAGGAATTTATAAATGGTATATGATCTTATTTATTAAATAAGTATGTAAAATGGTACACAGCCATAGGGTGCAATACAAACAGAAATACAAAAATATTCAACAGACGAAACAGAGACAGAAATATTCATGTGTGATATCATTTGATATTTCTTGATTTGCAATGAAATATTCTTACCCTAAACTAAAGACCTAGTTTGAGGCTTTTCCAGGAAAAAAATTTACCCATATTCCTAAAATTCTAAAAGTTCTTTACCGTTTTTATTTGTGCTATATGCTGTGATGCACATTACATAATAGTAATTTTATGAACTAGAAAAATATAGCTTTGGAATCCCTTGGTGTCTTGAATGATTTTGGTGATTGTTGTGGGTAGAGAACAATAAAACTGAAGTGCTTATGCACAGGCACCTCACTTACTTGGTTCTCATTTGAACTTCTCAAATTACTTAATTTTACGTCATTTCAAAATTGCCTTAATTGATTTTCAAATTTTAAGGGTCATCACTGGGATATATTTTTATTTTACTGCTTTGTCTCTGCTTCATTGTTTTTCTCAAAACTAGCCCACTGAGATCTCTTGATACAGGCATTTCCTTCTCAGCCATATCTTATTGAAATGTCAACTAGTAGTAGAGTTTTCCTTTCCCTGGATTTTTTGTTTGTTTGTTTGCTTTTTTTTACATCTTTATTGGAGTATAATTGCTTTACAATGGTGTGTTAGTTTCTGCTTTATAACAAAGTGAATCAGTTATACATATACATATGTTCCCATATCTCTTCCCTCTTGCGTCTCCCTCCCTCCCACCCCTCCAGGTGGTCACAAAGCACCGAGCTGATCTCCCTGTGCTCTGCGGCTGCTTCCCACTAGCTATCTACCTTACATTTGGTAGTGTATATATGTCCATGCCTCTCTCTCCCTTTGTCACAGCCTACCCTTCCCCCTCCCCATATCCTCAAGCCCATTCTCTAGTAGGTCTGTGTCTTTATTCCTGTCTTACCCCTAGGTTCTTCATGACATTTTTTTTTTCCTTAAATCCCTGGATTTTTGAAGCTCAGGGTGATCTTGGCTTTTACATGATACTCGAATAATGTTGCCAATCCCCTGATAAGTTGTTCATATCAGCTATTTAGCCCTGATACCTAAAGCTTGGGAATAGTAATGATTCTCTTCATATTCTGCTTCTGCATTCCAAGAGTTATGAATATTAAGTTTTACTTGCCCCAAAGCAAAAGTATATTCACCAAGATATTTGCTGAGATCAGGAGTCTCTGTGCCTCATTTTAAAACAATAGCATTAATAAGAAAGCAACACAAAATGTATGGCATTTGAAAAGTAAGAGAAACAGGAATTCAGAATTTTTAATAAAGTTAAAAAACATCCGTTGGTTGAAAGTTACTCTGTGTAATGTAACACAGCACCTCACATGAGACGGATGTTGAATTCTCTCTTTTAAGAAACGATTCACAAGAGTGAAAGGATTCTTGGATTTTGACACTTACTACCCTTGGATTGCATTTGGATGAATTTCCACAAATTTTAAAATTTTTAGACAGTAAAAATTTCAGAAACTGATTCTATATAAGTTATTTATATTTTATTTAAATCATATAAAAATACTGTTTTCAAAGTAAACATCAACCTAAACATAAAAGTTACTTATTCCTCTTGAAAGACCTGGCTAATATAATTACAGCATTATACGAAAATATTGTAAATTTTTTTTTTTTAATAAAGAAGAATCGATTTCAATTCCAATTAGAGTTTTTTGATCAGTCCTCTTTTTCCTCAGAGACCGTAACAAGATAGCTCATCCAGGAGGTTAAAGGACTCTGGCACTGTGATAGAGGAAACTTTGAATTTTGCTTGCCTTCTTCGAGCTAATGCTCATGTTTATTCAACTTATAAAGGAACAACTGGGACTACGTTTTGCAATATTTTTGTCCAGCTTTTGAAAGAAAGCAGACTGTTGATTTGGAAGGTTCCCCAGACACAGATGCAGAGACTAAAAGATCTCTAAATTTAAATTCCAAAGCATGCACACTGTGCTGGACAGTGGAATAGCAGCCACAGTATGCCATAATCAAAACTTTGAGGCAAGTCCGGATCACCTGCTCTCAGGAGCTCTTAACTCTGTAAACCTCCTTCAACAGGAGTGTCTCCCTCGGCCATTTTTTTTTTTTTTTTTTTTTTTTTTTTTTTCTCCTCAGCAGGGAGAAATCTTTAGAGCTTCTGTGGTGCTCTCAAACGACTACTCTCAAGTCTCAGATGGAATCCAAAAGAAGTTCAAAGAACCTATAAATTAGCAAAAACCAAAACAGAATGGAAAAAACTCTTTTTAAAAAGAGAATACCAAAACTCAGCCAACTAAACTGACAATTTGGCTCCAGGTCAACAACTGCAACAGCAAAGAGAAAGCTCATATCTTACCGAAAAGACGTAAGCGACAGGGACTTTAAAGTGAGGCAATTAAAACGTGTTAGGTCCAATAACTGCATTCCACAGTTTTAAAACTTTAATAGTTATGAATTGCCTATGAATTGAATCCAGTCCCTGGTTGGATTGATGTTTAAGGACTTCCAAAAGTTGGCAGCAACCAACTTTTCCAACCTCATTACACCAAAATGCTTTGTAAAATGTTCCATCCAAGTACCTCTACTGCCAGCGAAAATCATGACATACCCCAAGGGTCTGAGATACCTAATATACTTCTATCTTTGAAATGTGTGCATTTTGTTTTAATAGAAAAAAATGCTTTGACTTACTTGTCATTTGAACTAAATCTATACTCCCAGAAATGGGCCATATTAACTCTGTAGCTCAACCTAATTTCTAGTGCACTGCCCTACGGATCGGA
>NW_006780496.1:331373-344833 GCF_000442215.2 Lipotes vexillifer
AGCATTCATGTCTGAGAAGTTGGGAGGTGCAAAGAGCCAGAGCCTCAGGTTCTAGTCCTGGGCTGCCATTAACTAGTTATGGGATGCCGGCTGGGCCTCTTGTATCATTCTTGGCACCCGTTTCCCATCTAAAAAATGAAGCCAGATGTGGCTAGTGGATTTCTTTTCCTTTTTTTTCTTTTTATTTTGTGACACAAGTATGCATAACAGAAAATGTGGAGTTCTTCGGGAAGTAGAAGCCAAGATAGTCATACAGGCACTTCTGGGCTATGAGGTTTAAAATCACAGGACTGGATGGTATGAACTCCCTGGTCCTTCTTTTTTTAAAAATTTTTATTCATTTATTTATTTATTTTTGGCTGCATTGGGTCTTCTTGCTGTGCATGGGCTTTCCCTAGTTGTGGTGAGTGGGGGCTACTCTTCATTGAGGTGCACGGGCTTCTCATTGCAGTGGCTTCTCTTGCTGTGGAGCACGGGCTCTAGGACTGTGAGCTTCAGTAGTTGTGGCACAGGGGCTCAGTAGTTGTGGCACACAGGCTTAGTTGCTCTGCGGCATGTGGGATCTTCCCGGACCAGGGATCAAACCTATGTCCCCTGCATTGGCAGGCGGATTCTTAACCACTGCACCACCAGGAAAGTCCCGGTCCTTCTCTTCTGATTATACTTTAACAGCATTATTTATCATTGCTTTTTCTCATTCTCCTTACAATATTTGCACTCTCTCTAAAAGCACTATAGTCTCCCCATATCTCCATGTTTTTCTACCACCTTGCCTTTGCGCTGAATTTCTTCTATACTGCTCTCCCATTTGCTATTAAAATTCTGTCTGCCTCTCAATAGCCTGTTTCGTTACTATCTCCTGAACACTTCACTTTCCTCTACCAGAAGAAATCCCTCACCCTAAATTTCAAAAGACTTTGTGCTTCTTCTATTTTACTGTCTTGATCAGTTATATATGTATGTATGGTCCCCAACTTACAATGCGCTGACCTTCCATTTTTTGACTTTATGACTGTGCTAAAGCAAAAAAGCATCCAGTAGAAACCACACTTTGAATTTAGATCTTTCCCAGGCAGCTATACAATCACAAGGATAAACAACTGACACACTTACAACCATTATGTACCAATACAACCATTCTGTTTCCACTTTCATTACAGTAATTAATAAAATACATGAGGTAGTCAGTACTTTGCTATAAAGCAGGCTTTGTGTTAAATGATTTTTACCCCGTTGTAGACTAATGTAAGTCGGCTGAGCACGTTCAAAGAAGGCCAGGCTAAGCTATGATGTTCAGTAGGTTAAGCGTATTAAATGCATTTTCTTTTTTTTTTTCCATGTTTAGCAATCTTTAATTCAAATGTGAAAGTTCAATACAAGCTGTTTGTAGGGCTTGGGACTCGTTCTTTAAAAAATAAGAATGGAGGAATGCAGCAAAATGATCTTTCCACGTTTTCTTCAGAAACTTTCAAGGAAAGGATAGATCACAGGGCCATAAAAGATCCATTTAAGTCATACCCACTTTCTCCCCCTACGAGTAGTCTTACACCCATTCCATAATCTTAATACACATTCCTGAATGACGATTTACAGTTCAGGTTTGCTTACATAGCCATTTAATAATACTTAGCACCGGCTTGCTTCCTATAATGCCAAACAAATCAAATCACGAAACTATTCAATATGCATTTCTTCTTTTTAAAACAAGGGGGTACTTAAATGTAGAAAGCAATACGTAGCCTACAAATACATTTCCCAGAAATGGCATATGCCATTCAAAGGCCTAGACACTCTTATGCTTTCCAAGTGGAGCACCTATAGCTTAATGCGCATAGAAGCATGAACGGCAAAGTTGAAGATCAATATCATAACTAATTTTTCTATTTATTTGAAGCACAGTAAAAAAAAAAATTAGTAAACTTTGGAAATTCAGTTGCTCAAGGTATACTGCCATAACTTGAGGGACATTATACAGTATAAAATGAAGGGGAAAAAAGGGGAAAAAAATTCCCGTTTCAAACACTGCATTACATAATTTTAGCTGCCCAAACATAAATGCATTTTCGACTTAGTAATATTTTCAATGCACGATGAGTTTATAAGGGACATAACCCCATCATAAGTTGAGGAAGATCTGTATATGCTTTCTGATCTGCTAGATTGTGAACTCCTTTTAGCAACAGAACAGCGTTTTCATCTGTAGCAGGAAATAATAAATTGCTGCTCGTTCCCCCGCAAGTTGTCAGAGCTAACAGAAACTGATGTACATCCCAGAAAACTAAATGAAAGCAATTTACAGTTAATGTAATTGTTTTAATGCAGGTTAGAATCTGGAATTAGTCACACCCTCTACAGGAAACTAAAGCTCACCTTGGTGAGATTTGCTTTAGGGCCACCTCTGGGCCAGATTGTGCCTTTGAGCAAATTGCTGGTGGGAATGTGAATTGGTACAGCCACTATGGAGAACAGTATGGAGGTTCCTTAAAAAACTACAAATAGAACTACCATATGACCCAGCAATCCCACTACTGGGCATATACCCTGAGAAAACCATAATTCAAAAAGAGTCACGTACCAAAATGTTCACTGCAGCTCTATTTACAATAGCCCAGAGATAGAAACAACCTAAGTGTCCATCATAGGATGAATGGATAAAGGAGATGTGGCACATATATACAATGGAATATTACTCAGCCATAAAAAGAAATGAAATTGAGCTATTTGTAATGAGGTGGATAGACCTAGAGTCTGCCATACAGAGTGAAGTAAGTTAGAAAGAGAAAGACAAATACCATATGCTAACGCATATATATGGAATTTAAGGAAAAAAAAATGTCATGAAGAACCTAGGGGTAAGACAGGAATAAAGACACAGACCTACTAGAGAATGGACTTGAGGATATGGGGAGGGGGAAGGGTAAGCTGTGACAAAGGGAGAGAGGGGCATGGACATATATACACTACCAAATGTAAGGTAGATAGCTAGTGGGAAGCAGCCGCATAGCACAGGGAGATCAGCTCAGTGCTTTGTGACCGCCTGGAGGGGTGGGATAGGGAGGGTGGGAGCGAGTGAGACGCAAGAGGGAAGAGATATGGGGACATATGTATATGTATGACTGATTCACTTTGTTATAAAGCAGAAATTAACACACCATTGTAAAGAAATTATACTCTAATAAAGATGTAAAAAGAAAAAAAAAGAAAAGAGGTGCCCCTGTTGGTGGACATAGCCCAGTTATAAGGCACATGCTGGAGAAGTCAGGTGCAGGCTGGAGTTCAGCCTCTACCTGCCCTTTCCACTGGGTGATTGTGCAGAGCACAGCCTGTATGTCTTGCACAACTTTGTATGTTGACCCTGCAGGCTTCCTAGGTGAGTAGTGAGAAATTTAACTGGTAGAGTGAACTTGAATCGTACTTGCTCTCCTACTGTGCAATAGTAAATTCTCAATTCCAAGAGAACTTCTTAGAGCTTCCAGATAAAGCTTGAGTTTCTCAATTTGCAAATTATAATTAGGGCAGAGTTGGGCTAGAAGAAGAGAACGGAGTGGGACATTGGTTTGTGAGGTGCGGCAGGTTGAAACAGAAAACTAAGTAAGGGAATTGAAGCAAGTAGCCATGAGCCAGGGAACAGTGAAGGAGTGTGCCAGCCTTTTCTAGAAGGCCCCATTCTTAAGCTTGAAAGACCAAAAATGACCCACATACTTGACTGCTCTGGTAAATTTTACTCTGCTCTGCTATAAATGAAATTTGTATTCTTCTACTAGACCAGCATTTGGTCCTGGAAACTTGGTGAAGGAGGACTTATTTGGGTATGGTAATTTCCTATTAGAAACCCATTGAACTGGACATGTTCTCACTCCTGTGACTACTTGGCTCAGTAACCATTGGTTATTTAAATGGACTTGAAGACCCAAGAACTAAGAGTAGCAGAGATGACTCTATTGGATAAAAAGGTCAGATGTTACTGTGAACATCTTTTGTTGAAGGTAAGAATCGGCACCTCTCACACTTCCTGGTTCAATAAACTTTTCTTCAGTGAATTAATGAGCCAAGGTAAATTACCTATCCTATTCATTCTTAGTGTTTGTAAATTATAGCATGACTGAACTTTGATTTCTTCTAGAACTGAGGAGACAACTCCAAACTTAAACTGAATCTTCTACCTTACAATTCAAAATTTTCTCAGGATACATTTCTGGTCTAGGGTAATAGCCCCATCTACTCAGTCACCCTAGCCAGAAACCTTGGCATTGATATTTATCCTTCTTTTTTCTCCAAATTAAATTCTTAATTTAAATTCTTGCTTTGAACTTGCTTTAAATTCTTTAAAGCCTTCTCATCACCCAGAACAGAGAATCCCAACCTGGCATTTACAACTACCTATATCAAAATTACTTGGTCATTGCTTAAAAAATAAGCCATTTAAATCCCCACAGCCCTGCTCCAGAGACATCATGAATCAGAACCCCTGGAGTTTGGGGATCAGGAGCTGGAGGGTCATTGCTTATTTCCCCCCTCATAGCCCTCATCCTTATCCCCTTCCTAGCTTCCATCCCTTTCACATCCTCTGTTCCAATGTTTGCAGCCTTAGTTTCCTAGAAATTTACCAATTTAGAATATTTACCACTCTCCTCTTTGTCATATTCTTGGTACACTCCTACTTATCTTTTAAACCTAGCAAAAATATTGTTCAGAAATGTTTATAAACCCATTCCTCACATTTTCATAGAAAGCAAGGGACTTCCTCTCCACCTGCCAGGAGCAGACAGTATTAGAAAGTATTTAATCCCTCATCATACCATAAGAAAGATGGAGTGGTATATAGTCATGAACAAGTGTTTCAGGCCTTTTGGAGCTATACTGCTTTGTTTTAGACATACCTGGCTAAAGTATGTGTGGCTTCTTCTGCTCCTTTTGGATCTCAGTTCTCTGTGGTCCATGAGAGCTAGGACCCTCTATGTTGCAGCCTGGGTTGGTATCCACTTTGTAGGTCCTATTTCCCTATAGGGTGGAAGCCAAGGTCAAATACTAAAGAAGTAGGGTAAGGAAGTTGATTCTGGCTATAGTTGTAAGCCATAATCTATAATCCACCTTTAGCAAATAAGTCATCAACTTGATCTTTGACTTCCCACTCATGGATATCTTATTTAGCAAGCATTTAATGTACATTTTTTTGATGAATAAAGGAATGAATGATGTTGATTTGTTCCAATGCTTCAGAGCAGCATACAGGAAACACTCTTAGAAGCAGCTTTCCTGATATTCTAACCTAATTTTTCTCAGTCATAATCACATTAACCTGACAGAATTAAATAAAGGAAACATCTTCTAATGCCTGTTTCCTTTCCTCTTATCATGAACCCGTAAGCAGTCTCTTCTATAATCAAAGGACCACATCCACTCGATAAACTGTCTCAAGCTTTCTTCTTTTAATAGAGCCTACCAGCTCTTGGATTTGCTCATTTCTTTAAATGCCATGATTGGTAACTTTCCTAGAGCTCCACGTAAATTTCCCACTTATAACCCCAGACAATCACTTTTAGTAAGAGTTTGTTTGGGATTGCCAAAAAAAACAGAACAAAACAAAACAAAAACAAAAAAACACAATGAATACCTCAGAGCATCAAAAATAAAGCAAAAAGGTTATTTTATAATAATATATGTATATAACTTACTTATTCTTAACAGTAGGTAATTTTAAGCAAAACTATTATGCACTTTTGCTATGCTCCCTTTTCTGAATGATAAACATTCAACAACATTTTATGGCCATTACTTTATTATGACAATGATTGTGGATTCCTGGTAAGTCTTAGATTATCAAATTCTAAATTTGAAGTTGAGCTGTAAACCATGACACCACTTCAACATTTCCTCTGACCCAGTCCAGATAACATTCCAATATCATGAAGCACTTTGGCAGTGTTTTGACTGTTGCCTTTTCTCAATTGCATTCCCAGCCTAAAGTGCTTTTATTTGACCAATCCAATCTTTTCAACTTTCACTTGCTAACAACAGCTGATTGCTCTTGTCAAAAAATCATGTCACAATAACTATGCATTAAATTCTTAACCTGGCTGATAGTTGCATATGAAGAGCTGTTGCAACTGAAACAATCCTGCCGTGGCATAGACATATTTTAAAAATTAGCTTAAAATAGGTGAAAAACGTCTGCTTATTAGCTCTCCTTTTTTTCTCAGAAAGTAATGTTTCCTGTTGTACTTCTAGCTGAGGTATCATCTTGTGAGTGGATTAGCTGTGAGATAATCTGCATTTCCACCAACACTTAACTACTGATGGACAATTTTAGAGGTCACAAATAAGGTTCTTTATCAAATGAAGGAGCAAAGCAAGTTTTACGCAGTTCCGAAGAAGCAGGGAAGGTAATTTCTATTCTTGGCAACAATATTAATTATTGTTACAGAAACTATGTTTTAGTACCTGTTTCTCTGTGTACCATCCTGAGTGCATTACCTAATATAATTCTCATGACAGCACTGTGAAATAGAAATTATTCTTCTCAATGTACAGATAAGAAAATTTTGCAGAGAAAAAATATTTTTCTTATTTTCACACAGTCAATAAATGAAAAGATTACAGATGAAATATCGTGTTTTAACAACTGCTCCTCTCCTGAACAGTTTCCATAGTTTTTTGTTTTCATTTTTTCTAAACAGTTCTGGCATTGGGACCGAAAGAGTTTTCCCTTGTTCTGAGATGCAATAAAAAACTCCTGCATTAAGAACAATGACCTATTTTATGACCAAAAGAGTACTTTAGGAAAAACTGTTTTAGTTAACTTTGGATTTAGTGAGTTTGGCATCAAATATCCTCTCCTACTGCTAGATCCTCTGAAGGTCTAACCCAACTGTTAGTTTGGAAAAAAAGGCTTCCATAATCATAACCCTAGAATACTCAGCGAATTTGTCAAATTGAACAGAAGTAAACTCATCTCCAGCAGAGATACTTTTAGTGGATATTTTGGGATGTGTTTCACGGGGGCTATTTGTAGATCCATAAATTATACTTTGTAGGTGGCTATCAACTCGGCTCCTTGGTAATCTTGGCCCCAAAGCTATAGTTTTTCTGAAAAAATTAAAGAGTTTCTGGAGAGTAGAAAGAGCAGGATTTGGGCTCTTGAGAAGTGAGAGAAACCAAGGAAGAACCTGCTCACAGGACAAGTGGCATAAGTCAAGTCAAAGTGTTTCAAAGCTTTTTTAGATCCCATATGTAAGTGATATATAGTGGTAATCGTACTGCAATATATAAATGTATCAAAGGAACACACTGTACACCTTAAACTTATGCAATGTCATATGTCAATTATAGCTCAATAAAAATACAATTAGTTAATTAACTTAAAAAAGTGTTTCAAAGCAAAGATTTACACATGCAGGGACAAGACGGAAATCCATTTCCTGGATCCAGAGACCAAAGGCACGTGGGGATAGCATGGAGCTGAGCTTCTGAGTTCTAGGTTCAGGTTTCTTAAACGCTTCTTGAAATGGAGAAAGGAAAGTGCTTAAGTTCGTATTTCTGTGTGTGTGTGTGTGCTGGTATGTCCAGCAGAAATGGAATGGATTTGTTATATTACTTAAAATTGGCTTTTCATGAAAAAGAAACCCTTTTCATTTTCATAAATTAAGATTATAAGGTAGATATCCTGAAATGTCTCTTCTTCCTCGTAGTCATCATCATATCATCATGTATAACAGTGGTTCTCAGTCTTCGCTGCTCACTAGAACTACTCGGAGAGATTTCAAACTTCTCAGGGCCCAGGCCACCCTCCAGACCAATTAGCACAGAATTGCTGTGGAAACCAGGCGACAGCATTTTTTTAAATCCCCAGGTGATGCTGAAGTCAAGCCAAGGCTGAGAACAATAATCATTATTTCATCATTTTCCATCATCATTATCACATAATTGTTATTTGATGTTTAACTGTCCAAGACATCAAGGTACAGGACACATAAGGAAAATGTCTTAAAATGGACGCCTCTTTGTAGCTCCTCATCATCCAGAAGTTACCATTCCGTTCTTCATTTATTCAATAATAAACATATTCAGGGCTTCCCTGGTGGCGCAGTGGTTGAGAGTCCACCTGCTGATGGACTGGGTTCATGCCCTGGTCCAGGAAGAAGCCACATGCCGCGGAGCGGCTGGGCCCGTGAGCCATGGTTGCTGAGCCTGCGCGTCCGGAGCCTGTGCTCCGCAACGGGAGAGGCCACAACAGTGAGAGGCCCGCGTACCGCCAAAAAAATAAAAATAAAAATAATAATAATAAACATATTCAATAAATATTGACTAAAGGCTGGATGCAATGCTAGATGTTAAACCAACAATGGTAAACAGTAGAAATAGCTTCTGACCTCTCAGAACTTCAGCAGAATAGACACAGAACATAGAGGGGACCATAGGAAATTTTCTAGCTATATTCCTGATGTTGGCCAAAAGCAACCACCAACACCACCGCCAAAAACACTTCTGCCTGATACGTTAAATAAATTGTACCTCTTGATGAAAATCTTGGGCAGTCATGATGTATCTTTATTCAATGCAGTAACAATCATAGGAAAAAAGACTAATAAAAACCTGAATTCTTTGTTAGCTAACTGTCTACGGTTCTGTATCCTTCAAGACATAAGTGGTCATTTTAGAGATGTTAAAATAGTCACTTCAGGTGAAAAATACGTTAAATTGATCTATTAAACAGATGCACAGAACATAATTAAACTAGCAAAAAAGTTAGAAGAACTTATAGTGAACATAAAGCTTTTTTTAATGATGAAATTGTTCTAACCGATTTTTTATAAAGTTTTGATTATGTTTCCTGGTCAAATATCATTAGCATATAATAAAGGTATCATGTGGCATACATCTGTGTCAAAATTACTGTGGGCTTTGGGGTTTCCTCGCTGGGACTAATACATAGTTGAGCTAATTAGTCTTCTATTGTTCTTTTAACAGCAAGGCCAATGAGATATTCTTATTTAAAATGGCAACGTAAGAATTCGTTTTTTTCTCCAGTGGTCATATTTCATAGGAGGTATTTTTTTGAGCATGATATTTTAAAATCAGGTATCTTTTAATAAAGCTAATTTGTAGGTAATTGTAGGACTATATATGTACATGGTAAATTATGAGTGCTAGAATATTAATGAACAAATTATAACAAGTTTCTCTTCCCTTTATTAAGCATTAAAATGCGAAAAAAAAATCCATGACAATTGTGATGGTTATGGCTGATGCCCTTTTGACTGTTGCAATTTTGAAGATAACTTTAGTCAGCTGGAAAGTATATGTTAAAAGGGAATAGCTCAAGTGAAACAAATTCTTCTTGCTTTTGTCTCCAGGTGAACTGCACTGTGAAAGGACACAAAATGCGTATGCATTGCCTGAGAGAATTGCAGTATGAGATAAGGTGTATCTGTCGGGTAACTGAAAACCTCTTTCTACTACCAGAAATATTAAAAAATTGGAAAAGCCTGTTAGTTTTTTTTTAACAAGTGAAACAAGTCATTTGGTTAAAAAAAAAGCTTCTTTGTAGGAATATACATTTTTCATGTGAGTTGTCCTGGTAGATTTCCTAAAAGCTGATGCTAGAAGGCAAATATTGCTACATGAAGGAATGTATGACTACTCAGGTGTGTGAAATGAAGTGCAGCTAAAGCACATTTTTAAAGAAAAACCGGAATCTAAGAAATGAAGTTCTTCATTATTTTTTATCTTATCTATTAAAAGTTTTCATTACAGAATGAAAATCGTTTATTGCTTCGCTTTTTGCATTGCTTTTCAATGTAGTTTCTCTAACATGATTTGGTGACCCTTCTTCCACCTTCTCCCCTTAGCTTGAAAGATTCTACTTTATATTATATTCTATATATATATATATATATATATATGCAAAATATATACATATATTTATTAGAGTAGAGACAGGTCACTGCTTTCAATTTGTTAAGAAATGTTTTCATGAATTGAGATATCAAAATATCTGTACATAATGCCAGCTTTCAGTAAAGGTCACATTTTACAGTCAGATTCTGACAGGAAATGTACAGCATAACTTCACATATTATCTGTTTTCTCACAGTAGAATGTGATATTACGTTGCTTAGGTAGAAAACACATCTTTGGTAAAAATTGCTTTTGTTGATGAAAAATGCAATAGTCCAGGAACTTGGGAGGTATATGTTTCTTAATTGGATGAGCATTAAAATATGAATTACTGGCTATTGGGGGGAAATGTATTTTGGATATTCTGAATTTTTTAAATTAAAAACAATGCAATAAAGGGCTTCTCCATGTTCGAGGTAGGTAATGATGCTCTGGTGCTGTTACTTTAAATTTTTAATATTGATTTCCAACACCTGACAACTAAATTGAGCATTCCTTTCTTATTATCTTTCCTTTCACTGTTCATTTTCCTCTTCCCCTTGACCATATGATTTATTTCTACTCTTTTTCCATCGTATATAGTCTTTCCTCCTTTCCCTCTAACTACATAAACAAAAGCAAGGTTAAAATTGTTTAGGGAAAACTTTACTTTTACTTCATATTTTCCTACACAAGACATAAACATTTCTAAGCAGTTAAAGAGCCTCTTCTGTCTTAAATCCAGAGAAAAACTGGGTCCATTTATGTATTTTAAAGCAGAGTGTATGTACCTAGGTTTATTTTGCTACACTGGAATACTGAACAAAGAAACCTATGAATTTTTTTAGACTATAAATTCATATTTCAAATGATTGCCAATGTAATCATAGGGTAAAACTTAATTTGCACAATTTGCTTTCTACCAGAACTTGAAAAATAACTCAGAACCACTGTCCTACCCTTGTGGATCAGTATCACTGCCTTTTCTTGTGCAGGATGCTATATAATCATTAAAGAGAGAAAATTTCGTAATTATTTTTCTTGACTGATAGTCTTCCAAATGGTAGTAACTTAATACCCTTATATATTAAACACTTTTAACACAGGACATAGTTTATCTAGTTTTCTGAATTCTAAATCATGATTTGTACACTCACAGGTGACATGTTAACATGAAAATTTCTCATTCATTTTTTTTTTTAAGAAAGCAGCCAGAACCACAAAGTAATTTTAGAGTCTATCTTGATACCGCTTATTAGCTTTCTGTATTTTAACAAAATCAGCTAACTTTCTCAAAAGAAAATACAAGCAGAAAATGTGACATGTCAAATACTAGATGTTCAAGCAGAGAATAAATCCTTTTTAACTTTGAAAAAGGAATTAAACAATGTCAACTAATAAATTAGAGTTCACCTTTTATTAAAAATAAATCAGCTAGAGTAATTTTAGAAATTGACATACTGATAACTATAAGGTACATATAGAGAGATGAAGCTTACTTTTCCTTGAAATATTCATGCATATCTCAAAAGTTACTCTCACACCTAGCCATCAGCTATTGATATCAATTTTCTACTAGACTCCCACTAAAATCTCTCACTTAAAAAGCCTGAGCTTAGGGCTTCCCTGGTGGCGCAGTGGTTGAGAGTCTGCCTGCCGATGCAAGGGACACGGGTTCGTGCCCCGGTCTGGGAAGATCCCACGTGCCGCGGAGCGGCTGGGCCCGTGAGCCATGGCCGCTGAGCCTGCGCGTCCGGAGCCTGTGCTCCGCAACGGGAGAGGCCACAACAGTGAGAGGCCCGCATACCGAACCGCATAACGCAAAAAAAAAAAAAAAAAAAAAAGCCTCAGCTTGGTTGCTAAAAAGCAATAACAACATTGAAAATAAAGTCTGATGGGTGCCCTAAAACCAGATTCTATAAGAGTTTATTGTTAATTATAAATAAAGTATCATATAAATCATATTCATCACCCCAGATTGCCTTCACCCTCTGTCTTCCTGGACTGCATCATCTCCACCTGGGGCAGCCAACAAGTCACTGGCCACTTCTGTGCAACCCGGTAGACCAGTCTTACATGCCAGACTTTTGGTTTCACCTGCAATTCCTGGATCTGAATAAAATACACACTCCAGGCATTCTAAGAAGCTGCTAAAGGATCCAGATGATGCAACCTGGCAGTGTGGTACAGTTAATTCTCCCATGAGTAAACTTTGTTCAATGGAAAGTGAAATACAAGGAAGAGTATGCAAATAAACCCCACCTTCTCCTTCCATTTCATGAACTGCTCTGAGTATGTTTGTCCATAAAGCTCTCCTGAGACCCTGAACGTGCACAGCAGAGGCACCTGTTGAGGGGCTGTTGTGAAGCTGTTGTCAGTGTGAGAATGTATGACTTTGCACTACTTGGCTTCCTTCATTACCTCACTTTCCTTATATCTCACTCTTGCTGTCCTGGGTTCATGCAACCCAAATAATCCTTGCCTTGGGCTCTGATTTATAGGGAATCTGGGATTAACCACACATGTGGCTGGATTGAGAAAAACACAATGAGACATTACTAATTTGATACTCCTGGCTTCATATTATGTAGCAATTTTTTTTTTCTTGAAGAAAAAGTATGTCTACATCCAGATTCAAATATTCAGAAAATGTATTAACTGGGTAGTTGGGGAAGTGTTCTGTTTAATGTGGGCCAATCAGACTTAGTATCTACTCTGACTATACATTCTATTGAAGAAGAGAGAAAGAGGGCAAATCCATGCATACACCTGGACTGGTGTGGAAGGAGGTAGGAGGGTGAGAAATACTGACAGTAGCAGTACTGTGGAATAATCACCACAAGTAAAACTGGAAAGATAGAAGAGGAAACATGAATAACTTTGATAGAAGAACATGCTGGCAGGAAATTCTAAGTTTTCATGTACACTTTATGTTCAGAAGGACAGATACCAGGAAGTAGGAATACTGAAATATTTCATCATAGAAGACAACTAGTAGAAATCTTTTTGGAAACTGAGAAATAGACTGGGAGCTGAGAAAATAAATTTACCCTTGAGATGTAGCAGAGAGAAGGATATTTGTCACAGAAGAAGAAAACAAGAATATTCAAAACAACCCATACAGTATATCTAATGGGAAATATGGAATTTGAATATAGTACACTATTTTGGGAGATGTCTTAAAAGAAAATGAAATCTCACTATTGAACTGAGGCACAAGGTAATGAAAATGATACTTATAAGACTTAAAAGCAGAAAATATCTCTGAAAATTATCTAATAAATGGCAAGAAGAAAATTTCAGGAAAAAAGCATGGCATCTGCAACAGATTGCCAGGAGGCGTGGCGTTTATGAAACACGAGTTGGGATTCATAAAAAGAAAACCGAATAATATTAAAAGGCAACAAGATAAGAGGGAAAGACAAGTTGTTATCAGGAAGGACTGCAAGGATATAAAAATGGAATAGCAGCCCTGAGCAGAAGTGATATTGCAGAAAATAGAATCAGTGATATAAAGTATACATATATATATATATATATATATATATATTTTTTTTTTTTTTTTTTTTTTTTTTTTTTTACCC
>NW_006780496.1:344965-357551 GCF_000442215.2 Lipotes vexillifer
CCCGTGTCCCCTGCATTGGCAGGCGGACTCTCAATCACTGCACCACCAGGGAAGACCTAAAGGATATATTTTAGCAGCTCTCCCAGACATCAAAGGAAAAGGAAAAAAATACACAAAACAATAAGAAATAAAATGATAGATATCTTAGAGAAAGACTGGAAAGCCAGCATATAGATAATTGCTGTGTTTGAAGAAGAAACTAGACCAAACAAAAACGATTCAGTAATTGATGACAAAATATGAAAATAAATCTCCAGGCCAAAGAGAAATTGTGGAACAGATTGAAAGAGGGTCACTTCATTCCAAACCAAATGAATGCAGAGACCCCCAGGCATATCCTAGTTGATGTTTTGATCATTAAGAATAAAACCAATTCAATCACCATTCAAGAGGAAAATGGACTACCTACAAAGAAACAAAAAATTTTAGCCTTCAAACTCTCCCCTATAACACTAAATTCCTGAATATTGTAGAATAACAGCTAAGGAATTTTTAGTAGAAAAACTATATAACCCAAGATTTTTATAAATACTATAGTTGTAATTTGTTAGCAAAGGCAAGAGAATAATATTCTTGGAATTCAAATGTACAAAAAAATATGCAAAAATATGATGTTGAAATTATGTGAAGATTAATTCCAACCTACCAGGAGATGAATCAAAATTAAGAGCTTAAGAATTGTGAGGACACTGTGTGCCAAATATTAACCTTGTCTCTCAGCTCTAAGCCCAGCTTTCTATAACCAGCTTTATAATTCTGAAGCTGGGACTCTGCAAGCTACATTTCTCCTTTACTGGGTGGCAATGCCAATAGGGGGTGCTTGAGGGAGACTAGGAAGCTGGAGCAAAGAGGAAGGACTTGTTTCTTCCTGTTTTCTTATTGTTCCTGTCAGAACCTCTCAGAAACATCCCTTCACCTCAGAAAGGGCAGTTGGTTCTAGTAGGCTGCTTCATTCCACATTCCCAGACCAGCCTCATTTTGCCACAGAGGGAGCCTCCTCAGAGGTCTGAATCCCATCTTTGGTGGGAT
The DNA here is from genome assembly GCF_000442215.2 of Lipotes vexillifer. NCBI lineage: Eukaryota > Metazoa > Chordata > Mammalia > Artiodactyla > Lipotidae > Lipotes > Lipotes vexillifer. Next base: position 345,995 of record NW_006780496.1, read on the forward strand.
CCCTTCTCTGAGAAAATGGAGTGTTGGCAGTAGTCAAGAGTGCCATCTCTTCAGAGGTCAGGGTCCTAGCTCTGCAGGTTCAGATGCTTCCAACATCTTTCTTTTGTTCTTCTGGCTTAGAGTTGGTTGCTGCTTCCTGCCATTACTAATTCACATTGTCTCAGTGTTCTTGTTTGCCTTTTTAGTCCTCCAGGGCCTGTGTAACAACTGTTCCTATATTACATTCTTTCAGTTAAAATAGCTAGTGTGATTTCTATGTTCCTGACTTGACTCTAATATAGTACTTGCTATCACATCAGAATGGGATTGGTTTGTTGTATTCTTGATCTTGAATACAGCGCTGAGCTCCTGCCAACTGGACATGGGTATACCATGGCACCAGGACTAAACAAATTATCACCTATCACTGGTGGTAATGGAATGCTTGCTGACAAAGTATTTTGGGGAATCAAATAGCTGCTGAACTTGACTGTTACAGAAATAATATGGCTATAGGACGAAGGAGTTGGAGAGTTCCTTTTGGCGATATTACAGAACCTACAGAAAGAAAATGTCAATCTCAGAACTTTAAGTTCCCAGTTCAAGCCAACGTCAGAGAACCAAGGAGATTCTGTGATGACCCTAAAAGAAGCTTTATTTCTTATAGCTACAAGTCCATCCTCATTGAAAATTAGACTCAAGATTTAATTGGGTATGTTGCATAATTACAACATAGAATGAATTCAAACTTGCTAAGATTTTCATGCAAAAGTTTTGGCAATTATATTTGGAATATCAAAGTTGAGGACACATTGGGGGACTCAGAGGAAGATGAGACTCTTGAACATCCCAAGGCTCTCTTGGTTTCCCTTAACAGTAGAAGCTATCTGTCCTCCTGTATCTTATCTGAGGATACTAGCTTTTGTTGCTAGAAGACCCAGCAATAAGTTCCTTTGGGGAAGTTGCTTTGCAAGGGGAATCATGATTTTCTTAAGATCCATTCCAATCCTCTTTGTTGTTTCTAGATATAAAACTAGAGTCCCATGTTGGTTATTCCAGGGGGAAAAATGCAAAGGTTAACCTGGGGGCAATATGTATGGGGATGGATTCTAAGGGTCTTAGACCAAATGGAGGAAGGAATACAATACTGGATTGGACCAAATTTCTTGATATGGGTACATTTACTGACATTTTGAATTTAATGGATTAGCTTATGCAGCTGAAAATGGCTTCAACAGTTTACTTGCTTAGATAACCAAGACTTGGATTCAATACTGACCAAAGACCTAAATGTAAGGCTAGGCACTAAAAAACTCTTAGAGGAAGACATAGGCAGAACACTCTTTGACATAGATCACAGCAATATCTTTTTTGATCCGCCTCCTAGAGTAATGAAAATAAAAACAAAAATAAACAAATGGGACCTAATTAAACTTAAAAGCTTCTGCACGGGAGAGAAACCATAAATAAAATGAAAAGACAACCTATGGAGTGGGAGAAAATATTTGCAAATGAAGTGACAGACAAGGGATTAATCTCCAAGATATACAAACAGCTTGTGCAGCTCTATGTCAAAAAAACAAACAAAAAATGGGCAGAAGATCTAAATAGACATTTCGCCAAAGAACCCATACAGATGGCCGAAAAGCACATGAAAAGATGCTCAATATCACTAATTATCAGAGAAATGCAAATCAAAACTACAATGAGGTATCACCTCACACCATCAGAATGGCCATCATCAAAAAGTCTACAAACAGTAAATGCTGGAGAGGGTGTGGAGAAAGGGAACCTTCCTACACTGTTAGTGGGAATGTAAATTGGAATAACCACCATGGAGAACAGTATAGAGGGTCCTTAAAAACCTAAAAATAAAACTACCATATGATCCAGCAATCCCACTCCTGGGCATATATCCAGAGAAAACCATAATTAGAAAAGATACATGCACCCCAATGTTCAGTGCAGTACTATTTACAATAGCCAAGACATGGAAGCAACCTAAATGTCCATCAACAGATGAATGGATAAAGATGTGGTACATACATACAATGGAATGTTACTCAGCTGTAAAAAAGAACAAAATAATGCCATTTGCAGCAACATGGATGGACCTACAGATTATCATACTAAGTGAAGTAAGTCAGATAGAGAAAGAAAAATATTATATGATATCACTTGTATGTGAAATCTAATTTAAAAATGATACAAATGAACTTATTTACAAAACAGAAATAGACTTATAAATATTGAAAACAAATTTATGGTTACCAAAGGTGAAACATGGGGGAAAGGGATAAATCAGGGGCTTGGGATTAACATACACACACTACTATATATAAGATAGATAACCAACAAGGACCTACTGTATAGCACAGGGAACTCCACTCAATACTCTTGTGATAACCTATATGAAAAAAGAATCTGAAAAAGAATGAATATATGTATATGTAAAACTGAATCACTTTGCTGTACAACTGAAACTAACACAACATTGTAAATCAACTATACTCCAATAAAATTTAAGAAAACACAAATGTTTAGGGATATAGGAATATTAGAATAAATTCATCATGGGAAGGAGGAGAGGGGGATGGCTAGGAGTGGAAGAGTATTGAGTCAGGATGAAAAAAATGGCTCAACCAAGATACCCCTCCCCCACAAGGAGGCCTCCTAACTGTGGCCCCTGTGCTAGGAATACAGATATACACACGAGCATGTTCTGGTCTTGAGGGGTCTGGGGGCCAGCAACTCCCTCCAGAAAACTGTAATGTACTGACAGTGCACCAAGCCTGGTGTGGGGAAGGAACATTTCCCCCATGTGGTCAGACAGAGCCTTTGTAATTGCCTATGGTTGGGCCTAAAAGATCACATACAAGATTTTGACCTGGAACTGAGCTTTTCAGAGAACAGTGTTGATCCTCCCAATAGAGATGAGCCAGACACCTGGCTGTAGCTTTATTGTACGCCTTCTGTCTTGGCTGGGGCAGAGATGTGCCCTCATTAGAATACACCCTTATTTTGGATATGGATTGTTTTCCTTGTCCACAAGGTTTCTGCAAGCCCCATTATTCATGAGCTTATAAATGCCTCATTCATTGCCATGGCATAAGCAACACTGCTGCTGGCCAAGGAACTCATTTCGTAGCAAAATAAATGTGGCAATGACTCATGTATATGGAATTCACCAGCATTATCATAAGCCCTGTAATCCAAAAGCATCTGGTTAGATAGTCACCCAATGATCAAGTCATGGCACTAAAGGGGTGATAGTAACCTGACATTTTTGAAGATTAATCTTACACGATGTAGTATATACTCAGAAACAAAGACCAATAGCTTTGTTTCTCTCAAAGCCATAATATGTGAATCTAGGGATTTAGGGATAGAAGTGGAAGTGGAGCCTCTCATTATTAAAACTAACAACACACTTGCAGAATTTTTGCTTCCTCTTCTCCAGTTTTGATCTCTGCTGATTAGAGATCTTAGCTTCAAATGGAGAAATGTTTTTCACCAAAGGACACATCAAAGGCATTGACTGGAGGTTGGAAATAGTAATGAGTATTAGTAGCAATTAAAGGGCTGAAATGATTAGATTACATATAAATCTGGGTTTAAAACTAAATGTAATACAGTAATTACTCTTCAATGAAAATCTATATTATTAAAAATATGTAATACCTATAATCAGTATCAGAAATACCAGTAATATTGTCAAAGCTTGAGTACTGTGTATGTGTGGGGAATTATCAGGAAGGGAATAAAATTTTCCTGTTTAAAGAAGACTTGAACAGGGGCTTCCCTGGTGGCACAGTGGTTAAGAATCCACCTGCCAATGCAGGGGACATGGGTTCGAGCCCTGTTCCAGGAAGATCCCACATGCTGCAGAGCAATTAAGCCCGTGTGCCACAACTACTGAGCCTGCACTCTAGAGCTCGCGAGCCACATCTACTGAGCCCGTATGCCACAACTACTGAAGCCTGCGTGCCTAGAGCCTGTGCTCCACAACAAGAGAAGCCACCGCAATGAGAAGCCCACGCACCGCAACGAAGAATAGCCTCTGCTCGTGGCAACTAGAGAAAGCCCGTGTGCAGCAATGGAGACCCAACGCAGCCAGAAATAAAATAAATAAATCTATTTAAAAAAAAAGACTCAAACAATTAAACAAACTTTAAAATGCTCTTGAGAACTTTGATATCTTTTATAAGGATTATAAACTGTACACATTTTCTAAAGCATTGGAGAAAATTTTTTAAAACGAATATAAAAGATATATATAATATATACTCATATATATATAATTATTTTCTTCACATAAAATGAGAGAAATAATAGGAAATAAATATATTTACAAATTAAGAATATAAATGATTAACGTAGTAAATGTATATCCCTTTAAATTACAGATGAAATTGGACTTGACCCGTCAAATTGGTTCTAAGATTTGATTTTAAAAATTAAATTCAACTACATGCTGTTCTTGAGACATTCCAAGACACACATGAAAGAATGCTCAACATCACTAATCATTAGAGAAATGCAAATCAAAACTACAATGAGATATCATCTCACACCAGTCAGAATGGCCATCATCAAAACATCTAGAAACAATAAATGCTGGAGAGGGTGTGGAGAAAAGGGAACCCTCTTACACTGTTGGTGGGAATGTAAATTGATACAGCCACTGTGGAGAACAGTATGGAGGTTCCTTAAAAAACTACAAATAGAACTACCATATGACCCAGCAGTACCACTACTAGGCATATATCCTGAGAAAACCATAATTCAAAAAGAATCATGTACCAAAATGTTTATTGCAGCTCTATTTACAATAGCCCGGAGATGGAAATAACCTAAGTGTCCATCATCGGATGAATGGATAAAGACGATGTGGCACATATATACAATGGAATGTTACTCAGCCATAAAAAGAAATGAAATTGAGCTATTTGTAATGAGGTGGATAGACCTAGAGTCTGTCATACAGAGTGAAGTAAGTCAGAAAGAGAGAGACAAATACCGTATGCTAACACATATATATGGAATTTAAGGGGAAAAAAATGTCATGAAGAACCTAGGGGTAAAACAGGAATAAAGACACAGACTTACTAGAGAATGGACTTGAGGATATGGGGAGGGGGAAGGGTAAACTGTGACAAAGGGAGAGAGAGGCATGGACATATATACACTACCAAACGTAAGGTAGATAGCTAGTGGGAAGCAGCCGCATAGCACAGGGAGATCAGCTCAGTGCTTTGTGACCGCCTGGAGGGGTGGGATAGGGAGGGTGGGAGGGAGGGAGATGCAAGCGGGAAGAGATATGGGAACATATGTATATGTATAACTGATTCATTTTGTTGTGAAGCTGAAACTAACACAACATTGTAAAGCAATTATACTCCAATAAAAAAAATAATTAAAAAATATATTATACACAGAAAAAAAAATTCAAAGTAACACAATAGTCAAATTATGTCAGGCAAGTGTAATCAAACACATAACATGTATTCATATTACATTGAATGTATAATATGTAAAATGAGAAAAAGTCACTTTATCTTATAAGGAGTATAATTCAAAATTATGATATGACTATCATGGACCACTGCATGTGAAAGAAAATTAACATATATATATTATCAATATACATTCTTGTAATGATATATATCATATATCCATTTATATAATATGAACATTATAACAATATTAACATAACATAGTATGTCATATCATATTTATTCCAGCCACTTTAGCTGCTTCAAACTCCTATCTTTTCCTCCTCATCTCATAGAGGACCACGAGGCTCTCCTTGAACTCAAGTTCCTTATGCTGGGAAATTAGGAAATTATCCCTTAGACCAGCAGTCCCCAACCTTTTGGGCACCAGGGACTGGTTTCGTGGAAGAGAATTTTTCCATGGACCCGGGTGGATGGATGCTTTTGGGATAGTTCAAGTGCATTACATTTATTGTGCACTTCATTTCTCTTATTATTACATTGTAATATGTAATGAAATAATTATACAACTCTCCATAAGTAGAATCAGTGGCAGCCCTGAGCTTGTTTTCACTTGCCACTCACTGATAGGGTTTTGATATGAGTCTGTAAGCCATTGATTTATTATGGTCTCTGTGCAGTCAAACCTCTCTGCTAATGATAATCTGCATTTGCAGCCACTCCCCAGTGCTAGCATCACCACCTCAGCTCCAATTCAGATCATCAGGCATTAGATTCTCATAAGGAGTGCGCAATCTAGATCAGTCGCATGCGCAGTTCACGGTAGGGTTTGAGCTCCTATGAGAATCTAATACCACCACTGATCTCACAAGAGGTGGAGCTCAGGCAGTAATGCGAGCCATGGGGAGCAGCTGTAAATGCAGATGAAGCTTCACTCGCTTGCCCACCGCTCACCTCCTGCTGTGCAGCCCGGTTCCTAACAGGCCATGGACTGGTATTGGTCTGTGGCCTGGGGGTTGGGGACACCTGCCTTAGACAGAGAACTGGAACAAGCATGTGTTCACCTCATGAATTTCTCTGCTTCAGAGATTGTGCTCTTGTGCTGCCTACTGTCCAGTGCTTAAAGGAGTCGGTTTGTGAGTTTTGTCTAGTTTCATAGTTGTTGTCTTTTTGGTGAACAAGTTCAGTACCAGTTCCTCTGCTCTAGCTAAAGCAGATAATTACCACAAGTGATTTTTATTTTCTTCCTTTTCTTTCTTATTTTCTTACTGAATATATATATTTGTAATTATGTTTTAAATTACCTCAAAAATGTGATGCAAATCAGAAGAAGGAAACAACATCCTACTAAATTTCACAGAAATTTTAAAACACATTTTCTGAGATAATATTGTACTTCATTAGGATATGTTTTTAGTTCTCAGCTTTGAACTTTGCTGAACAAGAAAAGAACTAGAAAGGTGATTAAAAAGAAGAAAAAAAAAAAAACTTGGAAAGGAATAAGGAATATTTCAAATCCCCAGAATAAAATATACTAATGTTTAACCAGTAGTTAATCTATAAAATTTATTTTTCTAACTCCTTGAATTGAGGACTACAGATTTTAAGAATTTATACATAATGTTAAATATAATCTGAAATACTAATAGGCATAATGATTTCTGTGTTGATACACATCATTCACTTAGTACCCGCCATATGTCAGGCACTGTGCTATATATACTATAGGTGCATCATTTTATTAATCCTCATCACAACTACAAAATGTAGGCAAAATTATACCCATTTTAATCCCATGAGGAAATAAGCATAACACAGTTAAGGAAGGTACTAAAAGTCATTTCCTTTGGTAAAGTAGTTACGTTCTTCTGGAGATATATTAGAATTAATATCTTTATGTGCACATGCACCTGAGGAGGCTAGTGGGAAGGTTACTTACAAGACCTCTAACTCCCTCTCCAGACGGTCCTGTTATTCAATGGATTTCAATATTCCAAATAATACTAGTGGAAGCTTCTTTATATTTATACTTAGCAAAAGTACAAAAGGGTTCAAAGTGATTCTAAGACTTAGGCATTAAAGCGGTGACTACATCCATTCTCCTATTACGTTATTCTCAATATACTTTACAGGTGGCCTTGATTATTTTATCTGTTACAAGCTACACAGTATGTGACTCTGCCTCAGGATGAAGAATATGCTTTGGATTCTACAACCACATTAGAAACAGAACAGAAGCACCAGTCTTCTAGTGCTAAATTTATTGTCCGGACTATATGGATAAATATCTCCACATGTGCAAAAGTCAAAAATTATTTGGACCAGGACAAGTTGAAAAGGAGTTTCAGAGATGATTGTAGAGAAAAAAAAAAAAAAAGAGAGAGAGAGAGAGAGATGATTGTAGAGAAACTTGAGTGAGATGATTGTAGAGAAACTTGAGTGAATAAAACCATTGCAGTCAGTGGGAAACCTTAAATATCCAGTTCCCAGATGAAGATTTATTAAAATTCTTTTCTGACTTTGGCTGATAGAATGAAAAACAGATTAGAGAAAATAATTGTAGGTACTTTTAGAGCCTACATTAATTGGACACATTCTCATAACTCTGTGACATACTATTATGGTCAGCCGCATTTTATTGGTGGAAAAAATGAGAATTAAATGGCATATGATGTATCCAGGGTTATACACCTTGTAGGAGATGAAGCTAAAAGCTGGGTCCAGGTAGCATGTAGTACTCTTAACCACTACACTGTATGGCCCTGAAACTCATTAAATACAGGAATTGATAGATTAAAAATTTTATATCTTTTTCGTTGTTTATGTTATCAACTGAGATAAATTCTAACAATGTTGGGTAGCCACTCTGGTGATAAGCTTTCAACTCTAGGTAAATGTTTTCTTAGGCAATTATTTGCTAATCCTTTCTCCCCCAATGGTACCCTGCCCTTATTTCTAGCCTCATTTCTTACTACACTGTCCTACTTTGAGCCGTCTGAGAGCTTCCTGGAACCTATTCTCCAAAAAGCATAGAGAGGAACCCTACTTAGTCTTGATTTATTCCTGTTTTAAAGGTGTTTTAGGTTTGAAAACTTTCAATTATGTCATGAATGGGGAAACCTCTCTTAGGACTAGAAGAGAAAAAATACAGTGATTTTAATTTTTTTGCCTCTTAAAACAAGAAAGAAAGAATAAAATTATTTTTCAATTAAAGGCTCTATCTTGGCCTAAGGAGTTGAGACGTTCAATCTCTGAAGAATTCGGCTTCCCAAGAGTGGGAATGTCAAATTTAGGTTATAGAATTCACTTGAATTAAAGCAAATTAGAAAATGCATAATTTCACTGGATTTATGTCATTTTGTTTTGACAGAAATTTAGTTATATGCAACTTCACTCTTTCTTCGCACCACAGTCACACAATCATTTCTCATTAAAGTAACTGGATAGTCAACAATTTTTTTTTTTTGCATCATGGTAACAGTTATTTCAATTAAATTAATCCAATCCCAATCACTGTTTCATTTGGGAAACAGTAGAATCACTTGCCAAACAGAAAACAAAAAAGTGGGGGAAGCATTATATAATTAACTAGGGCATTATGTTAAAAGAAAAACAACAAAAGAGAACTATATTGGGACATCAGAATACATGTTTCTCTGCCTAGGTAGGTGGTCTTTGATCACTTTTTTCCCTCATTCAGCCGTAACCTATGCACCTTCTCTCGGCTTCTCATGTCTCACCTGGTGTTCCCAAGCCAATTCTGGCAGAGGCGGGTAAAAATTAAGGCTCCTTGGTAATCAGCTTTCCCATTCCCCAAGTCATGTGACCACATAATATGTCATTCAGATTTGGATGTTTTGTCTAGGACAATTCTAAATGGAATGGGACGCTGAGATAATAGGCAAAACGAGGACAAACCCAGACTGTCCCAGACAAACCCTGGAGAGAATTTTAGCTGCAATTTTGTATTGTACAATTTTGCATTGCATGGGACCTACCATGTGCTGTTAAAGGTCCCTCACTGATCCCTCTGGAATTTGGTTCCTTTAGTGTCAGTGACTAGATATTTATGCTGCTTCCAAGTCTCAGTTCTTTTCATCTCCATTTTGTCAGCTTAAGCCATTAATACTGAGTTTTTGCCTTGACCTTTACCCTCAGATTTGGCCCAGGCACTTTATGTTCAGCGCCAACATCTTGCTGGGAACCTCAGCTTAAGAACTTGCCATCTTGCCTTAAACTCAATAATCTGCTTTTGCACTAGAACTTTATACATAAGTACGAACCCAGAGGCTGAGAGCTGTCCCCTCTGACTAGTCACTTGCCTGAGACTTGAAGCACTGTGTATCCCGGTTTCTGTTGTTATTGTACTTTTTTTTTTTTTTTAACATCTTTATTGGAGTGTAATTGCTTCACAATGGTGTGTTACTTTCTGCTTTATAACAAAGTGAATCAGCTATACATATCCATATATCCCCATATCTCCTCCCTCTTGCGTCTCCCTCCCACCCTCCCTATCCCACCCCTCTAGGTGGTCACAAAGCACCGAGCTGATCTCCCTGTGCCATGCGGCTGCTTCCCACTAGCTAGCTACTTTACGTTTGGTCGTGTATATATGTCCACGCCACTCTCTCACTTCGTCCCAGCTTACCCTTCTCCCTTCCCATGTCCTCAAGTCCATTCTCTATGCCTGCATTTTTATTCCTTTCCTGCCCCTACGTTCTTCAGAACCTTTTTTTTCTTTCTGACTTACTTCACTCTGTATGACAGACTCTAGGTCATCCACCTCACTACAAATAATTCAATTTCGTTTCTTTTTATGGCTGAGTAACATTCCATTGTATATATGTGCCACATCTTCTTTATCCATTCATCTGTCGATGGACATTTAGGTTGCTTCTATGTCCTGGCTATTGTAAATAGAGCTGCAATGAATGTGGTGGTACATGACTTTTTTTTTTTTTTTTTTAATCTTTATTTGAGTATAATTGCTTTACAGTGTTGTGTTAGTTTCTGCTGTATAACAAAGTGAATCAGCTATATGTAAACATATATCCCCATATTCCCTCCCTCTTGAGCCTCCCTCCCACCCTCCCTATCCCACCCCTCTAGGTGGTCACAAAGCTTGCAGTACGCGGGCCTCTCACTATTGTGGCCTCTCCCGTTGCGGAGCACAGGCTCCGGATGCGCAGGCTCAGTGGCCATGGCTCACGGGCCCAGCCGCTCCGCGGCATGTGGGATCTTCCCAGACTGAGGCACGAACCCATGTCCCCTGCATCGGCAGGCAGACTCTCAACCACTGCGCCACCAGGGAAGCCCCCTATTGTAATTCTTACCCATCATTTTTTCAGTAAGTTTCTATCAAATATTTCTCTCTCTCTCTCTCTCTGTCTCTCTCTCTCTCACACACACACACACACACTTCATCCATGGCATAGGTATCCTTGAGGGGGCCATCATTCGACTCACAGAGAGACAACTTTTACTAACAACTTTCTAAGATTATGGTAGGCATAGTTGGGAATATAGAGATAAATATAGATTCACTCCTGGCAGGATGAAACTTCCCTGACAACACCCAGCATCAGGTTTTTTGTTTGTTGATGGTTTCTAAATGTTTTAACTGGTTAAACAGCCTGGTTTAACTGCACGAGCAGAAGGGCATAAAATCCTTATTGGAAACTTCTGCTTTGAGTTTTCCTAAAGACAAGATTTCTCCCACAGACCTTTTTCAATTTAGATCCAAAGTACAGTGCTTGTGTGTAGAAGGACACCTGGGAGCTAGCGTCTGGATGTCTTTCTTACCCCAACGCTTGCTTGTACTTTCTCTTACAGCACTTTATCTTTTGCCTTTATATTAAGGCCTTACATGAGTATGCTCTGCAGAGTCTGCAAGTTATTTAAAAACCTATAGATGGAAAAATCTTTGCATCTTTAATCCTTAAGAAAACTTCCCATATGCAGTTCTTAGTCTGAGTCTGTTTCACAGGAAACCCTGACCTATGAATGTAACAAAGTTTGGAAAGTATAGTAATCAGATCAGCTCTGAAGTTTTTGGCTGCAGGGAAGTGGAGATTGTTTATCTAGGGTTCTCTAATCTTTTTTTTTTTTTTTTTTTTTTTTTC
>NW_006780496.1:357608-368190 GCF_000442215.2 Lipotes vexillifer
GGCAGGCGGACTCTCAACCACTGCGCCACCAGGGAAGCCCCTCTAATCTTTTTTGATCTTCTTCATCTTTGTTATCGGTTGAACTGTGTATCTCCCCCCAGTTCATATGTTGAAGTTCTAACCCCCAGAACCTCAAAATGGGACTGTATTTGGAAACAAGGCCATTGCAGTTATAAGTTAAGATGAGGTCATACAGGAGTAGAGTGGACCCCTAATCCAACATGACTGGTGTTCTTATATAAATGGAAAATTTGGGCACATGCACATGCAATCACACACACACAAACACACATAAATACATACACACAGAATGCTATGTGAAGATAAAAGTAGATATCAGGGTGATGCAGCAGAAGACAAGGAATACCAAAGATTGACAGTAAACCACCAGAAGCTAAGAGAGAGGCATGAAACAGATTTCTCCCTCACAGTCCTGCATGTGACTAACCCTGCATGACACTGATCTTGGACATCTAGCCTTTAGAACTCTGAGACAATAAATTTCTTCTGTTTAAGCCACTCAGTCCATGGTACTTTGTTACAACAGCCCTAGCAAACTAACACAGTCTTTGCTGAAGATTTGAATTCACAGTAAGGTAATTCTGATTTGTTTACTGGTCACACAAACAAAAAAGTAGCTATAGCAGAAGCCAAGGTAGCAAAGTGTCAGAAATGACTTTGGAACACTGGAATTGAAACAAGTTTTATAGATAACACAAAGTTTTATATATTTGAGTTTGAGGTAGTGATGGGATGCCATTCAGAGGATTCGCAATTTAGGTTTAGAGAAGGGCTGAACTTAGAGAGGTACATATGAGAATAATTTTCATAGAGGCAACTTTTGAAGAAATTGGATTGCTAATCATTAACTGTAGGCTGGACCAGGAGTGAGCCCAACTATAATTTAAAGGTAGTATCGTAGCAGGTTGTAATGGTTTCTGTGGGTAGTGCTAGAGGAGTTGGGGAGATGCAACCACTGCCAGTCAGCAGCTATAGTTTTCCAGCCATTAAGGAAGAGAGTGATTTACCCAAAAATGTTCAAGAACCAAATTTCATAGTGAGAAATAATGCAGGTTCTAAGAACTTGGAGCTAAGGCCAAAAGCACAGTATGAAAAGTTCAACAGAAAACTCAGGTTAAAATTAGTTGGTGCCAAGACAGTTCACTGGAGGAAAGAATAATCTTTTCAACAAGTGGTGCTAGAACAACTGGATATCTATATGCAAAAGAATAAAGTTGGGCCCATATATTACACCATATGTAAGCATTAACCCAAAATGGATCAAAGACCTAAATATAAAAGCTAAAACTATTAAACTCTTAGAAGAAAATATAGGCATAAATTTTTATGACCTTGGATTAAGCAATTGTCTCTTAAATATGATAGTAAAAGGATAAGCAACAACAACAAAAATTGATAAGTAGACAAAAATTTAAAACCTTTTGTAGTTTAAAGGATACCATCAAAAAAGTGAAATGACAACCTACAGAATGGGAAAAAAACTTTGCAAATCATATATTTCATAAGGAACTTGTATCTAGAATATATAGGGAGCTATTACAACTGAGTAATAAAACGACATAATTAAAATACGGGCAAAAGATCTGAATAGACATTTCTACAGCCTAGAGATACAAATGGCTAATAGGCACATAAAAAGATGCTCACATAATTAGCCTACACAATTTCCATCAGGGAAATGGAAATCAAAATCAGAAGATACTTTTGCATAAATTAGAATGAATATAATGAAAAAGAAAAGTGATAGTAAGTGTTGTTAAGAATTGGAGATATTAGAACTGCTACACACTGATAGAAAAAAAAGTAAGCTGGTACAGTCACGTTGGAAAACAGTCTGGTATTACGTCTAAGGATTAAACATAGAGTTACCATATGACTCAACAATTCTACTACTAGGCATATAACTGAGAGAAACAAAAACATAGTTAACATAAAAACTTACACAAATATTAATAGTAGCATTATTCATAAAAACCAAAAGTGGAAACATCCCAAATGTCCATGAACTGATGAATGGATAAACAAAATGTGGTATATCCTTACAATCAATGCATTTGACAATAAAAAGAAATCAAATACTAATTCCTGCTACAACTTTGATGGACCTTTAAACATTACGGTAAGTGAAAGTCATTCAGAAAGGACCACGTATTCCATTTATATAAAATGTCAAAAATAAGAAGATATATGGAGATAGAAAGTAGATTGCTTAGGGTTGGTTGCCTGCGGGGGGCAATGGGGTTGGGAAATTATGAGTAAGGAGTGTGGTATTTCTTTTGGGGGTGATGAAAATGTTATAAAATTGCTTGTGCTAATATAAAATTGTACACAACTCTGTGTTATACTAAGAACCACTGAAGAATATATTTTGGGTGAATTGTATGGTATGTGAATTATGTCTCAATAAAAACGTTTTTAAAATTCTAGTCAAGAATGGAGTTATAGTGAATGTAGACACAGAAAGCAGGTTTCAGGAAGGGGGTCTGTGAAACAACAGGATCAGATAGACACCAAAGACATAGTATTATGCTGCTAATTGACAAGGAATGTGTAAGAAAATATCTCTTCACTAGCAAAGATACACTGCTTGTTTTAGTCCATTCAAGCTGCTATTACAAAAATACCATAGACGGGGTAACTAATAAACAACAGGAATTTATGGGCAGATTCGGGGTTTTGTGAGGGCCACTTCCTGGTTCTCAGACAACTATCTTCTCCCTGTGTCCTCACATGGCAGAAGGGGGAAGAGAGCTCTCTGGGATCTCTTTTAGAAAGGCACTAATTCCTTTCATGAGGTCTCCATCCTCATGACCTAATCACTTCCCAAAGGCCCCATCTCCTAATACCATCACCTTGGGGATGAGGATTTCAACTTATACATTTTAGGGGGAAACAAACATTCAGTCCATAGCACTGCTTTAGTGAGTAGTCTCAATAAACATGAAAATGATTTCTTTTAAAATAAATGTCAACTGTTCTATATTGAATCTCCTCCCTCTTATCTTTCCTAAACAGGGTTTTAGCCAGATTCTATAACTTTTCTGCAATTTTTGGCTATTAGAACAGTCTATTTCTGGCGTTCAAGAATTAGCCACTTAAGTTTAAAATGTGTAAAATCTCACACCCAATGCCAAGCTATTCTCCTCCCTTCTCCCCCAGAACAGGCTGGAGCTGGGAAGGAAGAAGCTGTTGTCTGGTTCTTAGAATTTTTCTCTTCCTCCTCCCCTCTGACCTGTTTTCTACCCCTCCTCACTTCTCCCCTACCTCTCCCCTCCACATTTTAGTTGTGGCTGTCTTTGGGGGTGGTGATGAAGGAAATGAAGAAGGAGCAACTGTGTCATGTTTCAGAGAAGATGCCTAGGTGCAGAAATGAAGAGCCTCAGGAGCTTGCCCTTAGCACCTTAATGAGGACTTGACCTGCAGAAAGGTTGGGTCATTTCCTGCCCATGTGAACTGGCCTTTATTTACCTATTCTCTGGTCTCTTCCCAAATACTGGTATTGGCTTCTATGCCCAAAGGGTCATAATCTTCCTTGCCTGCTGCTGAGCCTTGACCCTTATTCCTTATGTTATTTTACTCAACTCTTTGGGAAAAATGTTTTATTTAAGCAATCTCCACTCTACTCCCAATCCTATGACTTAGATATAAACTGTTAGTTGTTACAGGTTGTTAACTCTAGCAATTTATTGTGAGGTTGTTACATAGAAAGTATTGTACTTGCAGAGTTGACTTTTCCTCTTCCTGTTTTGTCTTAATTTGGGCGGTGTAGAAACTGAATTGTCAAAGACATCAGCAGTTACTGTCACTCTCACCTCCCATCCTCTTCTTTGCTCCTCCTTCTTCTTTATCTGCTGTTTTCTCCTGTTTTTCATTGTTTTCTTCAAAATATCAGATTCCAGCTGAAACCCTATTCAAATCCAATGAAATCATTGGCAGCTGGAAACTGTGTTTCTGTGTGTGTGTATTTTCTGATTAATTGCTCCTTTCGCTAGAGTTCAACCATTTTATCCTGGTGGTGGCATGTTGAATACAAAGGCACGCTAAGTACTAAATAATTTATTTCTAGCTCTTTCAAACACTACCATGTTCTCTGGTGACCTGGGCAGCAGTGGTGATTATATTTGTAGACTTGCCTTCTTTGTCAAAACTGGCAGTGGCTTTTTTGACACCACTAAAAATGACACTGACAGTACAGAGTCCTTGGGGTGGCCCACAAGTGTTTTGTTTTGTTTTGTTTTTTTAAGAAAATAAAAGTCACAGTACTGTGGAAAAAATCACACTACTGGCACTTAAAATCATACCTCGAAATGCCAAGGTAAAAATAACTTGGGACAACAGATCTGACTTTGATTAAGAATACTGTGGGAAACAGTGAGATTGAAACCATACATTTGTAAATTCTTCCACCTAATTCTGCCAGGCTACCTACATAGGGTGTAGCTACTCAATTTACGAGCTGGACAGGCATGAAAAATTCTTGTTTCTCTATGCCCTCTTTTAGTAGACAACTTTGGATCCACAATTGGAAACTTCTCCAGATGCCAGCCAACACAGATTTCTGGACAACTTTCAGAGCTACAGAGGAAAAGTGGGAACCCACAAGGTGGGAAGGGACCCTTCAATACCATTTGTCTTGAGATTCTGAAGTATGACTCTCACTTAACTACCAGCCAGAGAAGGCCACATGCTGGAAGAGGCACACAAATGAAAAATGAAGACTTTTACTTATTTGCATTCCATATATATGTGGGCAAAAACATTTTATTTAACCATTCTTGAGTTTACCTGACCATGATAGACATAACTGGAAGGAGAAATTGAATCTTATTTTTATAATTCAGTACTAAATACTTTTACCAAAGTAAAACAAGGAGAATGACAACCCAGATGAAGAAATTACACCACAGCATGAAATATACTAAGCCCTTGAAATTGGGTTGCACCTTCAACTACTGACCATGTTTTCCAACTAACTGCCCTTCTAAGTGCATGAAAAGAACAGGCCTGCATGCACTCTGAGGAAGTAAGGTTAAGAGTGTGGGCATGGTTACAATAAATCTTTTATTTTCCTTAAGGGAAAGTGAGAACACTTTCACCCACCACCACAAACTATGCAGTAGAGTTTCCCTCATTTGGAGAAATTGCAGGGTTCGGTATATCTGGAATGTAATAAATAAACCTCACCCTGGGAAAATCGCCCTCATGATCAGGTAAGTATCAATAAGTCCTTTTAGTTTTCCAGACTTGAAGTCATACCTTTATATCTTCTTGGGGACAGAAGAAAGTCTACTACCTCACTTTATCCCCAACCCTGGCTCATCATGGCTAAATATCCCAGATGTTTCTAACTCATCTATCTTCTTCCACTTTCTTCTCTCTCAGTCTTTCATTTTCACCCTATGTATCTATGTCAGGTAGACTAGCTTTCCCGAACTCCACCCATCTTAACACTCCTATGCTTAAGAATCAAATATGGCTCTTTGTTGTCCATCAAATCACGTACAGTCATGTTAGCCTGGCACTTTATTTTTCAATGGTCTCTCTATCTACCAGCACCCATTTCCACTCCCATATCTTCACCTTATTCCACACATTTCAAGGTCTTTTCTACTTTCTCTCTCTCTCGCCTCATCTCCACCAGGAGTGCGTCTCCATCTACTTTGCTCCCTCCTCCAGTGTTTCTCAACCATGGTACCAAAATTTCTGTTGCCTGGAGAGATTCTGATATGCCCCTCTTTCCTTCACCCCATTAAGAATCATAGTTTTTGTTTATCCTACTAGATAGGGATTTGTAAAGCTTTACTTTCCTTGATTTGCATCATGAAAGCCAAAGTCACTGGTTTTGATCTCTTCTTAAATATAAAATTGTTGTAATATCGAAGATTCTTTTTTCATATAACACCCTTCCTCTCCACTTCGAAGAAGCTGATATTCTCCCTCCTTTGAAAATCACAAACATATTTAAGTCCTTGCGTGTCAGCATAATCTCAATCTTCCCTAAATGTCATCTTTATTCTCCCTTCTTTGAACATTTATGGCACTTATAAATGATACATACTTATTACTTATTTCAGGTGTGTTATTTTTAATTCCTCAATGAAATGAATAAACTTCTTAAAAACAGCGGTCATGTCATATTTCTCAATATTTCCTTCTACCCTAATGACAAGCATATGATAAATATTAAAGTTCATATTATCGATTATTCTGCTCAATAATTGGAAATATCTATCATAAAGTCTGAATTATGACTGCTCACTAGTGTTTGTAAAAACCAAACACACAGATAATCCATGTATTTATGAAAGGAAAATTACAGTCTTCAGGCTCTGGGCAAATTTTTTACACATGCAAAAATACTCAGAAAAATAACATTAGGGATAATGAACTGTATGTTTCTGAGCTGGATGAGGTTTTCAAGGTAATCACTACCATATAGTTAGTGACAAGTTCTCTCAGTGCCTAACAGTTTCTGGGAATCTGTGGATGGCTTACTCATTAAACTGTTGCTTACAATCTATTCCCAACTTGTTTTTCCTACACTAATTTATCCCTTCACAAATTATCCCTTGTTCAGAAAAAAATGTATATGAGAAATACTTTCCACTCATCTTGCCAAACCTGTTAAGAAACATTCCATTTGTTCTTCCAAAGCTAATGTTTACCTTTTCCAATAGACATGACTTTCATCTGAAGTCTGATATTTTACAAGTTTTCATTTACCATTTTAGAAGTAATGTTTTTCCCATGTTATACAGGTATTCACCACCATTACTTTCACTGAATTCTGTATCAAATATGATTACGAAACAAATCACTGGAATATACTGATAAGAAACAAATTATTTTCAAACTACTTTAGCATGCACTTAGAGTACCCTGCATTTTTACAGGTGTGTGGAAAATTCTACACTGTTGCAAGAATGTTTTTTTTTTTGAGAAAACAAGCTTTGTTTTCTAAATAAAGTTTAATAATATATCCAGAGATGATATTCTCCTGTCCTTGGTTTTCAAGTACTTAAGGAAAAACAAATGAATTCTGGAATTTTGTTTACTCACATGGGTTCTGAAATATATTACTCAATAAGGTCTTTCTTCCTTTTTTAGGAAAAAAAGTAAACATTTTTCATTTCTTGACAATTCAAGCACATTTACAACGCATTCACTTGTTCTTTAACAGAGCACCAGGTTTGACCTCATATATGTGTAACACATGATCTTCCAAGATAATGAATGTTTTTAAGCATTTTTTGATTTATGTTGTTGGCTCACCAACCATTCCCAGGGAAAGTGAGGTGGAATACCTCCAGATATGCCCTTCTCACCTTCCTCCTCACATCTCTCTTTCCTGCCAAAATCTTGTTTTCACAGTTGTATTTTGTTACTGATGTTCACTCTGTGTGGTCCCTTTCTAACAAGAAAATAGAGAAACACCCTGGTTGATTTTCTTTCTTACTGTAATTTGAGACCCTTGGGAATTTGGAGGGCCAGTGATTTGCTCTCCATGGCCCTCTTTCCTTCTTCCTTCCATAGAGCTCAGCTTACTGGATGGATATAGAACATCAGGTGCCCATGACTGGGGGATGGAGCAGATGCTTACCCCAGTGCTTTTCTCTAGGTGTGTCCACATGTGCAGTCCAACCATTATGGATGAATTGTCAGATTAGTCAGTGAAACAATTTGTTCTTTCTAATGAATTAATTGGCTGGTTAGTTAAAATAGCAAGCCACAGTCCTCAACTGATAGGGTAAAATGGTGATTTTTATAAGGATAACCTAAATAATTTATCAAAAAATGTAGAGCAGTGTCATGCTCCGTATGCATCCTGGAAAATACAAACGTAATGTCATCTGGCTCTGCCACTGCACAGAGAGCATGTTAAGTGGACGACATTCTTGCTTTTAATTTATCACTCACACATACTGTATGAGTGAAGCTTTAAGTGAATACTTCTAAAATATTACTGTGTTGAAATATAGATCAATGGAACAGGAGAGAAAGCCCAGAGACAAACCCATGCACCTATGGTCACCCTATCTTTGATAAAGGAGGCAAGAATATAAAATGGAGAAAAGACAGCCTCTTCAATAAGTGGTGCTGGGAAAACTGGACAGGTACATGTAAAAGAATGAAATTAGAACACTTCCTAACACCATACACAAAAATAAACTCAAAATAGATTAAAGACCTAAATGTAAGGCCAGACACTGTAAAACTCTTAGAGGAAAACATAGGCAGAACACTCTATGACATAAATCACAGCAAGATCCTTTTGGACCCACCTCCTAGAGAAATGGAAATAAAAACAAAAGTAAACAAATGGGACCTAATGAAACTTAAAAGCTTTTGCACAGCAAAGGAAACCATAAACAAGACAACCCTCAGAATGGGAGAAAATATTTGCAGACGAAGCAACTGTCAAAGATTAATCTCTAAAATTTACAAAGTAGCTCATGCAGCTCAATATCAAAAAAACAAACAACCCAATCCAAAAATGGGCAGAAGACCTAAACAGACACTTCTCCAAAGAAGATATACAGATTGCTAACAAACACGTGAAAGGATGCTCAACATCACTAATCACTAGAGAAATGCAAGTCAAAACTACAATGGGGTATCACCTCACACCGGTCAGAATGGCCAGCATCAAAAAATCTACACACAATAAATGCTGGAGAGGGTGTGTAGAAAAGGGAACCCCCTTGCCCTGTTGGTGGGAATGTAGATTGATACAGCCACTATGGAGAACAGTATGGAGGTTCCTTAAAAAACTAAAAATAGAACTACCATATTACCCAGCAATCCCACTACTAGGTATATACCCCAGGAAAACCATAATTCAGAAAGAGTCATGTACCACAATGTTCATTGCAGCACTATTTACAATAGCCAGGACATGGAAGCAACCTAAATATCCATCAACAGATGAATGGATAAGGAAGATGTGGCACATATATACAATGGAATATTACTCAGCCATAAAAAGAAATGAAATTGAGTTATTTGTAACTCAATTACAAATTAATTGAGTTAATTGAGGTGGATGGACCTAGAGTCTGTCATACAGAGTGAAGTCAGAAAGAGAAAAACAAATACTGTATGCTAACATATATATATGGAATCTAAAACAAAAAAAGGTTCTGAAAAATGTAGGGGTAGGACAGGAATAAAGACACAGATGTAGAGAATGGACTTGAGGACATGGGGAGGGGGATGGGTAAGCTGGAATGAAGTGAGAGAGTGGCATTGACATATATACACTACCAAATGTAAAATAGATAGCTAAGGGGAACCAGCCGCATAGCACAGGGAGATCAGCTCTGTGCTTTGTGACCGCCTGGAGGAGTGGGATAGGGAGCGTGGGAGGGAGACGCAAGAGGGAGGGGATATGGGGACATATGTATACGTATAGCTGATTCACTTTGATACACAGCAGAAACTAAACAACATTATAAAGCAATTAATACTCCAATAAAGATGTTAAAAATAAATTAATAAAATAAAATATTACTGTGTTGAATGAGATTCAAATTTGGAAAAAAATAAATTCTTTTAAAGGAACAGGAACATTGGAAGTTAAAGAAAACAAAATCCTAGAAATTATGAGTTTAGCTTAAAACTTGGTCATTAACACATCCCTTTGGAATATAACAGAGAACAATACATTCTCACATCGCTACAGTGCCCTTGGTTCTGCAATCCTAGAGCACTTAATAACAAATACAGTTCAAATTAGCAACAGAGCAATAGATTTCCTAAAGGAATTACTGTAGACAAATGAAAGGAAAACAAATCAGCTTAAAGTTTAGATTGAAGAAATGAACCATGAGGCTCTCTTTATTTAATTTGACAATGTCTTCCAAGTCAGAGGCCATGTGACTACAGATATACAACTGAGTTAGAAGCCGGCTGCTAAGAACAACCACAACATAACTGATCTTCATATTACGCACTATGTACAGGCACCAACAACTTAGTGTACATTAACTTCTTCAGTCCTCACAACGATCCTGCGACACAGTGTATTAGTTTCTTTATGATGCTATAACAAATGGCCACAAGTTGAAAGCTTAAAAAACAGAAACCCATTTTCAAAATTTTGGAGGCTAGAGCCCTCAGATCCAGCAAAGATGTACTACCTCTGAAGGCTCTTGGGGAGAATCCCTTCTAAGGATACTTGTCATTGGATTTAGGGCTTACCTTGATATTCCAGGATTATCTCCTCATCTCAAGATCTTTAGCTTAATTATATCTGCAAAGACCATTTTCCAAATTAAAGTAACATTCACAGGATCCAGGGATTAGGATGTGGACATATTCTTTGGAGGCCACCACTGAATACACTACAGGTAGGTAATATTACTACCTCTATTTTACAAATGAAGCACACCAGCCAACATTTATTGGACTACATGCCAATATTTAATATTCATAAACATCCTATGAGATAGGTACAATTCTTATTATTGGCATTTCACAGATAAGGAAACTGGGGCTGAGAGAATTTGCTTAATATCTCACAGCTTATAAATGATGAAGCCAGGATTCAAATGCAGGAATG
>NW_006780496.1:368200-368986 GCF_000442215.2 Lipotes vexillifer
CTAGAGCCTACAACACTCCAACACTGAGCAACCCTATTCCTCCGACATCTACCGTGTACATTAGGAGGATCAAAGCGGGTGGGAATATCACAGGGTATTGAGATAAATTATGAGACTTCAAATTGCTACTCTGCTACTTACTTGCAAGCACAATGACCTTTTGGAATGTTTCCTTAAACATAAAACAGAAATGTTAATTATAATAATTTACCTATCTCACAAGTTACCCCTTCCATCCCATGAGTGCTGAATATTTTTTATTAATGCTATTGAGGAATAACTTAGGTACAGCAGACAGCACCCACTTAAATTGAACATATTGTTCAATTCAATATGCTTTGAAAGTTGTATATACTTGTGTGAAACCACTACCAGAGTCTAGACACAGATTTCCACCACTCCTAAAAGATGATTCCTGACCCTTTGAAGTCTATCCTTTTTTCCATCCATGACTCCAGGCAACCACTGATCTGCTTTTCCATTTCATTAAAATTCAATCGTATGATCTATATTCTGGGTCTGGCTTCTTTCACTCAGCATAATGTTTTCAAGGCTCATCTGTGTTGTTGCATGTATCAAAAAATCTATGCCCTTTTATTGCTGAGTAGTATTTCATTGTATGGATACAACACATTTTGTTTATCCATTCACCTGCTGATGGACATTTGGAGTATTTCCAGTTGTTAGCTGTTGTGAATAAAGCATCTAGTTATAAGAATTTGCTTACAAATTTTTGTGAAAACATATGTTTTTACTTCTCTTGGGTAAATAGCTAGGAGAAGAGCG
>NW_006780496.1:369002-451164 GCF_000442215.2 Lipotes vexillifer
AGAGCGTCTGAGTCATATGATAGGTAGAGGTTTAAATGTTAAAATGCCAAACAGTTTTTCAAATTAACTGCACCAACTTACATTCTGACCTAATTTGTTAAACTTGGCATTTTTGGCAATCAAGAATGTATAAGGGGCTTCCCTGGTGGCGCAGTCGTTGAGAGTCTGCCTGCCGATGCAGGGGACACGGGTTTGTGCCTCGGTCCAGGAAGATCCCACATGCCGTGGAGTGCCTAGGCCCGTGAGCCATGGCCGCTGAGCCTGCGCGTCCGGAGCCTGTGCTCCGCAAAGGAAAAAAAAAAAAAAAAAAAAAGAATGTATAAGAAGATACCAAAGTAGTTCAGGTAGATGATGGTAAGGGCCCAACTAATGTGGAGGTTTTTAAGGGTGGAGGATTTGTCTTTAAGAACTATCTTCCTTGGAGGAAAATATGTATAAAGCCTGGTGATTTACTGTTTATTGAATGTATGCCATGAGGAATGAGTAAGGAAGGCTCCCAGTTTGCTAGTAAAGCCAGTGGTCTCAATTTGAGCTTATACTGTATCCATACTTGGTTTTAAGACAAGCCCATGATTGTTTTATATACAAGTAACTCACCAGAAGTCTATCTGTGGAAGAGACATGGAGACCTCTTACTAGTTAGAGAGTCATAAGGGAAGTACATCGCAGTAAGACTCACAGATTTGATTCACTACAAAGACTTATTTGTTAGAAAGAGGAAAACAGCTTATTTTCTGTCTCTCAGATTTATCTTTGGCCCCTTTTCCTTTGGACTATTCTATAAGTTCTAGGGGGGGAAAATCGTTTAAATAAACAACTGCAAAATCTGTAAAGGATCAAGAGCCATTGCCATTTGGCCCTCTTTGCTTTGTCTCATCTGATTTTTGTTTCTCTGTTTCCGCTTTCCTACCTTCTTTTGAGCTGATAGACTTTGGGAATTCAATGTTAATTCTTCTTCTGACTTTTAGCTATACCTCCATGCATTTTTTAATGGTTGCTCTAGGGATTATATTGTGCATCATCAATTTATCAGAGTCGACTTAGAATTAATATTCTACTTCTCATAAATTATAGGTAACCTGAAATAGCATAGTCCTATTTACCTTCTGTTCTTTGTGCTACATATTAACAGATGTAAAAACCTCACAACATAAGTTACATTTCCTTTAAAGAGTCTTATGATGTTTAAATTGAGAGAAGAAAAACAGATACGATATTTTGTAATCTCCCACATATATGCCATTACTGGAGGTCTTCATTACTTTCTGAAGATCAGAACTTCCATTTGGTATCTTCACCCTTCTGCCTGAAGAACTTTAGCATTTCTCATAGTACAGATCTGCTGGTTTCAGATTCTCTGTGTTATCTTGAATATGATCTTAAAGTTATCTCAAAATATCTTCATTTACTTTTGATTTTTGAGGGGTATTTTCACTGGAAATAAAATTCTAGGTTAACAGATTTTTATGTTCCTTTCATTACTTTGAACATCATACAATTGCTTTCTGGCCTCCTTTTTTTCTTTTTCTGATTAGAAGACAGATATCATTTGTATCATTAGCTCCATGTGTGTAATGTGTTTATTTTTCTCTGGATGGTGTCTTCGGATTCAGCAGTTTGACTATATGTACTCAGTGTGCTTTTCTTGGTATTAATCCTGCCTGGGTCTGTTGAGCTTCTTGAATCTGTAAATTAATGGTTTTCATCAACTTCAAGAGGTTTTTGGTCATTATATCTTCAAACAGTTTTTTTTTTCTCTACTCCATTCTCTCCTCTTCTGGGACTCTAATACCATGTATTTCCAATAACTGCTTGATTTTATCCCACAATTCACTAATACACATTAATTTGTCTTCAATTTTTTCTGTTCTTCAGATCGTATAACTTCTATTGATCTGTCTTTCTGTTTACTGACTTCCATCTGCTATCACTAATCTGATGATTCAATTCAGTATTTTTCTTATTTCAGTTATTGCACTTTTTCAGTTCTAAAATTTCAATTTCAGTTCGGGTTCTTCTTTATAGTTTTCTTTTCTCTGCCAAGATTTACCATCACTTCATTTATTATAGCTATAATTTTAAGTCCTGAACATATTTATACTAGTTGTTTGCCTGCTGATTCCAAATTTAGGTCATCTTGGGTTCAAGTTCTATTCACTGCTCTTTTTCTTGAGTATAAATAACTTTTTTCTGTTTCTTCATATTTCTATCAGTTTTTGACTGTGTGCATTCGTCCATGAATACAAGCAGTTTATATTATACATATCGATAACATAATATATAACCATATTATATAACATTTCTATAATACATTATAGAAATACTTGATCCTCTTATATTTCTCTGAAGTGTGTTTATTTTGTTCTAGCTGGTGGTTAATTTGGCTGAAGCCAAACTTTGTGGTCTTTCAATGATTGATTACCCTCTAGCTTTCACCTAACTTTGGTTCTTCTCCAATGTCTTCAAGTATATATTTTTTAAAATATTTTGTCTGAATTTTGTATTGTTATTTGTGGAAGGATTAGTCCAATTAACCTATTACCAAAAGACTGATGATTCATCTAGTACCATTTTAACAGTTTATAACACGAAAGGCAGATATTTGCTCCCCATTTGCCCTAGAACCTCATGGAATTTTAGTACATTTGTAGTACTATTTATGTTGCTGCATCAGGATCACCAGCAATGTGATGGTGATCCTGATCACATCCTATTAGCATCTCACAGAACATACTTTGGGAAAAACATGTTATTTTTTCACTTGAATATTATGTTGCCATTTTTGGGTTTTGGTGTCATCTGTCTACTCCATTAGATCATAAGCCTCTCTTTCGCCCTTTTCCCCTTTAGCAAAGATTAAAGCATCTGACACCTAATAAGGCCTTAATAAAAGCTCCTTGAGGCAAGAACTAATCTGCTATAATAGAGATATGATTGAAGTACTAGGAGCCCAAGTGATGTAACTCTCCCTGGAGAAGGATTTTTCTGAGTTGATATTGGGTCTTAGAGGAAGAATAGAGTTTGACAGACAATGTGGTAGGGCTTTACTCCTTAGGTAATGGTGAACCAACAAAATCTAAAACCTAGACAGTTGCAAATTTTTTTTTTTTGCGGTACGCAGGTCTCTCACTGTTGTGGCCTCTCCCGTTGCGGAGCACAGGCTCCGGACGCGCAGGCCCAGCGGCCATGGCTCACGGGCCCAGCCGCTCCGCGGCATGTGGGATCCTCCCGTACCGGGGCACGAACCCGTGTCCCCTGCATCGGCAGGCGGACTCTCAACCACTGCGCCACCAGGGAAGCCCGACAGTGACAGATTTAATTTAATTAGCTTTAATTTTAGGAAATTAGGTCTGCCAACTGTTTATAGGATCGATAAGAGACAGAGAGAGGTACACGAACAGTAGGAGATTATTCCAATTGTTGAAGGAAAACATAATGTTTATGGTAGTGATCAAACAAAGAAAAAGTAATAGTGATATTTGAGAACCATTTCTCCGTTACTTTCAAGTAGGATTTGGTGACCAGCCATATCTGGATGGTGAAGGAGAAGAGAGTCAAGATTGAATCAAGGATTTCAGCTTGGAGGATTAAGAGAAAGGTGATTTACTCATTCATTCAACAAACATTCAGTGACTACGATATTCCAGACATCACTGTCCTAGGTCCTGGGGGTGTAGCAGTGAATAAAATGACAAAAATACTCCCTCTCTGAAGGGAAGTTGTTTGACAAAAATAAATAAGGAAAAATGTGTAGCATGTCAGATAGTGTTAGGGATATTGAAAAACATAAAGGAGGGGAGGAGGATAGGGGATGCTGTTAGTGGATTACATTTTTGAATAGGTTGCCAGGGAAGATTTTACTTAGAAGAGATCAAAAAAAGAGGAAGGTGAGAGAATTAGCCACGTAGATATCTGGGAGGAGGGCATTACGGGCAGGAAAAACAGCAAGTGTAAAGACCTTGAGATGTGTTCAGTAACTTCAGTAAAGAAAAGAGTCTTAGTAACAGATGTCTGTGTGAGTAAGTATATGTGTACAATAATGAGAGATGTTGGTCTCTCTTTTACACAAGCTAGGTGTGGAGTACGTAAAGGAACACTCAAATGTATCCGGACTAACTTATAAGGCTCTATCTAGATCAGGAGCAAGATCTGTGCAGGAGAAAAAATTTGGAAGTCATTGCCAAATACAGTAAGTACTCCAAATCCAGGGCTCATTCCTCCATACCAGGAGGAAGCAATTTAAATAAACAGTACTTTTGTGTGAAAAGTGCCAATTTGTGCCATGTTGACAATTGCACTTAAAAAAGAAAGGTTTGGATTTTAGAGTTAGTCCTGAGGTTGGCACACTCCATGGACTTCCTAAAATGAAAACACATGGTCACAGAACTGTAAAGAAATCTCATATATGCCTAACCCTTACATGCTAAAATCATGGGCTCAGATGTGGGTTACGCTCATCATCGAAATGTCACTTATCCTATGTCATTAGTGTTGTTGACATGAGGGTGCTACTTTAGCTTCAACTGTGGTAGGAAAGCAGGCCTAATGCCCAGGGACATCTGGTTTATCAGTGCGTTGGAACTCCAGAAGGTTCACTCCAGATTTGCACAGCCGAATATGCTCCTAGAACTGGAAATGGGACCTTTTTTTTTTCACTACCATTTTGACATCTAAGAAAATAGGAGCTTGCTAAGAACAGGAACAAAACAAGTCTTCTCAATTTTTTACCTCATTCTTGAGAGTTATAATTATTTGACTACGCATAATAAACATTCAGTGCAAACAAAACCAAGTGCCTGATGAAACACCATGCAGTTTATGCATTCTTACCCTTTTTTTTTTCCTGCCATTCACTGAATAGAGGCTTTGCTACAGGGAAATTCTTGCAGGGTTTCTGTACACATGCATGTTACAAGAAGAACTGTGTTTGGGGCAGCCCAATAATTGCTTCAGAATCTCATTAAATTTGAATATATATTTATTTGAAGCTCTCTGCTGCAGGAGGAGAGTGGAGATGGGGTAGAGGAGTGGGTGGCCTACTTTGGAGTCTCCCACAACGGGGTGGGAGAATCATGTTCAGGGCTGAAGCAAAAGCAAAGAGTGTACCTGAGCAAAGGATTTGCCAAACCAGCCCTGGGTAGTGGACAAAACCAAAATCTAAGCAGGGAAATTGAAACTCACGCTGCCCGGAAGGGAGTCAGAAAGACTAGAGGTGGGAAAAGGGCAAGTACAAAACTGGGGCACAGAGTCAAGAGTTTGCATGCTGGAAGAGGAGACAGAGCACGAACAGGTCAGGACCAATGAGGAGTTACTGGGACTGGAACCCAACAATAAGGTAGATATCAGCTGTCACTTGTGATTTTCTATTAGGGAGCAGAGCATTTAGACAGGCTGTTAAGGATTTGTTAGTAAACGTGAGCTATTCATTTGTAAGAGACATTGGGATAGTTATGATCTTTTGTATAGATTATTCTTTTCAGTTTTTTTTAGTTTCACCTCAGAACCCTTTGCTCTAGGTTTTTCCTTTATCTAGGATGTCCTTAGCACCCAGCCATCCCATGAATGGCATTCCTACCTCCTATTCAAACCTCACCTAAAATATCACTTCGAGAAGCTAGATTACACAGTCTAAAAAAGCCATCTAGAACCTCCTGTGCAACATCTCTTTATAGGATCTACCAACACTAGCTGCCTTTTCCTTTTTCTATTCATCTCTTCTTCATTTCCTTCCTCTGTCCACTTCCTCACAGTAGACTGCAAGTTCCATGAGAGTGTGGACCTTGGCTGACTCATTTACTATGGTAGCTTCAGCACACAGAACAGTATGTGATTTAAGCTAAATTCTGAAACAAGACAAGGATGTCCACTCTCACCACTTCTATTCAGCATAGAACTGGAAGTCCTAGCCACAACAATCAGACAAGAAAAGGAAATAAAAGGTATTCAAATTGGAAGGGAAGAGGTAAAATTGTCATTATATGCAGATGACATGATACTATATATAGAAAACCCTAAAGACTCCACACAAAAACTTCTAGAACTGATAAATGAATTCAGCAAGGTAACAGAATACAAAATTAACATACAGAAATTAGTTACATTTCTTTACACTAACAATGAAATATCAGAAAGGGAATGTAAAAAAAAAAATTCCTTTCAAAATTGCACCAAACATCCCCCCCCCCAAAAAAAAACCCCAAACCTTTGAAATAAACCTGACCAAGGAGGTGAAAGATTTCCAGGCTGAGAACTATAAAACATTAATAGAATAAATTAAGGATGATTCAAAAAATGGAAAGATATCCCATGCTCTTAGATTGAAAGAATTAATACAGCTAAAGTGGCCATACTACCCAAAGCAATCTACACATTTAATGTGATCCTTATCAAATTACCTATGACATTTTTCACAGAACTAGAGCAAATAATCCTAAAATATATATGGAACCATAAAAGACCTAGAATTTCCAAAGCAATCCCGAGGAAAAAGAACAAAGCAAGAGGCATAATCCTCCCAGACTTCAGACAATACTACAAAGCTACAGTAACCAAAACAGTGTGGTATATGCACAAAAACAGATATATATGGATCAATGCAACAGAACAGACAGCCCAGAAATAAACCCACACACCTAAGGTCAATTAATCTTTGACAAAGGAGGCAAGAATATAAAATGGGAAAAAGACAGTCTCTTCAGCAAGTCGTGGTGGGAAAGTTGGACAGCTGCATGTAAATCAATGAAGTTAGAACATACCCTCATACCATGCACAAAAATAAACTCAAATGGCTAAAAGACTTAAACATAAGACATTACAGCATAAAACTCCTGGAAAAGATCACAGGCAAAACATTCTCTGACATAAATCATACCAATATTGTCTTAAGTCAGTCTCCCAAGGCAATAGAAATAAAAACAAAAATAAATGAATGGGACCTAATCAAACTAACAAGCTTTTGCACATCAAAGGAAACTATAATAAAACGCAAAGTCAACCTACGGAATGGGAGAAAATATTTGCAAATGATGCAACTGACAAGGGTTTAATTTCCACAATATACAAACAGCTTATACAGCTTAACAACAAAAAACAAACAAGCCAATCGAAAAATGGGCAGAAGACCTAAATAGACATTACTCCAAAGAAGACATACAGATGGCCAGCAGGCACATGAAAAGATGTTCAACGTTGCTAATTGTTAGAGAAATGCAAATCAAAACTACAATGAGGTACCACCTCACACTGGTCAGAATAGCCATCATTAAGAAGTCTACAAAAAACAAATACTGGAGAGGGTGTGGAGAAAAGGGAAACCTCCTGTACTGTTGGTGGGAATGTAAATTCATGCAGCCAGTATGGAAAACAGTATGGAGGTTCCTCAGAAAATTAAAAATACAATTACCATATGATCTACCAATGCCTCTCCTGGGCATATACCCAGACAAAATTATAATTCAAAAATTTACATACACACCTATGTTCATAGCAGCACTCTTCACAATAGTCAAACATGGAAAAAACCCTAAATGTCCATCAACAGATGAATGGGTAAAGAAGATGTGGTACACATATACAATGGAATACTAATCAGCCATAAAAAAAAAAAGAATGAAATAATGCAGCAATATGGATGCAACTAGAGATTATCATACTAAGTGAAGTAAAACAGAAAGAGAAAGATATCACTTATCTGTGGAATCTAAAATATGACACAAACGAACATATCTACAAAACAGGAACAGACTCACAGACATAGAGAACAGACTTGTGGTTGCCAAGGGGGAGAGGGGTTAGGGGAGGGATGTGTTGGGAATTTGGGGTTAGTAGATGCAAACTATTACATGTAGAATGGATAAAAACAAGGTCCTATTGTATAGCACGAGGAACTATATTCAATATCCTGAGATAAACCATAATGGAAAAGAATATTAAAAAGATATACACACATATATGTATAACTGAGTATCTTTGCTGTACAGCAGAAATTAACATAACATTGTAAATCAACTATACTTCAATTTTAAAAAAAGAAGAGTATGTGATTCTTAATATTCCTCAATAAAGATTTTAATCAAAGCATACATGAATGGATTATTGCTAGACTAAATAATGTTTCTTGAATTGCTTAAGTTTTTTGCATACTATAAAAAGGAGCTACCAAAGGATCTTGCTGCCCTATCCTAGGAGAATGGACCAATATTAATATTCTGCCAAACTGTCAGTTGTCCCTTAAAGGTATCTGTATTTTATATCATAGGAAATAAGTTGTGTTAGTCATGCATTTCTTAGTAGTAAAAAGCTACATGAAAGACCACTCCTAACTCTTCTTATTTATTCTAACCCTCCAGCATTATATGACTTTAAGATTCTTCTAAGAAAGGGGAAAGCAGACAACAACTGGAAGGTCTTGGGAAAGCATCTCAATCATCTTGGTTGATACGAAGAATACCAAAGAAAGAAATGTTAGTTAGGATTCTCAAACACAGAAGAGATTTAATTTTATTTCTAAATAAAAAGGATTAAAATCTTTTAAAAAATTTATGTGTACCTGACCATTTAAAGAATCTAAACCTAAAGTCAAAATTAGTAAACTCTTTTGTAGCCTCTGCTTTACCTATTTACAAATTCTCCACCCTAACCCTGAGATTCTCCACTACAATCACCTGGGGGCATTTTTGCATATTTCAGATGCCAGCCCAGGCTCACAGATTGAACTGATCTGGGTGAGGCTAAGGCATTTACACAGAGCCTTAAATTCTTGACATAGCTAACTTTTAGAAACAATAATTATTGTTTATGTTAGGGAGAGATTGAAAATTATATAAATATCTTTAAAATGTTGTCACAGCAGATTTAATGATATAAAAAATGTTGATGACATATAGTGTGAAAAGCTTAGGTTCACACTAAAGAACAAAAAGCGAAGGTTAAAATAGATGTATTATTTTTAAAGTTTCCATAGCATGTTCTTTACTTTTCACTCAAAAATAAAGTTAGCAAAATTTGACTTCTCTGTGATTCTTAATTGGTTTTTGTTTATGGACTGTGTGTGAACCATAATACAAAAGAGAGAGAGAGAGAAAGTTCTCAGGACAAGTATCATTGTCTGGGATTCCTCTTAGGATGGATTTGGATGCTGAACTTGGAGGAGGCTCACCTTAGCCAGCTATCTCGAGGTGCAGAGCTCTCGGAACACAGACCCGCGGACTGGAGAGGAAGTGGACAATGGGCATATGTCACCATTATCTTAAACTCTGGGGTACAAAAGTTTTTAAGTTCTAAAACCTCAAATGCTACTAAAAATGGAACAGATGATAATCCAGCACCTCAGGTACATTGATCCAAGGAAGAACAAGGAGTAATTAAATTTGCCAAATAAAACTGAGGAGATTCTTTCTTCCCATATTTAAGAGGGTACAGGGAGAGAGAAGCCCTCAGTCTTCTGTCATTCTTTCTTGGGCCTGGGTCTGATTCCACAGGATGGGAGGAGTTCTGCTTTTGCCTGTTAAGGTCTGTCATCACTTGTGTTTTTAGACTGAATTCAGAGAAAAACAAAACATCACCCCTGGCAATTTAGTGATGATTCGCTCTGACTGTGACCATATTTTAAAGGGGAAGTAGATTCAGGCCCTGGGAGATTCTGGGGCCAAATAGAATCTGATACGGTTCCAGCTGAGTCCATCACCACCATCATGTACTGCATCCTCACCTCAGACATTTCTCAGCGTGATTGTCTCCCAATCAAGCCAAGTCAAGAGGGGCCAAATCAAAACACTAAGGGAGGGAACCTATGAACAGAGGACAAACTGTCATGTGAGTTCTAGAGACCTGTAGCGAGAAGATCCTGGATGCCAGGCTTTGCTCACTCAAGGTTGAATATACACTGACCCTAGGCCTGGCCCAGCCTAGCTTACTAATGTCCTAAGATTTTTAGGAGTCCAGAAAAAAACCTAATCTAATCTAAACTAATCTAAACTGCACAGAGCCGATGAGGTTGAATTTTAATTATCTCCATTAGCGCTTTGTCAGGACTCAGAATTTTAGTGTCATAGTCCCAATTGATGGAAAGCAAGTATTTGCAAAGACTGAGGCAGGAAGACAAAAGTTTAAATCTTTCATTAAAAAACAAAGACACTTTAAACAGTGCAAGTCCTCAATACTGGGCAGTAGGGTAGTGTATGTTGGGAGAATTTAGACCTTAGAGGGAATAGGAATACATATGAAATAACCAACACAAGACTTCTCACATCTGCATTTTCTTTGGAGGACTTCTACTCAGTAAAAAACCAGGTATTGCTTTTCTATTCTATTCTATTCTATTCTAAATTTGGTCAAAGTTTACAAAGGGTGAAGCTGCAGTTGAAAATTCATTTTTCTAAGAGTAATGTCATTAGCAGAAAGACTTTCCTATAAGGAAAGGAACGAGGAAGTGACACATTAATTTTAACTTTCTAAATTACAGTTAAAAAAAAAAACAGAAAGAAAAAGTGGCTGAAACATTAATGCCACATGCAAAAGAGAGCAAACAAGAAAGAGAAATTTATTTCCCAGTTTGAATGGGTAATAAGACTGAGAGGAGGGGAAAAATAACATTATATGGTAGGTGGCAATTTCTTTCAAACTAGTCATATACTAAGGTGTAAAATTGTACACGGTTTGGAGAAGTCTGCTGATTCTCAGATACTCGATTGGTTATGGGCAAACAGGTTAGTATAAACCGACTGAACAAAAGATGTCATCGTTCTTCCTCATCAAATTAAAGAGGGTTGTAAAAGTAAACTTTTGAAAAAACATCTTGGCGAGCGTGTCTCACATGCTGTCGAGTTGGATCATTGTGATAGAACTTGCTGGTAAACATCATGCTACATTATGTGTTTAAATGGATATCACTTCTTTTTTTTCATTTGGCTAGAAGATGGTAATCAGCAGACAAGTGCTCTCCTGATGCTTATAGGAGGGAGCAAAATAGGAGATCAAATGCTTCTCACCCTCTACAAATAACTGCCTGCAAATGTGTGGGTCTGTCAGAATTCCAGAAAATAGTGAACATTTCCCAGCTGGTGAGGCACTGCTCCTTTGACTCTGATGTCTGCCTCTTACCACGGTGTACAAATTATTTAGCAACTGCCACATTATTTATAGGTATGAATTGCACAAATTAATCTCATAAATAATTCATTTGGGGGGCTGTGAATTAACACTGTAGCACAATAAAATAAAAGTCTACTTTTGCAAAGCAGATACTGATTGCTATTGAGAGTTAGATATGACTTTTTCCCCCAAGCAATACTTTTAGAACACTGCATGTGTTCTAAAGAAGAATACAAGTATCCAGAAAATCCAGGGGAATGCCCTAAAAGATAGAGAATTGAGGCAAAAAAAAAGGGAATTTCTGGTGAAATTGTCCAGATAACTGCTTCACTTTTCCAGTTCACTTCGGGTGTATAGGTAGACACTCCCATAATAAGCAGAACTTGTCAATGTGGACAAATAAAAATGTCTTTTTTCTTAGTGAGAGCTCTGAAATATACAGACTCATAGGTAGAACTACTTTGGTAGGGAAGATAGCACAGAGTGACAAGTTGTCAAACTATTTCACCAATCAAAAAATAAGAATCTGACTCAGGTACCCCATAGATCATTTTTAAAACCTGAGACAGAAGGAAGAATCTCACTTCTCCACAGGAAGACATAAGAATGTCACCATGGACCTAAGAGAAAGACAGTCACAAGTTTGTTTGCTAGTAGACTCCTAGGGAGCTGAACACAAAAATCCAATAAATAATTAGCTCTCCTGTGACAGGCTTCTGAATTACTGTGATACATTAATTGGACAAAATTAGCATGAATTAAGGCAAATAAGTATAACATGTAATTTATTACTTACTAAGCATGGTGCTGCAGTGGAAGCTTCGGATTTCCCTTAAGATTGCTTTAACAGCTATAATGCATTCCTTAATTTACTCTGTGGAAAATCAATTTTTTCAGAGTTCATTAAGCACCAATATGTTACAATGCAACTCTCTAGAGCATAGATCCTCAATACATTATGCAAATCCATGCCAGTGTGGTACCAATATGTAAATAGCAGTAATATTGTCAGCCTCCTATTGGTAAGTCTGACCAGAATGAGAAAACTTAGAACTTCTTGAATCTGTTGACTTTGTGTGTGATGGGGCTGTGACATGCTGTCCTTTGCTGACTATCATGCCAATATTTCTCTGCAAGAAGCAACAAAGCTTTTGTCAATGGCTGGTAGCAGTGTCATTTCTTTTTAATTCCATGTCTTCTTGTCTATGCCAAACAACAAGTCAACAAGTGTTTAGTAAGTATATAGTTTGGGCTGAGTGCAGTCATTTTTAAATTTTAATTGATTATATATACATGCCTCATATACCTCATTTGAACCAGAGAAATGAGTGAGGCTAACAAAAACACCTGGAAATACATATCAATTCCCCAATTTATATACCACTAGTCTATACAGGTTACATTATTAACAATAAAAAAATGCAACACATGATTTGACTGAAAATAAATTTGTGAAAAGCAGTGTGTTCAAGACAAATGTAATCTAATGCAATTTGTTTGGCTCAAAAAATTATTATAAAAATGCATATCTGCAATGTCTGGTTTTCGAAGGGTTACTGATTTTTGTGCCCCGGTAGATAACAGTTCTATAACCCTTTATGACTTTTTTCAAAAAATTTTTCCAGTTTAATTTCTAATTTATTTTCCAATATTTATTTCTCTGGATTATTCATAGCATTTAAAAAGTCAGCTAAATCTCAGTGTTCAGTGGTAGGATGCTACAGACTGAATTATGTCCTACTCAAATTTGTATGTTGAAGCCCTAACCACCAAAGTGATGATATTTGGAGATGGGGCCTTTGGGAGGTGATTAGGTTTAGATGAGGTCATGAGGGTGGGGCTTTCATGATGCAATTAGTGTCCTTATAAGAATGTAAGAGACAATAGAGAGCACACTTGTGCTCTTTCTCTCTCCATCATGTGAGAACACAGTGAAAATGTGGTCATCTGCAAGCCAGGAAGACAGCTTTCACCAGAACCCAACCATGCTGGCACCCTGATCTCAGGCTTCTAGTCTCCAGAACTGAGATAAATAAATTGTTGTTGTTGAAGCCACCCAGTCTATAGTATTTTGTTTTGGCAGCCTGAGCTGACCATGATACAGAGTAACATTTGGAACAATCTAAATGCATAAATAAATTATGTTTATTAAAAAAATATTATGTAGAGTATTATTCCTTTCATTTTTGGTTTGTTGGTTTTTTTAAATTGAAGTATAGTTGATTTACAATATTCTGTTAGTTTCAGGTGTACAGCAAAGTGATTTATCTTCTTGCAGATTATATTCTATTACAGGTTATTACAAGATATTGGGTATAATTCCCTGTGCTCTACAGTAAATCCTTGCTGCTTCTCTATTTAGTGTATAGTAGTTTGTATCTGTTAATCCCATACTCCTAATTTGTTCCCTCCACCCCCGCTTTGGTAACCGTAAGTTTATTTTCTGTTTGTGAGTCTGTTTCTATTTTGTATATAAATTCATTCATATTATTTTTTAGATTCCACATACGAGTGAATATAGGATTTGTCTTTCTCTGGCTGACTTATTTCACTAAGCTAATATTCTCTAGGTCCATCTATGTTGCTGCAAATGGCAGTATTTCGTTGATTTTTATGGCTAATATTCCATTTTGTGTGTGTGTGTGCGTGTGCGCACGTCCACGTGGTGGCTATGTGTGTGTAACATATCTCCACATCTTCTTAAGCCAATCATCTGTCAGTGGGCACTTGGGTTGTTTCCATGTCCTGGCTATCATAAATAGTGCTGCTATGAACATTGGGGTGCATGTATCTTTTCGGATTACAGTTTTGTTTTCTGGATATATACTCAGGAGTGGGATTGCTGGATCATATGATAGCTCTATTTTTAGTTTTTTGAGGAACCTCCGTACTGTTTTCCACAGTGGCTGCACAAATTTACATTCCAGCAGTATAGGAGGGCTCCCTTTTCTCCACATCCTCGCCAGCATTTATTGTTTGTAGACTTTTTAATGATGGCCATTCTGACTGGTGTGAGATGATATCTCAGTGTGGTTTCGACTTGCATTTCTCCAACAATTAGCAATGTTGAGCATCCTTTTCATGTGCCTGTTGGCCATCTGTATGTTTTCCTTGGAAAAAAAAATTTTTTTTTTCTATGTATATATACATATACATAGAAAATCTTCACAGAGCACATAAATCTAGGAGTCAGTGTGTGACTGACTCCTTGGTTTTCTGTAATGAACTTGCCTTTTATTATAAGGCCTAAATATTATTTAAACAAAAAGGAATACTATAAGAACATATAGAATTTTTTCCTACTGAATTTATTTCTACTTCCTCCGCTGCTCACTTGTTCTCAGCCAAACTATCCCTGCTCTTTCATGGTACACACCGCTCAAGATCAAACACTGAGGCCTTTACACTTGCTGTTCTCTCTGCCTGGAGTTCTCTGTCTCCAGGCAGACTCTTGCCAACTACCTTACCACTTCCATGTCACCTCAATTAAATGTCACCTCAGTTGGGCCCAACCTTCTCCTAAATATAAAATTGAAGCATCTCCCACCGACTGCAACCTCATCTCCTTAACATGCCCCGATTTTTTTCCTCTAACAAACCATACAGTTTTACTTACTATAATGTTATCATGCTACACAATTTACTTTTCATTACCTTTGTTTATTATCTATTTATGTTTACAAGAATGTAAACTCCATGAGGGCAAGGATATTTGTTTGTTTTGTTCACTGATATATCCCAAAAGTCTAGGATAGTATGTGGCACATAGTAGATGTTTAATAAATGTTTTTTTTCCTGAATGAATAAATACATTTTTAGTCAAATATGCTGACTCTGGTTGTTTGGTTGTGTGTGTGTGTGAGTGTGTGTGTGTACACACTCAGGGAGAAAAGATATTTAAGTCCTGCTAAATCTGTAAAATGAGAGAAATAATACTTGCCTTACTGGGGTTGTTATGAAGATCGACTTACATAAGGGATGCAAAGTGGTTAGCACAAAATGTGTGACACAATAAGCATTCAATTAATGTCATTTCAGTTTATTTATCATCTGGTTGTCTATTGTTGGAAGTAGGCTCGTTAGTATTGTGCAAATTACCCACATATCATTTATGCTGAATTATTTTTTTCTAATTAATACCCTTTTCTGGACAGTTGAATTGTCCCACTTTTTTACTAATATAAATATCTACATCATTTATACTTGTTACTTTTTCATATGCTCTTTACCTTCACAGCACTTAACAGTTTATAATTATGTATTTATTAAAATGCTTAATGTTCATTTTCATAGTGCCTATAATTTTAGTGAAGATAGGTACCCATGTAATTTGGTCACCTTTTATGTTTAGAGCCTGGCAGTGTGTTTGGCACACAGTAGGTAATATCTTTGAAATGAGAGAAACACTAAAAATCTAAAAATGAATTAGGAAGTACAGGCAGTAAACTCCTTAACATCAGTCTTGGCAGTAATTTTTTGGATGTGACACGAAAAGAAAAAGCAACAAAAGCAAAAATAAATAAGTGAGACTACGTAAATGAAAAAGCTTCTCACAGCAAAGAAAACCATGTACAAAATGAAGAGGTAAACTATGGAATAGGAGAAGATATTTACAAACCATACATCTGATAAGGAGTTAATACCTAAAGTACGTAAAAAACCTCATATAACATGATAGAAAAGAAACAATCTAATTAAAAAATGGGTAGAGGACCTGAACAGACATTTTTCCAAAGAAGACATAGATGGTCAAGAGGTATGTGAAAAGTGCTCAATATCACTAATCATCAGTGAAATGCAAATAAAAACCACAATGAGATACCACCTCATATCTGTTAGAATGGCTATTATCAAAACTAGGAAGTGTTGGCAAGGTTATGGAGAAAAGGGAATGTAAATTATGCACTGTTGGTGAGAATGTAAATTGGTTCAGTCACTATGGAAAACAGTATGGAAGTTTCTCAAAAAATTAAACAGAGAACTACCATATGATCCAGCAACTCCATTTCTGAGTGTTTATCCAAAGAAAACGAACAACACTACCTGAAAAAATATGCACTCCCATGTTTATTGCAGTATTATTTACAGTCACCAACATCTAGAAACAACCAAAGCATCTATCGACAGATGAACAAAGGAAATGTGATCTTTATCTGTATCTTTACCTATA
Organism: Lipotes vexillifer; assembly: GCF_000442215.2. Classification (NCBI taxonomy): domain Eukaryota; kingdom Metazoa; phylum Chordata; class Mammalia; order Artiodactyla; family Lipotidae; genus Lipotes; species Lipotes vexillifer. The sequence continues at coordinate 385,264 of NW_006780496.1, forward strand.
TAACAGAATATTATTCAGCCATTAAAAAGAATAAAATATTGTCATTTCAGCAACATGGACAGACCTTGAGGGCATTATGCTAAGTGAAATAAATCAGACAAAGGAAAACAAATACTGTGTGATTTGACTTACGTGTGAAATCTAAAAAACAAACAGAAAACAAAACCAAGCTCACTGATATAGATTGGTGGTTGACAGAGGCAAGAGCTGGGGTTGGGTAAAATGTGTGAAGGGGTTCTAAAGGTACAAATCTCCATTTATAGAATAAGTAAGTCCTGAGGATGTAATGTACATCATGGTAACTAGAGTTAATAATATTATATTGTGTATTTGAAAGTTGCTGAAAGAGTAGATCTTAAACATTCTCATCACAAGAAAAAAAATTTTTTGTAACTATATACGGTGACAGAGGTTAACTAAAGTTATTGTGGTGATTACTTTGCCATATATATAAATATCAAATCATTATGCTATACTCCTGAAACTAATGTAATATTGTATGTCAATTGTATGTCAGTAAATATAAAAGAAAGCAAAAAGTGAGGCAAAAATTAAAAAATCTAAAACTTTGAGAAAATTACTTAAAGATTCTTAAAGGATTATAAAATTTTTTCATGTTATACCATTATAATCAATACTTTCCCCACATATATTATTATTAATTTTTTTAAAAATAAACTAGCTACTCCACTTAAAGGTGGTGTGGACTTTCTTGTTTTCAGCCAATTTGCTTTCAGCCAATTAGTCTGAAATAAAAAGATTCAAATTCTGTATAATTCATTGGATTAGTAGCAATATTTTCTACACTGTAAAACACTACCTGATTGTAAAGTATACTGAAAGTGATTAGCTACTTAATTGTCCACAAACTGGTCATCATGAGAGTCACCGAAAAAGATCAACATTTTGGGGGAAAAAATCCTTTCCTTATCGTATGTGATAAATAACTTTCCCAACAATTTTAGTAAATAAGTGCTGGCTGTGGCACTGAACATGAGGTAAGGTAGTCTATCCTTTAACTGATGGAAAAATTGGGATGAGGACTTCAAAATTGTTGCATTTCTCAGTTAGATAGAGTTCATTAGAGTATGCTATAATTTTGCCTAGAAATGAGGCAAGTTTGGGGGTAGGTGAAATTTTTATTGTTGAACAGTTATGTAGCTTTTATTTTATTAATTTTGAATGGGAAAATGATGGCAAGCATGTAGAAATTAAAACTGATGAGCATTAGAAGTTAACTCATAACTCAAAAAATTTTGAAAACAGAAAAAAAAATACTAGACTTAGTAAAAGTAAAAAAAATACTGCTAACTAAAAAACAAACAAAAAACAAGAAAAAACCTCTTCCAAAATAAGAAGTTAAAAACTACAGAAGTAAAAGTAAAACAAATTTCTGCTAAATTCCAGATAATGTACTTGCCTTGAAGAAACTACTAGCATATTATCTCAATGACTAGTAGACATCATGTTTTCATCACTGAATGCTTAGTACCTAAAGGAGGGGTGGGTCAGGAAGCTGGCTGGAGAACTAATCTTTAAAGAGTGTCACAACATTATTAGGGCACCAAACTATCTATGGAAACACACCAAGATGGTTAAAATCATATCTCCATATTTCCTCTCAGGAAGAATATTCTATGAGGCAGAAAGAAATATTTATGATGGACTGGAGGATGGAACGAAACATAGTGGATTCTTAGGCAGTGACTCTTAGGCAGTGAGTATAGCTCTCTTGGGGCTTTGGCTTTGCTGAATGAGATGTTCATCTGTGGAACCAAACTGATTCACCTGGATTATGAGGATGAACTGAGCTCCATCTCAGCCTAAACATCCAGAATGATGGTCCCTTTCCCTTTTCCCTCATGAAATTCTCAGCCTCTACTCTAAATAAATGGTGAACAAATATTTTTAAAATATCACTTTTAAAAGACATCCTAGTGATAAGGACTTGCTCTAGCATCCCACTGCTCTTTTGTCCCCACAACACGTGAACACTGTTAAACTGATGTTTTCTGGTATAGTCACCATCACACTAGAATGACTGAGGCAGTTTTCAAATCATCTGGGAAGAAACCAGGTGTTAAAGAGGGTGAGGGAAATTACATTTGCTTGTGAAAGGTTTGATTCTATGACTTCATGACTTTATACGGACATAGATTATGTGGGAATATCCTGACACCTCTAGAATGTTTTAACCACAGCTAGTTAAATTTTGGCAATAAGAGCCCATAAATATTTATTTTACAATGTAGGCTTTGTGAATGCGCTTGGTAAACAAATATAATGATACGTGTAACAAAGCATGACTCAAAAAGTATTTATAGGACAGACTGTTAGGATATATCGTATCAGATCTCTGATTTATAAGGAGCAGCTAGAAATGAATTTATATGATAAAATACAGCATTTACTGCCTGTGGAGTATATAAAATACTAACCCAATCTGTACTGGAGAAGTTTATGTGACTTTTATTACAGGTACTTGGTTGTTTCTGTGTGCTTGACAGTTATTTTTTAGGGTCCTTGTAACATTCGTTTTAAAAATTAATCCTCTCAGATTGGATTAAAATCTAAGTATCAGGTAAGTAACATATATTGTGAAAGATTACACTGTGAATGAGAATGTTTCTATAAGAGTGTAATAACTATGAAATCGTTTTATGATTTGTCATCTAAGTAGTGCTGCTAGAATGAAACCTTTTAAAGATGCCTAATTTCTTGCTTTCCAAGCAAACTTTTTATTTTTATGTAACTATGCATTCTGAAAGTGCTTTGAATAGTAGAATCTTTTGATCTAAGATTAATAACCACATCTGTTATTTGTTTGTTTATGTGTTTAATAATAATAATGTTATGTTTGTGTAGTACTTTTAACGTTGTACTTTCACATCTATTATGACACACTGTGCTTACAAAAGTCATACAAATAAATCACTTCTTAGTTAGGATCATTTTATATAGGCTTTTAAAAATATAAACATTGAGTCAAATGTCTAGGCTCAAATACAGTCTTTGCTTTCCACCTACACAGAAGACATATTAGAATACGTAACATTTACTGAGCACTTACAACTCCTAGCCATTGTGCTTTACATAGTTTATTCAATTTAATCCTCATGATGATCCCTGGCATGGGCACCTTTACCGTTTTTTTCTTTATAAGTTAGGAAATTGAAGTTTAAAGAGATTAAGTAATTTGCCCAAGGTTACACAGCTTGTAAATGACAAAGCTAGTGATGGAAACCTGGCCTGCCTGATCCCAACCCTGATTATACTCGAAACACTCGACTACATCTCTTTAACCATAGTGACTAGGGACATGGTGCCCACAGAATCACACTTTGTTGTCAACGATCCTGCCTACCTGCAATCTACGTTGTGGACTTTATGGGAAGCCACATGGGGAGCTCCACATTTAGTTTCTTTCTTAAGACCATCACTTGCCTTTGCATGAAGATTTGCCACAGGGTTTTGTCATGATCTCCATTCTAACACTACCCAATCAAAGAGAAAGTAAAAGTGCTAAAAAGAAAAATTTCAATTTCTCAGTGTTAATGTTACTGATTTTGCAACCCTAGGGATTATTTCTCGTTCTAAATGAGGGAAGTCAGATTCAGACGTATTCACCCACAGTGTGATAAAAGAGGAGTCCTAGGGTAAACTAAATATGGCAGCCCAAGGAAGCGCAGTGTGACAGAGACATTCAAAGGTGCTGGGTGGAGAGCCATGAAGACAGAGCTGACTGTCAAGTCTGAATGGCAAATAAGAAAAGTATCAGGACTGGAGGAAAGCTCTGGGAAAAGGGCTTGGATGAGCAATTTAGTTCTAAGGAGGTAGCGGTAAATGTGGCGAGGAATGAAGGTGAGCAGAGAGTAATTAACATGACCAGGTCCAGCAATGTCCTAGGAGCTTTATATGTGTGTCCTGTGTGAGTCACGCAATAACCTTGTTAGGTATGAGTAAGCGTCCCCTTTTTATAAAGAAGGAATGGACTCAGAGAAACAAGGTCATTATGGCTAGCATGGGGTATTATATTTAGGCCAATGACTGACAAGACCCTACAACCCATTCCTTTTCCACTGCCCTGAACATAAGACAGTAGTTATATAGTGCCTGTAATTAACAAGTAAGTATCTGACTGCTTAACATGCAGGGCTGAACATTAATATAGTTAAATAAATGGTCCAAAATGTTCATGCCTTAATAGAAATAAAAGCAAAAATAAACAAGTGGCACCCAATTAAGCTTACAAGCTTTTGTACAGCGAAGGAAACCATAAATGAAACGAAAAGACAACCTATGGAATGGGAGAAAATATTTACAAATGATGTGCCTGACAAGGGCTTAATTTCCAAAATATACAAACAGCTCATACAATTCAAAAACATAAAAAACAACTCAATTGAAAAATGGGCAGAAGATCTAAATAGACATTTCTCCAAAGAAGACATACAAATAGCCAGCAGGCACATGAAAAGATGCTCAACATTGCTAATTGTTAGAGAAATGCAAATCAAAACTACAACGAGGTATCACTTCACACTGGTCAGAATGGCCATCATTAAGACGTCTACAAATAATAAATGCTGGAGATGGTGTGGAGAAAAAGGAACCCACTAACCAATGTAAGTTGGTGCAGCCAGTATGGAGGTTCCTCAAAAAACTAAAAAGAGAGTTGCCATATGATCCAGTAATCCCACTCCTGGGCATATATCTAGACAAAACTATAATTTAAAAAGATACATGCACCCCTATGTTCATAACACTTCATATTCACAATAGCCAAGATATGGAAACAACCTAAATGTCCATCAACAGATGAATGGATAAAGAAGATGTGATACATATATATACAATGGAATACTACTCAGCCATTAAAAAAAAATGAAATAATGCCAGTTGCAGGAACATGTATGGACCTAGAGATTACCATACTAAGTGAAGTAAGTCAGAAAGAGAAAGACAAATACCATATGATATCACTTATATCTAAGTGAAATTAAAGTAAAACCATAGATCTTAAAGTAGAATCTAAAATATGACACAAATGAATTTATCTACGAAACAGAAATAGGTTCACAGACATAGAGAACAGACTTGTGGTTGTCAAGGGGTAGGAGGAGTCAGGGAGGGAATGATTGGGATTTTGGTATTAGCGGATGCAAACTATTATATACAGAACGGATAAACAACACGTTCCTACCATATAGCACAGGGAACTGTATTCAATATCCTGTGAGAAACCAGAATGGAAAAGAATATGAAGAAGAAGGTATATACATGTATAAATGAATCACTTTGCTGTACAGCAGAAATTAACACACACTGTAAATCAACTACACTTCAATTAAAAAAATGTTCATGCCTTTAAAATTGTAGGCAACTATTTTAAGTCATTCTTCCTATCAATCATTTTCATGAGTTTTAACTTCTGTTCTTTGACCACCATACATTATAAATCCAACTTGTTTGTAAATCTAGACAGACCCGTAACTAAAAACTTCATAGTTATACTAGAATCCTCCTCCATCTCACATTCAGTTGGAAGCCAAGTTATATGAGCTTACTTCTAAAATGGCTCTTGAAAGGTTCTGCTCCTTTCCATTCCCATATCTAATATTCTTGGAAATGTCATTGTCATCTCTTATCTAGACTGTCAGATGCCTGCTAACAAGTTTCTGAGCACCAATCTTCCTTTACCCAATCTCTCCTCCTAACTGCCAGTCTACTGAACAATATATTCATGACGCCCTCTTACAGAAAAATTCCAAACACTATAGCATGGAAAATAAGGCTTTTCACAATCCAGCTCTAATCTTTTTTACCAGCCTCATGCCTTGCTACTTTGTTCCTAAACAGTAATGCTTCTGTCCACCTGGATTTCTGTCAAGAGCTTTGAAATTTTGAGGTTTTACCCTATTTGTAAGCTAACAAGTTTACCTATAGTAGTTTCATGAGTTTTGTCAAAAGACAAGAGATTCATGGGTCAGAGACAAAGGAGTTTATTACTCACAGAGGAGCAGTAGTCAGAATATGAGTGTGTTATTATTCTGTTTGTGTGTTTCTTGCATTGGTTCCCAAAGCCCCAATTACCACATAGTGACTCACAGGACACTGTGACACCTGCACATGCAATGGGTTGCATTTATAGGGAAGCAAAGCTTACCTCTCTAAAATGCCTCTTTGGCATAAAGATTATTTTGAGCTAAAAATAATCAAGGCCCAAAAGACTCAGGAAGAAACTTTGACCTTCCTCCTAAATGCCTGAAGAATTTAGACAGAGGGCCTATTGCAGGAATATAACAATCGCCAGAGATATTTGCTGTCAATCTGCACGAGGTGTGGTGGGGTTAACTCGTGGAGATGAGAGTCCACTCTCTGTCCCATTGTCTCTGCTAAGCCCAGCAAACCTTTGTTTGCCAAACATTTGCTTTTCCATCTCCATGTGAATTGCATCCCTCCCCTTTGAAGTCCCAACCTCCTCTCTTGTCTTTAGCTGAAGATGATATTTAAGGTGAGGGTCTCAGACATTTTGGCGAGTTACTCAGTTTTCCTGGGTCTCTGTCACATATACATGTTATTAAATTTTTGCTTGTTTTTTTTTCCTATTATCTGTCTCATGTCAATTTAATTCTTAGACCAGCCACAAGAACCTAGAAGGGGAGAGGAAAGTTTCTTCCTCCATGTCACATCACAGGAGAAAAAGTCTGGGCTTAGGGTTATTAGTATTTTATAATGGACAGCTTTTGCTCTGGAGGGAGACATTAATTGCTGTGCGCAGGCTTTCTCTAGTTGTGGCGAGCGGGGACTGCTTTTTGTTGCGGTGTTTGGGCTTCTCATTGCGGCGGCTTCTCTTGTTGCGGAGCTCGGGCTCTAGGCGCGCAGGCTTCAGTAGTTGTGGCACACGGGTTTAGAGGCTCCGCGGCCTGTGGGATCTTCCCAGACCACGGCTCGACCCCGTGTCCCCTGCACTGGCAGGCGGATTCTTAACCACTGCACCACCAGGGAAGCCCTCACCAGCTTTTTTGACCTGCTCATCACTCATGAAGCAGATGAGCAGAAAAGATCCCTTTCTGAGACAACTAGCTTCAATGACCAAACTGCCTTGCTAACAGTGTAGACAAAGGCAGTAAAGGGGGCAGGGTTAGAAATTCTTTTGACTTGACATTTGAGGAAGTCTTTCCAATGCTCAATAATATCAGATCCTGTGGATGAATGGAAGGTCTTTCAAATATCTGGAATATAAGCCCACTGTTGGGTAGTTTTTCTAATAAAAGGTAAAGCACTGTCAAAATGTAAATTGTTTGAAAAGCAAAAAATATGACACAGATGATTTCAAGGACCACAGTGGTAGAGGCAGAATCAAGTGATCTGACAAGCACATCAATACCATACCTAACAAAGCGTTGACAATGGTGAGGCAGCAACAATAGCCCCAAGAGGGCAATCAGAGTTGTGATGAAGTAATCTGCTAGCAATGAGAGCGCACAATGCCCCTTGCAATGTGTCCTCTCTCACCATGAGACAATTGGATCAACTCTGGGCAAGAGCCACAGTCTGCTATGCTGTGGGAGCACCTGTGTCTGAAAATAGCATCTTTCACTTTGAGCTTAGTCTATGACTGTGGATGTTTCCATTCCCATTAAGATGATGGATCCATTGCAGTCATGATAATCTAGGTCTTTCAGGTTCTATCAGCAACTTGATTCCAGTCTGTCTCAGAGAACTAGTACTTCTGGTAAGCATCTACAGGAATGGCACAGACGGTTTGATCAAAAGCCACGATTTTTTCCCACAGTTCACAGCCTCAAAGAGGAGTTTGTTTTGTTTTGTTTTGTTTTTTGCGGTAGGCAGCACTCTCACTGTTGTGGCCTCTCCTGTTGTGGAGCACAGGCTCTGGACATGCAGGCTCAGCGGCCATGGCTCACGGGCCCAGCCGCTTCGCAGCATGTGGGATCCTCCCTGACCGGGGCATGAACCCGTGTCCCCTGCATCGGCAGGCAGACTCTCAACTACTTCGCCACCAGGGAAGCCCCAAAGAGGAGTATCTTTTATCTGCTAGTCTGTAGTTTTCCAACTGGCAGACCAAATATTGGCAACAGCCCAAGAATCAGTAAAAATATATTAACAAGATTCATCAAGGGGAGAAGCGATGAGAACAGCTTTGCATTGTGCCTGCTGAGCGGAACGACCAAATCTATTTCAGTTCTGCAATCACTGGTGATGAGCTCAACAGCTCCAGCAGTTCGGTGGACAAATGAAGATCCAGGCTAGCCAAACCATCAGGGAAGCAGGCTTAGGCATTTAGGACGATCTCTGTGAATCAAGAGACCCACTGAGTCAGCAGCTGTGGTTCAGGTGGCAGAGTGGAAAAGAAGCATCCCCCAAGAGAGGGAGAGACCCACTGTTTCATCTAAAGCTGATATGCTGTAGCCAGACTGCTCTGTTCTTGGCTACAGCATTTCTATTTGACAAAGAAGGCCTGTTGGGGTCTTTCCATCTTGTTAGTCATTGAACCTAAGCTGGCCCACCCCCAAAAGCTAATATCAGACCAGGGAGTTATAAGGCCTCCTCAGGTTAGGCGATCAGTTTCAATAGGAACATAGTGGAAAGTAATATCTGATTTTTAACAGGATATACCTGCTAGTCATGTCAGGGAGTTTACCACCCTTTGCCAGAGGCTCTCATTGGCTAAATCATCAGTCACAGAGACTTAAAGCTCAAAGAGATCATGAGATCTGTGGGGCTCCAGAGATAACAGCATTTCTCTACTTACAGCTCGTCCTAATCAGAAGACTCCCCACAGGCACTTCGGGATGGAGAAGCACAAGCTTATATCATATCAATTCCTACTATACGTTCAGATGTAGAAGCAACAGAAATACTGAATTAGCCCAAATGGTCCCACTCACAACGTCATACTTCCCTCCACATCTGTGAAAACTGCTCAAATCTCAGTAACTTGCAGGTTGTGCAGAAAAGGGAGACCCATGGAAAGTTTTTGCCTGTCACTTTTTTTTGCCTGTATTTTCCCCAAACATCATCTACCATCATGCTCTGTGCTACGGTTCATGCAATTCCCTTTTCCTGATCCATCCTTCTCATCTCTCTCCATCTGGCAAGTTTTGTCTCTTTTAGAGACCAGCTCAGGTGCAGCCTTCTCTGTGAAGGCTTTGCTAACCACATCCACTGGGCTACACATACTGTTTTCTCTTGTGTGTCCCCATGGCCCATTTCTGTTATGGTCAGAGTCCCATCGTGTTCTCATTATTTGTTTACATGTCTCTCTACCCAACTAGCCTGTGAGTTTTCAGGACAGGGGCCACGTCTATCTTATTTTTTTATCCTCAGTGGCTGGTACTGGTTTTTTTTTCACTGAGCACTCTTCTGAGTGTTGGGATGAGTACTGAAAAGTCAGTTAGCTTCTACTGGAGTAGCACCTAACTAACTACTTTCCACTAGCCTTCAACATCAAACAAAAATAGGTCTTGATTCTGTCCTGTTATCAAAATGAATATGTTTCCTTATCAAAGCTGAGTACAATAAAATAATAATACTAGGAAAACAAAGTTAAGGTTTATAGATCAGATTGTTGATACGAGACTGAAAATAACAGAATTTAAGTCAATGCTGCATGTACTACCTTTCTCGTAGTTGTGCTTTAGGATCAATAAGATAATATACATTAAAAACATAAAACGCTATAAAAAGGTTATTAGTACCACTGATACAAATGTTACATAATTAGTGCCCACTTTTCCTGGGTCCCCATCCTGACTCAGTTACATGCTGTGTGGTTTTTTTGGGCACGCATTGTTACTAGGCACTGTTTTAAGCTCCTTACATGTATTGTACTAACCCATTTAAATTCTTCAAAACAATCTTCTAAGGTGGATGCCATTACTATTCACCAGATAAAGAGGGAAACACTGAGACAGAGAAGATACCTCGACCATAGCTAATAGGTAATAGAATCAGGAAACATACTTAGTTTGGCCCTAGATTCAACTCAGTGACTCACAAATACATTCTGCTTATAATATTGTAAATGCTCAATGAATGTTTATACAGCATTGTTATTATTAATTTGCCTATCAGACCTAATTCTTGCCAAATGAGGTCTGCAACAGGTTTGATCTCCAGTTGCAATTTTTGATGCCACTGTCTATACTCATCCCATGTGAGTATCTATCTCCATTTATACTGTCTCCACCAAAATAGGATCACCAGAATAAGGGATCAATGAGCTTGATCACTGCAGATATGTCACCTTCAAACAATTCCTGAAGCTTTAAATGGAAAGAAATGATCATTAACTACCTCAATGAGCAGAATATTTTAACCAGATTTTACAGCTCAATTTAAAATATAAAACAAACTACAAATAATTGTGGTAAAATTTATATGTGTTGAATTTTAGTGGCACCAAATCCTTTTGGAAATGGGACATTTGTAAATAGTAAAAATGAATTTTTTTTTTTCAGTATTTTCTTCCCTGAGTGTTTATAATGTTCTCCTAGTTTTGGTCAGTGTGTGTCTCAGTCTATCTTTAGTCTCCTTTTGTCTGTGTTCTGTCATCTTCTTCTAAAGTTCCCCAGGCTGTTTATGTTGAACGTCTAACTTAGCTGCTGCTTCTTTGGGGAATAGTTCAGTCTGTGTTGCTTTGCATATTGCAGAGGCTTCCAGACTTCCTTCAGCAGTAACTCAATGTTTGCTTGTTCCTTTTATTACTAGGGCTTCCTGCCCTACTGGAAAACCTGTTCACTCCCTCATATTTCACCGCGATTTTTGTGTTTTTTCTGCTGTTTTCAAACAGGACCTCACAGTAGATTCTTCTCCTTCGTGAGCTTAACTACTTTGTTTCTCTCCTGGACAAATACTTGGTATTTGCACAAGCTCCACTGGCTGACAGAACCTTCTTTTACAGATTCTACAGCATGGGACGGACTCCCACCCACCCTTCCCTCTGGAAATTCTCAGTTTTGAACCGGAAAAAACTATTGTTGAGCAGAAAGCTGCCCTCGGGGAACAGCAAAACATAAATATGCCGTATGTTTTTATTCCACAGTAGGTATATATTTGTGAAACACAGCGAGGGTCACTTTGGTTTTAAAAGTTGGGAAAGAAGGTAATATGAAATGACCTGTCCGTAGTTCTCTTCAGCCCTTCTCCACTTTATTCAGGGAAGTGGAAGGGGAAAATGTATAACTAGAGAAGGGAGCCTGGAATGTTTGCATCTTCTCAAAGATTACAGTAATTATGATCAACAAAGTAGGCTTATTTTATTTGGCCTACATGCACTTTTTTTTTTTTCCATTTAGGCTTATCTTCAAAGGATTGTTTTAATAGTTGTGAAAGTTCAAACTCTCACACTTTAAATAAATAAAACATTGAAATTACTGATGCGTACACAATGGTTTTATGGAAAACAAATCTAAACAAAAATTGGCACCGAACGCAGAAAGTTATCATCTTGAGCACTGCACACAGAGGGTCTGGGAGGGATAGGGCAGGAAAGGGTGGAACTGTGATATCCACAGCTACAGAAATTAGCTCTTTCTGATCTCCACAAGGGGTGGCAAAGATCTGTTCTACTAGTTTCTTCAAACCTGCTCCTGAGGCCTTCCCATGTGAGGGTCTAGCCTTCCACTAATTCCCTTTGTCATAATTAAGCCCTGGATATACTACAGAATCAGCTTTTTATTTTCTTTCTTTTCAGTTTCTAAATTACATCCTTATCATTTCAAAGGTCAAGCTTATTTCCCATTAGAATGCAGGCACTGTTGAGACAATAATGACACTTGACAATATCCTTTTGTATGATAACCCTTTGAATAATATTTCCAAATGACACAAAAGTTACAAAAAAAAAAAGTTAAAAACACAGCTCTTTGTGGGTAGGATGGGGTGCCATCTAGTGTCACCTGTCATGTCTTCTTGTCCAGCAGTAGCCCACAAGCCTAGGTACAAAGATTTTCCATTTATCATAATACTGGCAGAGCCACTGACAGAGACTGGGCAATATTCTCCAGGAAATTGGTTGTATAACTGATCAGTGGGGGCTATTACCTTGACTCCCCATTTTTGCTATATCATGCTTGATGGCTTGTACCTCAGGACTGATTCTCAGTGCTGAAAATGCTGAGTTCAAGAACAACTAGCCTCCTTGTCCCTGAGAGCTTTATGGATCTTGAAACATTTTGAATGGTTGCTTACATTCAAAAGTAGTGATTTTCCAAACGCAAATTCTAAATTTGCATCTTTTCTTGAAAGTCCGGCACAACAGGGCCTCTGAGTTCCAGCCGCCACAAAGGATGGGGCTGAATAATATGTCTCTTTAGATGGGACATTCATTTATTCATTCAAAGGAGGCCAGCCCATCCTGCATATTCGTGTATATGTCTGGACTAGCCCCTGTAGGCATTTGAGTGCGACACAATTGACATTAACCATGTTTTTTAAGAAAAATTTAACTGAAAAATAAGCGAGATAAAATATGCATGCTTTTGTGTACACTGCACTGAATCTTTACAAACTAAATAAACCCATATAATTGGCATCAAGATTAAAAAAAGAATGTTGTAAGCACCTAGAAATTCTTGCATGCCCCTTCCAGTGACTACTCATCCCCCAAGAACATTATTCTGATGTCTAACCAGCTCTGGTTTTGACCATGTTTCCAGAATGTTTCTGAAGTGTTTGAATATACTGTTTCATTTGATCCTTACAATGACACTGGATAGGAGGTAGGTTTGGGTAGTCGATCAGATAAAGAATACTACTTTGTTTATTCTGTGCCATCTTTGTTTGCCTTCATCATGACATACCATATTTGGGGCAGTATATTTTGTGAATAACCTGAATAAAATCCACCTGTAAATTCTCCTCTCTTACTGAAATAACTAAACTTGAGACGTTATGTAACAGATAATAAAACCCGACCCACTGAAAGTGCCTGTTATTTCAAGCAGTGGGAGATTCCACTGTGGTCGAACTTCTCTTTCCCCTCAAGCTTTTATTCACTTTGCTTGTTTGGAGGGATCTTGGGTGCCGCTCTGATTAGAAGTGAAGAATACACTTGTTAGAACATTTGCTGCAGCTATAGGTTTGGCTCTCAAAGTTCATGTATTACTGGGGGATTGCCATGCATCTGAAAATGCACAAAGCATTACTGTTATGCTTAGCATGAGCCCTGTAATACTTCCACTTGGGGAATTTATTTTGATGGAAATAGCTCATAAGACCAGAAAATACCTATTTTGTTTTCATTTCATTAAAAAAATAATCTGTGCATGTTTGCATAGCAGGTAGAGTTAAAAACCCAGTATAGCAAAACATTAGCTGTTTTCCCTTTCAAAAACAATAACAGCAAGGGGAATTTATATATAATATGCTGTAATTTACTTGAATATAATGAATGCATACAATTCTGCGTCCTCAAGTATTAATTTCATTTACTGTGTTGTTCATCATTGCTTGTTTCCTCTTTAGTTCTAGGTCCTTGTTAAATGTTCCTTGCATTTTCTCTATTCTATTTCCAAGATTTTGGATCATCTTTACTATCATTATTCTGAATTATTTTTCAGGTAGACTGCCTATTTCCTCTTCATTTGTTAGGTCTGGTGGGTTTTTACCTTGCTCCTTCATCTGCTGTGTGTTTTTCTGTCCTTTCATTTTGTTTATCTTACTGTGTTTGGGGTCTCCTTTTCTCAGTCTGCAGGTTCGTAGTTCCCGTTATTTTTGGTGTCTGTCCCCAGTGGCTAAGGTTGGTTCAGTAGGTTGTGTAGGCTTCCTGGTGGAGGGGACTAGTGCCTGTGTTCTGGTGGATGAGGCTGGATCTTGTCTTTCTGGTGGGCAAGTCCACGTCTCGTGGTGTGTTTTGGGGTGTCTGTGGCCTTATTAGGATTTTAGGCAGCCTCTCTGCTAATGGATGGGGCTGTGCTCCTGTCTTGCTAGTTGTTTGGTATAGGATGTGCAGCACTGTAGCTTGCTAGTTGTTGAGTGAAGCTGGTGTTGAGATTGAGATCTCTGGGAGATTTTTGCTGTTTGATATTAGGTGGAGCTGGGAGGTCTCTTGTGGACCAGTGTCCTGAACTTGGCTCTCCCAGCTCAGTGGCACAGCCCTGACACCTGGCTGGAGCACCAAGAGCCTGTCCTCCACACGGCTCAGAATAAAAGGGAGAAAAAATGAAAAGAAAAGAAAAGAAAAGAAAAAAGAAAAGAAAGAAAGAAAGAGAAAGAAAGAAAGAGGATAAAATAAAATAAGATAAATTAAAATAGTTATTAAAATAAAAAATAATTATTAAGAAAAAAATTTTTTAAGTAAAAAACAAACAAACGAACCAAAAAACGGACAGACAGAACCCTAGGACAAATGGTGGAAGCAAAGCTATACAGACAAAATCTCACACAGAAGCATACACATACACACTCACAAAAAGAGGAAAAGGGGAAAAAATAATCTATCTTGCTCCCAAAGTCTACCTCCTCAATTTGGGATGATTCGTTGTCTATTCATGTATTCCACAGATGCAGGGTACGTCAAGTTGATTGTGGAGCTTTAATCCACTGCTCCTGAGGCTGCTGGGAGAGATTTCCCTTTCTCTTCTTTGTTCGCACAGCTCCCAGGGTTCAGCTTTGGATTTGGCCCCGCCTCTGCATGTAGGTCGCCGGAGGGCATCTGTTCTTCGCTCAGACAGGACGGGGTTAAAGGAGCAACTGCTTCGGGGACTCTGGCTCACTTGGGCCAGGGGGAGGGAGGGGCACGGAGTGCAGAGCGAGCCTGCAGCGTCAGAGGCCAGCGTGACGTTGCACCAGCCTGAGGCGCATAGCGCGTTCTCCCGGGGGAGTTGTCCCGGGATCCCAGGACCCTGGCAGTGGCTGGCTGCACAGGCTCCCGGGAAAGGGGGTGGGGATAGTGACCTGTGCTCGCACACAGGCTTCTTGGTGGCTGCAGCAGTGGCCTTAGTGTCTCATGCCCATCTCTGGGGTCTGCGCTGATAGCTGCGGCTCGCGCCCATCTCTGGAGCTTCTTTAAGCAGCGCTCTTAATCCCCTCTCCTTTTGGGAGGTCTGAGGTCTTCTGCCAGTGTTCAGTGGGTGTTCTATAGGAGCAGTTCCACGTGTAGATGTATTTCTGATGTATCTGTGGGGAGGAAGGTGATCTCTGCGTCCTACTCTTCCATCATCTTCTCCTGAATCCTCAAGTATTAATTATAGAGGAATTTATAGTAATTTATAGTGTACTAGAAGATTATTTTTTTAAGAGAACTTGGCCAAAGCCAATGGTAACTCTACCTCTCATTTATAATAATGGAATAACTGCACTGAAACTTGATTTTTTATTCTAATCAAATAATTGAAAAATAACATTTAACATACCCCAAACATGGTGAACTCATTAAAAGGCATTTTATTTCTTATTTTACAATATTTAAAATAATTACCTTGTTTTAAACAAAATTTTAGCCATTATTTTCCTTAGTTCTTTATGGACTAACAAATAGTACTGGAGTCGTTTCTTCCATTATGTTACTGTATATGTCCAAATAAACTGGAAATATATTGAATTACAGTGCCCTGATGTTTCTATTTAAGAAACTTTCTATAATTGTAAACTTACATGGTATTGTGGCTCTAGAAGTAATAGGTATTTTTTCCTTCTATGTAAAAGAAGACAAAAATTTTCCAGGGTTGGTATAAGGAAACTGAATCAGTTGTTGAATAAGAGCAGGTAGATTTTATGGTCTTCTTTTGGGTGATTTTACCCTATTTATCTCTACCATATTTGTAACTCTCACCCTGATCCTAATTTTGTTCTAAGATGTGGGTGTAGTTTTTTTCTGGCTATTCCACTCTGATCATAGTCTTTACCTTTGTAACCTGCAGTGCAGCTAAAGTCAGACATTCATATAGGAACTGATTAAAGGAAAACAAAGCGGAAATAAATTAGGAGAAGTATTGATAAATAAACTAGACTATTCGGCTTATGGGGTCGAACTTAATTTCAGCTTGTAACATTTTATTACCAGGATACCATAGCCCTTTTCTGGGTCCCAACTTCCCTGTCTTTATAGGTCAGAGGCCATGTCTGATCACTGCCCCTTAGAAGCACCTTCAAAAGCATCTGGAAGTCTCAAAGTCAATAGGAAGATCTAGAGGGAGAAATAGAGTTGTTTCTTTCTTTCTTTCACATCTCTTACCTAAGGACAAGAAGTCACTCTTTTGTGAGTGACTGATCGATGGGCCTCAGGAGAGATCTCATCTACCCACAAAAGCAGGGCCTTGGCTTGCAACCTCCACAGGAGAAACATTTAATAATATCACCTCAGGGTCCCTCAGGCAGCCACTTTAGCGGGCACATGCCCAGGAGCTGCTCCTGTCCTGTGCTCCCCACCTCTGGCAAGATCTTGGAAGCTTTGAAGCTCAGCAAAGAAGGGAAATCTACTGAGAACAGTCTGTAAAGTGTCAAGCAATATCCAGATATTACCTGTACTCTGCCTGTACTCTGCCTGTCCCCTGCCTGAACCTGGGATTCCTTCCACCAAGTGAGTGGTCCTGGGTCCCACATTGGCTTTGCTCATTTGGTTGATGAAGACATATTGACAGAGCTATTGTTGCCGTGTGGTTGACAGGGTCTTGGTGCTCTGGCTGGGTGTCAGGCCTGAGCCTCTGAGGTGTGAGAACTGAGGTCAGGACATTGGTCCACCAGAGGCCTCCCAGCCCCATGTAATGTCAAACGGTGAAAACTCTCTCAGAGATCTCCATCACAACGCAAAGACCCAGCTCCACTCAACGACCAGCAAGCTACAGTGCTGGACACCCTATGCCAAACAACTAGCAAGACAGGAACACAACCCCACCCATTAGCAGAGAGGCTGCTTAAAATCATAATAACTTCACAGACACCCCCAAACACACCACTGGGCGTGGTCCTACTCACCAGAAAGACAAGATCCAGCCTCATCCACTGAGCACAGGCACCAGTCCCCTGCACCAGGAAGCCTACACAACCCACAGAACCAACCTTACCCACTGTGGGCACACACCAAAAACAAAAGGAACTATGAACCTGCAGCCTGCAAAACAGGAGACCGCAAGAACAGTAAGTTAAGAAAAATGAGAAGACAGAGAAATACACAGCAGATGAAGAAGGTAAAAACCCACCAAACCAAACAAATGAAGAGGAAATAGGCAGTCTACCTGAAAAAGAATTCAGGGTAATGATAGTAAAGATGATCCAAAATCATGGAAATACAATGGAGAAAATACAAGAAAACGTTTAACAAGGACCTAGAGCAACTAAAGAGCAAACAAATGATGATGAAAAACACAATAAATGAAACTAAAAATTCTCTGGAAGGAATCAATAGCAGAATAACTGAGGGAGAAAAACAGATAAGTGGCCAGGAAGATAAAAAAGTGAAAATAACTACCACAGAACAGAATAAAGAAAAATGAATGAAAAGAATTGAGGACAGTCTCAGAAACATCTGGGACATTAAAGGCACCAACATTCGAATTATAGGGGTCCCAGCAGAAGAAGAGAAAAAGAAAAGGACTGAAAAAGTATTTGAAGAGATGATAGTTGAAAACTTCCCTAATATGGGAAAGGAAATAGTCAATGAAGTCCAGGAAGCACAGAGAGTCCTATCCTAGGATAAATCCAAGGATAAACAAGTCAAGACACATAAAAATCAAACTATCAAAAATTAAATACAAAGAAAAAATATTAAAAGCAGCAAGGGAAAAGCAACAAATAACATACAAGGGAATCCCCATAAGGTTAACGGCTGATCTTTCAGCAGAAACTCTGCAAGCCAGAAGGGAGTGGCAGGACATATTTAAAGTGATGAAAGGGAAAAACCTACAACCAAGATTACTCTACCCAGCAAGGATATCATTCAGATTTGACAGAGAAATTAAAACCTTTACAGAGAAGCAAAAACTAAGAGAATTCAGCACCACCAAACCAGCTTTACAACAAATGCTAAAGGAACTTCTCTAGGCAGGAAACACAAGAGAAGGAAAAGACCTACAATAACAAACCCAAAACAATTAAGAAAATGGTATATCGATAATTACCTTAAGTGTAAATGGATAAAATGCTCCAACCAAAAGACAAAGACTGGCAAAATGGACATAAACACAAGAACCATATATATGTTGTCTATAAGAGACCCACTTCAGACCTAGGGACACATACAGACTGAAAGTGTGGGTTTGGAAAAAGATATTCCATGCAAATGGAAATCAAAAGAAAGCTGGAGTAGCAATTCTCATACCAGACAAAATAGACTTTAAAACAAAGACTATTACAAGAGACAAAGAAGGACACTACATAATGATCAAGGGATCAATCCAGGAAGATATAAGAATTGTAAATATTTATGCACTCAAC
Source organism: Lipotes vexillifer (assembly GCF_000442215.2). Classification (NCBI taxonomy): domain Eukaryota; kingdom Metazoa; phylum Chordata; class Mammalia; order Artiodactyla; family Lipotidae; genus Lipotes; species Lipotes vexillifer. The sequence continues at coordinate 403,663 of NW_006780496.1, forward strand.
ATAGGAGCACCTCAATACATAAGGCAAATGCTAACAGCCATAAAAGGGGAAATTGACAGTAACACAATCATAGTAGGGGACTTAAACACCCCACTTTCACCAATGGACAGATCATCCAAAACGAAAATAAATAAGGAAACACAAGTTTTAAATGACACATTAAACAAGATGGACTTAATTGATATTTACAGGACATTGCATCCAAAAACAACAGAATACACTTTCTTCTCAAGTGCTCATGGAACATTCTCCGGGATAGATCATATCTTGGGTCACAAATCAAGCCTTGGTAAATTTAAGAAAACTGAAATTGTATCAAGTATCTTTTCTGACCACAACACTATGAGACTAGATATCAATTACAGGAAAAAACCTGCGAAAAATACAAAGACATGGAGGCTAAACAATACACTAAAAAATAACCAAGAGATCACTGAAGAAATCAAGGAGGAAATAAAAAAATACCTAGAAACAAATGACATTGAAAACATGATGACCCAAAACCTATGGGATGCAGCAAAAGCAGTTCTAAGAGGGAAGTTTAGAGCAATACAATCCTACCTCAAGAAACAAGAAAGATCTCAAATAAACAACCTAACCTTACACCTACAGCACTTAGAGAAAGAACAAAAACACCCCAAAGTTAGCAGAAGGAAAGAAATCATAAAGATCAGATCAGAAATAAATGAAAAAGAAATGAAGAAAACGACAGCAAAGATCAACAGAACTAAAAGCTGGTTTTTTGAAAAGATAAACAAAATTGACAAACCATTAGCCAAACTCATCAAGAAAAAAAGGGAGAAGACTCACATGAACAGAATTAGAAATGAAAAAGTAGAAGTAACAACTGACACTGCAGAAATACAAAGGATCATGAGAGATTACTACAAGCAACTATACGCCAATAAAATGGACAACCTGGAAGAAATGGACAAATGTTTTGAAAAGCACAACCTCCCAAGACTGAACCAGGAATAAATAGAAAATATAAACAGACCAATCACAAGCACTGAAATTGAAACTGTAATTAAAAACCTTCCAAAAAATGAAAGCCCAGGAACAGATGGATTCACAGGTGAATTCTATCAAATATTTAGAGAAGAGATATCACCTATCCTTCTCAAACTCCTCAAAAACATAGCAGAGGGAGGAACACTCCCAAATGCATTCTATGAGGCCACCATCACCCTGATACCAAAACCAGACAAAGTTGTCACACACAAAAAAAACTACAGACCAATATCACTGATGAACATAGATGGAAAAATCCTTAACAAAATACCAGCAAACAGAATCCAACAGCACAGTAAAAGGATCATACACCATGATCAACTGGGGTTTATCCCACGAATACAAGGATCCTTCAAAATATGCAAATCAATCAATGTGATACACCGTATTAAAAAATTGAAGGAGAAAAATCATATTATCATCTCAATAGATGCATAAAAAGCTTTTGACAAAATTCAGCACCCATTTATGATAACTCTCCAGAAAGCAGGTATAGAGGGAACTTACCTCAACATAATACAGGCCATATATGACAAACCCACAGCCAACATTACCCTCAATGTTGAAAAACTGACACCATTCCCGTTAAGATCAGGAACAAGACAAGGTTGCCCACTCTCACCACTATTATTCAACATAGCTTTAGCCATTGCAATCAGAGAAGAAAAAGAAATTAAATGAATCCAAATCGGAAAACAAGAAGTAAAACTGTCACTGTCTGCAGATGACATGATACTATACAAAGAGAATCCTAAAGATGTTACCAGAAAACTACTAGTGCTAAGCAATGAATTTGGTAAAGTAGCAGGATACAAAATTAATGCACTGAAATCTCTTGCATTCCTATACATTAATGATGAAAAATCGGAAAGAGAAATTAAGGAAACACTCCCATTTACCACTGCAACAAAAAGAATAAAATACCTAGGAATAAACCTACCTAAGGAGACAAAAGACCTGTATGCAGAAAACTATAAGACACTGATGAAAGAAATTAAACATGATACAAACAGATGGAGAGATATACTATGTTGCTGGATTGGAACAATCATCATTGTGAAAATGACTCTACTACCCAAAGCAATCTACTGCTTCAATGCAATTCCAATCAAACTACCAATGGCATTTTTCACAGAACTAGAGCAAAAAATTTCACAATTTGTATGGAAACACAAAACACCCCAAATAGCCAAAGCAATCTTGAGAAAGAAAAACGGAGCTGGAGGATTCAGGCTCCTAGACATCAGACTATACTCCAAAGCTACAGTAATCAAGCGAGTATGGTAAAAACAGAACAAAAACAGAAATACAGATCAATGGAACAGGATAGAAAGCCCAGAGATAAACCCACACACCTTACCTTGGTCACCTTATCTTTGATAAAGGAGGCAAGAATATACAATGGAGAAAAGACAGCCTCTTCAGTAAGTGGTGCTGGGAAAACTGGACAGCTACATGTAAAAGAATGAAATTAGAACACTCCCTAACACCATACACAAAAGTAAACTCAAAATGGATTAAAGACCTAAATGTAAGGCCAGACACTCTAAAACTCTCAGGGGAAAACATAGGCAGAACACTCTATGACATAAATCACAGCAAGATCCTTTTGGACCCACCTCCTAGAGAAATGGAAATAAAAATGAAAATAAACAAATGGGACCTAATGAAACTTAAAAGCTTTTGCACAGCAAAGGAAACCATAAACAAGACGAAAAGATGACCTACAGAATGGAAGAAAATCTTTGCAAATGAAGCAACTGATAAAGATTTAATTTCCAAAATATACAGGCTGCTCATGCAGCTCAATATCAAAAAAGCAAGCAACCCAATCCAAAAATGGGCAGAAGACCTAAATAGACATTTCTCCAAAGAAGATATACAGATTGTCAACAAACACATGAAAGGATGATCAACAACACTAATCATTAGAGAAATGCAAATCAAAACTACAGTGAGGTATCACCTCAGAACAGTCAGAATGGCCATCATCAAAAAATCTACAAACAATAAATGCTGGAGAGGGTGTGGAGAAAAGGGAACCCTCTTGCACTGTTGGTGGGAATGTAAATTGATACAGCCACTATGGAGAAAAGTATGGAGGTTCCTTAAAAAACTAAAAATAGAACTACCATATGACCCAGCAATCCCACTACTGGGCATATACCCTGAGAAAACCATAATTCAAAAAGAGTCATGTACCACAACGTTCACTGCAGCTCTATTTACAATAGCCAGGACATGGAAGCAACCTAACTGCCCATCTACAGATGAATGGTTAAGGAAGACGTGGCACATATATACAATGGAATATTACTCAGTCATAAAAAGAAATGAAATTGAGTTATTTGTAGTGAGGTGGATGGACCTAGAATCTGTCATACAGAGTGAAGTAAGTCAGAAAGAGAAAAACAAATATTGTATGCTAACACACAGATATGGAATCTAAAAACAAAAATGTTTCTGAAGAACCTAGGGGTAGGGCAGGAATAAAAACACAGAATGGAGTTGAGGACAAGGGGAAGGGGAAGGTCAGAGGAAGTAAGAGACTGGCACGGACATATATACACAACCAAATGTAAAATAGATACCTAGTGGGAAGCAGCCACATAGCACAGAGAGATCAGCTCAGTCCTTTGTGTCCACCTAGAGGAGTGTGAGGGCGGGAGAGAGACGCAAGAGGGAGGACATATGGGGATATATGTATATGTACAGCTGATTCACTTTGTTATACAGCAGAAACTAACACACCACTGTAAAGCAATTATACTCCAATAAAGATGTTATAGTAAATAAATAAATAAATAAATAATATCACCCCTCCCCTCCACAATCATGCAAAAGATGCACATATACAGAAAAGGGGGCTTGTTTTGTAATTTTAACCCTTGTAGGAAAACCCTTCACTTTTATCCTACAGAGAACTACCTGTGTGTTCCTTGCTCTCCTCTGCAGAGAAGGAACAGATTTAGCTTAGCAAGGGATAAAAACTTCACTGGCCTCCATTAAAGGCTGATCAGCTAAAAATCTTGACAAATTACGTGTACAGCTATGCAACAAAGTCAACTCTGGTCCATCCAGATCATGGAAATTGGTCCTTTGCACCAACTTTCTCTCCTTTCTGGGGAGGGTGCTTGCTTCAATCTCTGCCCCACGGTAGATGCGGGTATTTCTGTGACCAGGTTTCTACCAAATTTGTGAGAGGTGGGTAGGCTCTGGTTCCTTAGATTAAGGTAGTATGTGTTAATTAGGTCTCTTTTGATTGCAATTTACAGACACCCAATTCAACCAGATGAGGAAAGAGAAAATCCATTGGTTTAGGTAGCTGGGAACAATACAGGGGAGTTCACACTTTCATAGAAGAATATTCAGTAACGACTGGAACCTGAGACCCAAGCTAACCTTGTTTCTATTAGTCTCTCATTTCTGCAGCTCTCTGCTTGGTTGCATTCTACATACAGTCTCTGTCAGTTCTGCTACTGAAAAAGAGCTCATTTGCCGCTACATCCGTTTACTTATTCTAGGACAGGACTGCTGGTTTTCATTATGTGGTTTTCAGGAGAAAAATAATCAAGGACCAATTTATTATTGAATGTTCTCTGAGGGAATGGCCTATCTGGATTGATTAAATATTCTATTAAAAATAATTACATGCATTCCACATTTGTAGAGATATATAAATATAATAATATAAAAATACATAATCCTACATCTATATGAGAAAGAACGGACCTTTATTTTTTATTGCAAGTTGAGTCAAAAGATGCTGCTGAAATCCCACTCCTGGGCATATACCCAGACAAAACTATAATTCAGAAAGATACATGTACCCCTATGTTCATAGCAGCACTATTTATAATAGCCAAGACATGGAAACAACCTGAATGTCCATCAACAGATGAATGGATACAGAAGATGTGGTATATATATAGTGGAATATTACTCAGCCATATAAAAGAATGAAATAATGCCATTTGCATCAACATGGATGCAACTAGAGATTATTATACTAAGTGAAGTAAGTCAAAGACAAGTACCATGTGATATCACTTATATGTGGAATCTGAAATATGACACAAACGAACCTATCTACGAAACAGAAACAGACTCAAAGATGTAGAGAACAGACTTATGGTTGCCAAGGGGGAGGGGCTTGGGAGGGAAGGATTGGGAGTTTGGGATTAGCAGATGCAAACTAGTATATATAGGACGGATAAACAACAAAGTCCTACTTTACAGCACAGGAAACTATACTCGGTATCCTGTGATAAACCACAACGGAAAAGAATATGAAAAAGAATATATTTATCTACAACTGAATCACATTGCTATACAACAGAAATTAACACAATATTGTAAATCAACTATACTTCAATAAAATAAAAAGATACAAAAAGGATACTGCTGAGCCTGGAGTCATTGTTCTGATCAAGAGAAGGCTGAATTCAGAATTTACTTAGAGCCAAGTTCCAACAGATATTTACAATACTGAGAGAACAAAGTTATATATTCATTTGACAAGTTGAATCACCCATGAAACAAAATTGTTACTAATAAAATTTTGGGAGAAGCTCCTGGCAGCTGGAGTGAGTAGGTTTATCTTTAGAATAGCAGCTCCTTAACAAAGCGCCATCTTCCATCAGGCACAAAGTAAGACCCCCAGATATGTATAGTTCAGTGACCTGAGGTTAGCAGCTAAACTGAGGCTAAGGTGGTATAGATGTAACATGCTGAGGCATCTGTGAGCCCAGGCAAACTCATGTCATTTTTTCCCCAGGAAGTACAGAAGGAAAGAAGCAAGTTTCTCTGTTCACATACTTGGATTTAATGCCTTCTTGCAAGGGCAGATCTTTTCTGACTAAGCATTTATTGGCTCTTTAGGAAAAGAGAGGATTTTAAAATCTCTCTTCTGGAATTTAGGTGGGAAATAGGACCACTGCACTGTACATTGCATTATGTATATTACATTCTGTATACCTTTGCATGAAATAGAAAATGGAGCTCCATCAGGGAAAGGGGATGCTTATACTTTGCCCAGAGCAATCTAGCCTAGATCCAGCTCCCCTACTGCTTTGGCTGAGAGTCTCTGTGCAGTGCACAAACCGCTCAACCATATGTTTTCCTCCCCTACGCAAAAACTGTGACTAAGAACCACACTAATTACAATTTAGTTTCCCAAATACCACTCTTCAAGTCAATTCCACCTACTCATCAAATATTTTATAATATCATTAAGTTCTAATTACTTTCTAATCCTAATTGCTGGTTGTCTATTCTTTTTTGTTTCTTCTGGTTTAAAGTAAAAGATGTATTTTAAAGAAAGGTCTTTGACATAAAATGGGCCCCATTCTCAAAATAACTATCAAGTAACACTACATATATAAAAAATAACAGTATAGAAAAGGACAAAGAAGAAAGGAAAATCTCTTCCCACTCCTGTCTCATCTTCTAGAAACATCCACTGCAGGACTAGACACTGGAGTTAAATAATTTGTCCAAGCTCTAACCACAGTGAGTAGGGGTTTAATGCCAACTTTAACTCAGAAAGTTGCTAAAACTCTACACTCCATTACTTCTTAAGCACTTTCCATCTCTTCATTTTTTCCTTTGGACATTTTTTTAGTTATTGCCTCAGGAAAAAACTCATCTCTCTTACTTTTATTCTCTCTTCCTTTTGCTGATTGAGAATCCCAGATGATACCAGTCAAGTCACGCAAATATAAGAATAAAGCTAATGAAACATCTTCATTAAATAAAATGAAAGTTTTACCTTTTGTAGTGAAATTAGACAATATCAGGAAGAAATGGTATCAACCTTAAAATATCTGGAATCCTCTTCAGAATCTATAATGACATCTTCTACTTTCTCTCATAATTAAAAATTTAATTTAATTTACTTAAGCACCAGTGTTCAAGGGAAATTTCTCATTAAATTTTATTGTACCTCTTATTTTCCAAATGTATAGCAACTTTTACCTCACTCTGTATGAATGAACTTGAACACTGCTTCAGACCTCTTTCTTAAACTCAAGTAATCTTTTTAGACTACATAAAGTACATAAAGTATGGGACAGAATCATAAAAGCAGCTTTACTTCTACGTAATTGATTGATTTACAGAAGGAGTTTCATTGCATTGTAATCAACATCATATGCATTTCAGGATTATATTGTACTTATTTAAATGCTTTCTCTCTATGTGCCTTCTTATGCTTTTACGCATTTAATTTTCCTATTGCATTTTGAAATTCTCAAGAGCAGAACCTCTTTCTACTTGCTTGGTTTACAATATAGATTATTTTGTCTTATTTTTATACAAGTTTAATTTTAACAAATTTCGTTATAGCATTAGCCATCAATGTGAAGAGCTATCCTGTAAGACTTATTTTTTTTATTTTTTATTTTTTGGCGGTACACGGGCCTCTCACCGCTGTGGCCTCTCCCGTTGCAGAGCACAGGCCCCGGACGCGCAGGCTCAGCGGCCATGGCCCACGGGCCCAGCCGCTCCGCGGCACGTGGTATCTTTCCGGACCGGGGCACGAACCCGTGTCCGCTGCATCGGCAGGCGGACTCTCAACCACTGTGCCACCAGGGAAGCCCAAGACTTATTTTTAATAAAGTGATGTGACATATTAGAGATTTATTTAGGATGAGTATTTAGTAAGTTTTACTAATTTTATTCAAAAAAATTTAGTGACAAATTTTGGGAGGAAGTTGGGTGGAAGCTTCAGTCCAACTCTTAGCATCCTGTTCCTGATTCAGATCGTGTCTAGCCTTTGTTTTCCTGCAGCATAATTAAGAAGAGTGGGACCCAGCAAATCCTGGTCTGTGGAGCAAAGACTCCTTCCTTGAGGTAGAATGCGCTCTATGAACCGATGTAGCTTCTCCACATTCAGCTATGAAGTAGGGATGTTATTCATTGTAATTATTACTAAGTTGTTTTCAGATTAAAGGTGGACTTAACCTCAATATAATTATGATTTTTAAGTTCTGATATTTTTAAGGTACTTGATCCTCCCCATAGGTATCACTTTTTCTCTTTTATACACTGTATTTTATGTATTTATGCATTTTTAACTTGCATAAACACTATGTTACTTTAGATCTTGTATTGTTTCCTTTTTTCTTTCTTAGCACTGCATTTTTAAGATCTATCCATGTTTGCTCTTTGCATTTCTAGTTCATTGCTTCTAAGCAAGGCAAAACTTTTTCCAGTTTGCATTCACCACATTTTACTTATCTACTCTGTTACTGATGAACATATTGTTTGATGCCAACTCTGCCACCACCACTAATGTGACACGTTCTTCTAAATGTCCCCTTAAGCAATTGTGTAAGACGTCCTCCAGGGATATATCCCACAGAGGGACTACTGGGCTATTGGTTACACCACTCAGATTTTCACTAAGTACTGCCAGATTGCTCTTCAGAATGGCTGTACTAGTTTTATTTCCATATTTTGGCTAACTCTTGGTATTACTCCACTTTCTAATTTTTACACATCTAATAAATCCTCAGTGGCCCTTTAATTTGCATTTTTTCTAGTAATTAGGTTGAGCCTTTACAAACACTTCTTAGCTATTAATGTTCCCATCTGTGAATTCCTCTTCCTGTCTTTTGCTCAATTTTTTTCTATCAGGTTTCCTGTCTTTTCTTGCACTTTTGTAGGAGTTTCTTTTAGAGTGGAGATATTCATCCCTAATTAATTTTTGTTTTTAAAAGGTCTTCAAACTTCTTGGTCTGTCAATCATAAGTCTATGGTAACTGACGAAAAGAAATCCCAAATTTTAGTTTAGCTTTCTCCTTGCTAAGCTTTTCAGATCTTGATTTAAAAGTCCTTTCTCATTCCAAAGTTACAAAGATTTCCACCTACAATTTCTTTTATTCCCTTTACATTTCCACTAATTTTTCATGTGAAAACATTATTTTATCGAACTTGAGCAGACATGACAATCTTTCCTCAGAGTGAGTGGTCTGAGCACCTCCATGATGGGGTAAACCAAGTTCTGTCCTTGGGTAAAAAGCCCATCCTGGAGTGAACCAGTTTTGCTTATTTAACTTGAATTTAGACTTTAAGAAACAGAAATGTGAGGGAGATTTTTTAAAATATCTGCTCTTTCTTAACATAGGCAAAAAAACAATTGTGAAAAGAGTTCATAATTCTTGATCTGATTTTGCGCCAGGAGCCAGGAGAGAGAAGACGGTCTGTAGTGCAATCAAACAGGTAGCCTCAGAGAGAAGTTCTTAAGGTAAATGTTTGTATTTGCTTGGATCAGAGGAACCCCATTATGGAGCAAGAGTTTAAGTAGATTCCCTGTTGTGTGAAGAGCATTATAGTTTTCAAACATTTTCCATTCCTTCCTAGCCCCTTTTCATATTGTGCCTTTCAAACAGTAAAAGAAGCAAATATTTCAGAGTTGTTGCAGTATTCAAGTTGTGGCTTTACAGAAACTCTGAGCATATATTTTTGCCCTACATTTTGATTTTTTTGTGCATTTGTTGTCTCTTTTGGTTCTTAAATTAACCTAATTTATAAATTGAGTCCTATTTGTCTCTACTTATTTTTTATTGCCTGAAATTTGTGTCAAAAAACTCAGAGGATATGGCCCCAGAGGAAACAACCTATTTCCCAATTTTAGATGTTAATTCACTACTAAATTTCTTGGATTCTTATTTATTTATTTTATTTTCCGGATCCTACAACTCACCTCGGAAGTGAGGTCTGGGAAGAGTGTTTCCTGGGAGTATTAGCCTACGCCCTGAAGAAAATATGTACATACATGGAAAACTTTCACAGCTCATCTGACTTTGGTCTTCTGGGGAATTTGATTCTTTCATGCACCTGCCACTCCTGATAGAGCCAGAACCCAGGGAGCAGAGCCCAGAAGAGGAATAAGGGTACTGACACAGCGACCTCCCAAACCAGCTGTGCAGTCACCCCTTATCTTCCAGCTGTGAGGAGGAAGCTCTGTAGCAGCTGCTTGGCACCGAGTGCTGTGTCCAGACTGGCTCGGGCAGGTGGCCTCTTTACTTGTCTGCTCTTTGATTTTTTTTCTTTTTCCTTTTGTAAGCACAGATGTGTGCTCAGATGTGAGACAGCTGTTCAAAGGACATCTCCAAATGAAAAGCAACTTTTATTCAGTCATTAGGGTCAGTTCCTCAGATTTCATTAGTCTAGTAAATATTTATGGCATCACTCAAAAAAATCCTTTGTTACTAACCTGGATATTTTCTCAATAAGGTTACTGTGAACAAGACAAAAAAAAATTAATATCTTAAAACTATTCTTATGTTTAAATATACATTTTTAATCATCTCCCTCCTGCCAGGGCTGGTCCTATAACTAATTTGTATTTTTTAAGGGGTGTAGAAAGGCCATTCTGTTCATAAATATTTCACCAGCTTGTTATGAAACCTGAAATTCCTTCCAGAGGCACTCTTTTAGTTAAGGTGTGCTTAACAAAATTCACATGCATGGATTTTCTTACCACTTAGTTATCTTATCTCAACCCTGTAATGGGAGACCATCGTGCTGTGAGCTAAGGGGGCAGGAGGCATGGGTTAAGTAAGGTTCCTGCCCCTGAGATGCTTACTGTCTGGAGAGGAAGGCACATATACTGAAGATAAAATAACAAGAGAAGGGAGCATCTCCGTAGATCATTGCATCTATTTGTGTAAATCATTGCAGCTGTGTAAATCATCACATTTATAGGAGTTTAGAAAAATCTCCCAGGGCTGGTCCTCAGAGAAGGGTTTTTGAATGCCTAGGCACTGGAGCCTGACCTTGATGGAAGGTAGGGCTTGGATAAAGAGAGAGAAGATAAAGGATATTCTAGGCAAGGAACAAAGGAAGAGGTACAAAAGTTAATAATGTGCCCTGGAAACAGAGGACAGACCAGGGTGACTGGAACGGATGAGTTCACGTAAGAGGTTCCCGACAGGGAGAGCATGCTGCTGAAGACTGTGTAACAGGGTCAAATAAGTGGACATTTCTCATCATCTATTTTAGCTCTAACCTATGAAAGCCTCACTTTTTTTTAAAATACATGTAAATCAAAGAGAATCATTCTATTTATTATTTGAGCCACAGAAAGAATTAACAAAGCTGTGTATGGATGACAACCAGGGCTGCTCCAAGCAAAATTGTGAACACATCCATCTGTCCTTGATTCCCGGCTACCCTCTTTTTCTAGGAACCCAATTTATCTCTCTATCTGCTGACTCTTCCACTGGAGATGGTCTGTCTGAATGCTTTTGGGGTTAGCCCACTGTTTGTCCATCCACAGGGGTTTTAGCAGAGAAATTTTGGGAAAAATTCCTGAGCCCTCACCTTCCTGGTCTTCTCTGCAGCATTGACATTTCTGCCTCCTCCCACTTTTCTGACATAGTGTCCCCCGTATGGCGATTCCCCTCATAAGAGATTCACCATTGGATGTGGGAACTCTTCAACTCGTCAACAAAATCCTCACCCATACATCCACGCTCAAGCTTCCTTCCTCCCTCCTGTTGTAAAAGAAGAGGTGTTTCCTTCCTGCCTGAGGCTAATCCTGCCTTCTACAGGTCTGAATCCACTCAGCCAGAAACCCAGGCATCTTCCTTGACTACTCCTCTCTTACCTCTGACATTGTGAGGCATCATGTCCCACTGATTCTCTCCCCCATCTCTTGATGGTCCTTATCACCACTGTGAATGCTCTGAGTCAGTTTACTATTATCACATCCATATTGCTATTCTAGCACCCTCCTCAGAGGCCAATTTATTGCTGAGCTAACTGAAGCTTTAGCTTTAGGGTTCTATACTTCCACAGGCCTTTGCAAATGGCCTCATCTTAGAATGCTGTAGTCTTCGTCTTATAGAGAAGCTACAAAAGGCCTCAGCTTCAGTACTTACCACACTTGGATCTGACCCCCAGGCCCTACATGCTTTGTCATCTCTGGTATTGCTCTGGATTAACCCATTGTCCACACTGCTGATAGTGTGATTTTTTTTGCAAATGAAAATCATATCATGCCACCCTCTTGCTTAAAAACCCTTCAACAGTTTCCTATTGCTTTTAGGTTTCAGGGAAAAATTCCTAAAACTAGCTTTCAGGTCCATTGTGACCTGACCTCTGCTATTCTCTCTGGTGACACCTTTCATGACACATTTTACACGTTTTGGGGGCATTTTTACATCTACAGTGAGGTAAGCAGGGCAAGTTCTGTCTTTGTTTAAAGATGAGGAAAATAAAACTCAGAGAGGATAAACAATCTTCCCAAGTCTGTGGAACAAATGACATACGTCACTGAGATTTGGGCTGAGTTCTTAAGATTCCACCTGCAATTTATTTTTCCGTTATAACATGTACAGATGTGCTTATTCTGGGACTTGGCTAAAAGCAGTGAAGTCTTTGTAATTTTGGGGTCACATATTAGTTGATAAGATTTTCACAATTTGAGTTATATGTAAACAAAATTTATTGTTGAGTGTGAAAAACTAATCTTCTAATTATTATATTTTAGTTAGTAATCTAAATTTTCATATTAAGTCTTTGCAGGCTGGCATATTTTAGGGCATGTGTTTCCCAAAGAGATGCATTTATAAAGGGGATTGTTCAGCCGGGATGCTTTCAGTTCTGTGTGAGGCCACCCTAATTTCAGAACACTGTACTGACCAAGACGGTCTAAAGCTTGCTTGAACTTTTGCCATGTTTCTTCCTGATAATGGCCCCAGATTGCTCTTTTCTTTTACTTAAAAAAATTTCAGTTGTAAATTCTTTTCTCTGCCCCTTTGAGATGTCAATCTTCTCCCCAAATATAATAATGTCATAATCTTGAATAAAGTCTTTCTCGCCATTTTTAACAAGTGTTCCATATAGTTTTTCTTTTATAGTGTTCACTTTTAACAGCACTTATAAAAATATGGAAAAATATATCTGCAAATACAACACAGATACTGATCTCGGACAATTTCATTTACGTTCACGTGCCAGTACGATCTTATCCTACTTGCACACAGAAACAAAATTAATGAGTAATTCTCAAAGATCATATACAATATTCCAAAGCTCACTGACTTGTTTAGAACCCCTCCTATAAATGGATTCTGACATAGCACATCACTTTGTTCATGCACCTCTTTACCTTCTGCCGAGCATAGATTATTTGTCTTGGTGACATTTTCCTTAGTATAAGAGCAGACAGCATTGTTTTCCTTGCCGATAATGCCTTGAGTTATTTTATGACATGGTTTCATTTGTCTCCATAAAAGCAGGAGAATATTGAGAAGGCCGGAACATAAGAAGAGGCCGTTCAGCCCACCAGGCTCTTTTCCTTTTAATGCACCCTGGAGAACATTTAATTGCTTCTTGAATGACCCCCAAGGTCTTCCTAGAATGAGCTTGTTGTCTTCTTTGTGGAGGAGACCATCCCCATTTCACTCGAATTCATTGTGACTTAATTATAGGATACATATAATAAATTGGAGGCAATCAGTAATCCTTAATCAAACAGGGTAAATTTGTTTCACATGCAAGACACAATGGGCCCTTGTGAAATAGATGGCACATTTTCATTTACTGAACGATACCCAGATTAATTAACTCACCTGATAGCTGTGGTTCCAATTTCCCAATTGCAACTCGAGTCTAACGCTTGCCCTTCTTTCTTCTCTTTCTTGTTATCATTCCATAAAACTGCTCTTAATAGACTTTCAGATTCAGAGATTATTTATCATTTCTCTCCACAGATTTTTTTTGTTATATAAAATAAAGCTTATGTTTATCTATGAATAACACTTAGTATATGTGTATATGTGTGTGTGTACATGTATATATATATGCACGCACACACACATACACATGCATGCAAATACACATTAGCTGGAGAAGACGCTGGACTTTATTCTGTTATGGCATTTCTTTAGTTACAGCTCTATTACGAATCTGAGTTCAATGGGTCTACATCCAGAATGTTACAGTGATTTCCGCAAGCTTCCAGCAGAGCCTAATCACTCTCTAGAGCAGAGCTTTTAGCTGTTTGGTTTCTGGTGGCTGTTTTCCCTGAAAATTACTGTAAGAGATTTAATTGATTTATATTCATTTATCTTGCAAAAAGTTGAGGTTTTTTATTAGATTTAAGTGTCTGTTTGGTGCCTCTCATTGTGTATCCTGATTACTTTTGGTGACTCAGTGTAACATTTAATAACTATTAGTTTTCTTTTGAAGAGTTCTTAACCAGGAAACAAGAGTTCTTACAACTACATAGATAATTAACTTGAAGCTTGTCTGTCTCCTGAGAGACATCAAATATGTAAATGAGGAAGTTAAGCCTTAACCAGACATGGTAAGGAAATCACTAAAAGTTTTATCACATGAAAGCTAAAATCCACAGTTAAAAAATATATCAATATGCTTTGAAGAGCTAATATATGCTTCTTGCTTAGGATTTGTGAAAGTTCCGGGCTTTAAATTCTTTTTCAAAGCCACAGGAGCTAATCAGATCTATTAACAAAAAACCAAAGCAGTTAATAAGGAAACAAGGGCAGGAACCACATTTAAATGCCTCACAATGCCTGTCAAATTATTGGAGCTCAACACTGAATAAACTTGCACCAAATTTTTTCTCTTCTATTTTATAAAATCCTCATTTGCAATACCTAATAGTGTTTCAGTCTTATAATCATAATGCCTCTCAGAGCAAACCAATACATATCTTTAGTTTGTTCTTATTACTGAAGACTTAAAAAAGAAGGAAGAACAATTCACATTTGAGGTTTTAAACTGATTAACCAGTCCTCTTCATTTTGCTATACATGGCTGTACTATATAATATCTCAAGGAAAATATGGAGGAAAAGACCTTCTAAATTTCTCTGCTTACTTTTAATCTGAAGAGAAAACATTCTATCATTACAAAAACTTTCAGCGACTTGGATAATGTATTTTTTGTTATAATTGGTGGATTATGTTTTCTTGAGACACAGTTGGAACTAATGAATGGAATGAGTGAAACTGAGAAACTATTCGTAAATTCACAAGAGAATGATTTTCTTGAAAACTGAATAGGGTTTTTTGATTTTGGGGGAAAAGGCAAATCATTTGAAGCTTTTAAAGACATTTACTTGGCTCTCAGTGGGTCCTGCACTTTCAGTGGAGTGTGCTTCTAATTCTTTCTTCAAATCTTCAGTTGTGTGTGCAGATTGCATACTGGATAGTTAGAGCTATAGGAATGACATCTAACCTGGGTACAGACTTTTCCCTAAGTCACACCTGACTGGATGCTGCTGTGGTTGATGCAGTGGCATGTGTCTCGCTGGAGTAGGTATCTGCTTACATTCACACAGGGCCACTGCTGCTGTAGCTTTTCCCTCTGCAAGTCTGGGCCACATGACCAGGCTTCACCTGGGCTAGAATCAGGATTAGTATAGAATGTGCATGATTTCCTTAAGGAAATTTTCTGACTCTTATGTAAACACATTAAAATAGCACCTGGTCAGGAATAAAGGGTATTTGTATGCTTGATCAATTCTCTTCAGCCAGAATTTAGTGAGTGCTTCCCATGTCAACGGAGATGAATCTGATCCAAGGTAAAATGTCCAAGTGAGGAAAGGCAGCATGGAGAAAAGGCCACAATCATGTTTTCTTTAAGATGTGAAAGCCGGATTCACTTCCTTTTCACCCATCACACTGGTTTGCTACAATGCAGGCATGTGTTTCCCCACGTCATAATGTTTCTCCACTTTCCAAGGGATATTACCAGGATTCTAATCATAATATCAATACATATTTTAATGGCAATTAGTTTGTTTCTTTAAGCTTGTTTCAAGGGTCTCATAAGTACGATGTTCTGAAGAGCTCTGAGTGGCCCCAGGCCTTGGAAGGGTTATCACTGCCATGCACACTCTAAAGCACTACAGAGGGCGTGAGATGTTTCTCAGCTCACAGGAAGTTTACAGCCTCACTGGGGAGATCAAGTTCAAATGATTCATATTTACTAGCTTGTGTGGCATGTATTTAGTTTCCTGTTCCAACCTCTCCTCAACATCTTTTAGATTTCAAATTTTCATAAAAACAACATCCTGCATTGGTATTGTACTTGCCTGTTCATAAAGCTTTGTCATGTTCATAATCTCACTTGATTCTTTTGTAACACAGCTATCTCACTGGCTACTTTTTCTTTTGCCTCATTAGCAGAAGTTAATTTCTAAACCCATTAAACACATCCCCTAGAAGTAAGATGAACCAAGCTCATACTAAAAACAACAAAAACGCCATGCTTTTGTAGACAAAAAGAGGACTGCTTCTGTCCTGGAGTGGCAATTGTGTGATTACTGCATTTTGACTACGTGAGTTGATCTAAGAAAGCTTTGATCGTCCATTCATAAGTTGATTTGTAAAGAACTAGACCCTTTATTTTAATTCTTACTTCTTTGGGTTTCACTTTTCAGGGCCATTCTACAAAATGCATCATGGAGTGGCTTACTCCCTCTGAAGGAGAAAAAAAAATCAAATGAATAAAATAAAGATTTGCCAGGCTTACTGCTTAATTCATTCCTTAAAACATTCCTTCCATATTAATGATTTCAAACTTTGCTACAAATATTTCTAATTAAAACTAAACAAGGGACCATTTTAGGGATAGAAAAAGAAGTTTATGGTTCAACATTTGGCCTTTTTTTTAATTTGCGGTATGCGGGCCTCTCACTGTTGTGGCCTCTCCCGTTGTGGAGAACAGGCTCCGGACGCGCAGGCTCAGCGGCCATAGCTCACGGGCCCAGCCTCTCCACGGCATGTGGGATCCTCACGGACCGGGCACGAACCCGCGTCCCCTGAATCGGCAGGCGGACTCTCAACCACTGCGCCACCAGGGAAGCCCAACATTTGGCCTTTTAAAAAGGTAATCTGTTTCCCTTTACAGGAAAGATTTCAAATCTTTAAATTATTAGAATACTTGGCTTTTGGGAATATGGTAAGAGGGTTATTTTTGGTTAAATTACTGGGGCCATCCTTAATAATTCATAACAGCTACATCATTCATGATTTAAGACTGCCTTAGTTAGAAAGGATTTTATCTATCTCACTTTTTAGTTTGAGCACATACTACTGGGTCACAGTTTTCTCTTTAACACTACTGACATCATAACCAGCTTTTCATGTGTCAGATACATAACTCTTATTTATATTTAGATTTATGATGTTTAGAAAAAACACACAATGCAAACATATAAAATCTAAAAGAAGGCAATAGAAATGAAAACAAAAATAAACAAATGGGACCTAATCAAACTTACAAGTTTTTGCACATTAAAGGAAACCATAAACGAAATGAAAAGACAACATATCGAATGGCAGAAAATACATGCAAACAATGCAACCAACGAGGGCTTAATTTCCAAAATATACAAACAGCTCATGCAACTCAACAACAAAAAACCAAACAACCCAATTGAAAAATAGGCAGAAGACCTAAATAGACATTTCTCCAAAGAAGACATACAGGTGGCCCACAGGCACAGGAAAAGATGCTCCACATTGCTAATTATTAGAGAAATCCAAATCAAAACTACAATGAGATACCACCTCACAATGGTCAGAATGGACATCATTAAAAAGTCTACAAATAACAAATGCTGGAGAGGGTGTGAAGAAAAGAAAACCCTCCTACACTATTGGTGGGAATGTAAATTGGTGCAGCCACTATGGAGAACAGTATGGGGCTTCCTTAAAAAACTAAAAATAGAACTACCATATGATCCTGCAATCCCACTCCTGGGCATATATCTGGAGAAAACCATAATTAGAAAAGATACATGCACCCCAATGTTCATTGCAGCAGTATTTACAATAGCCAAGACATGGAAGCAACCTAAATGTCCATAGACAGATGAATGGATAAAGAAGATGTGGTACATGTTTACAATGGAATACTACTCAGCCATAAAAAAGAACAAAATAATGCCATTTGCAGCAACATGTTGCAACTAGAGATTATCATACTAAGTGAAGTAAGTCAGAAAGAGAAAGACAAATACAGTATGATATCACGTCTAAAATAGGGCACAAAAGAACCTACTACAAAACAGAAACAGACGCACAGACATAGAGAACAGACTGGTGGTTGCCAAGGGGGAGGGAGGGTGGGGGAGAGATAGACAGGGAGTTTGGGGTTAGTAGATGCAAACTATTATATACAGAATGGATAAACAACAAGGTCCTACTATATAGCACAGGGAACTATATTCAATATCCTGGGATAAACCATAATATAAAAGAATATAAAAAAATGTATATACGTGTATAACTGAGTCACTTTGCTATACAGCAGAAACTAACACAACATTGTAAATCAACTAACTTCAATAAAAAAAATATATAAAAATGGTATTTTTTCCTGAAACCCACCGAAATGCATCAATTCTAGAATATTGGGGGGGGGGGTTGTAATTTAGGTTTTATTTGGCTATCTAAAGAAGAATGTGCTTTGCAACTATTCTCTTTAATTATCGAGACACAGAAAATCATTGATTTGGGAAGAGATATATTTTAGAATATTTCCAGGAAATTTTTAATTTGTAGCTCTTTAGTGAATTGCTTACAATTGCTAGACATAAGGCTAATTAGGCAATAAGTACTAACTCCATCCTTAAGAAAAATTATAGCTGTCATTGGCTATCCTCAGTCTCTTCCCTTGTATTTCTTGCTCAGGATAATCATTTGCAAAGGTATTTGTATTTTGATAAATGGACAAATGAAATATATTTTCCTTTTAACATGACCAAGTCAACTGTGAAAAAGGTGAATATAACTATTCACAAGGTTGTAAATGATTTTATGATAGAGAACAATAAAGTGCTACAGGTTTCAAATGTTAAATAGATTGCAAAAATTTTAAATGCAACCAAACATATTTTGGCAAACATTTATTTATTGTTGTAGTAACCAAATTAACTATCAGGGAACACACTTGTTTCAGGATCCTAAAAATGGAATAAGGCAAACAGGAACTTAGTAATCAAGTATTGAACACACACTGTTTTAACTACAAAGAGCCAAGGCAACACTGCAACAGATGTCGTCCTGTTTTTTAGGGTTGGGTTCTCATGGATGTCTTCTATACACACTCAATGTTGTGTATTAGTCAAACAGTAATTTTTTTAATGCACTATGATTTTAACTGGGGATTTGTTTAATAATTTTGGCTTTAGAGCTTGTTTTGTGTACAAACATACTATCTTTGATTTAATTTTTTCTGACACCATGCCCACTGCACAGTAGGAAAAAAAGTGTAATTGTAGTTTCGTCCTTTATAGCACAGGACAAATAAATGTCAAAATCAAATGGTGGTGTCCCCCAAGGGAACACACACTTCAGTGATGAAATATTCTTCCTTACTTCCCATTTCTATTCCTCTGAACAGGTGAAGCTGCCTCAGGACCTAATCAAATGCTGTTAATTTGCATATAATAAAAACCCTGCCACGAGATTTTAGAATGTTCTGAGAAAAAGTGCATAATGTCTCTAAGATGGTAAACTAGGAAGATATGTATACATCTGCTCTGAATCTACAGTTTATAAATACTCAGAATAGTTTGACTGGACTGAATCTGATATGAGCATCTACTTATGTTGATGATGGGTTAATTGTCAGTTTAATTCTCTGCCTAATAAAGATCCTTGGAAGTGGCTCACTGCTAATTCTTGTGTTCCTTGAAAATACTGTGATATTGATAAAATGTCAGACTCCTTCTTGGGAATGATGATAACAATCAACTTTGCAAAGCAATCATTAAGGCAGCTTTAAAAGATAGCTATAGGAGCAAATGGTCTTCCTGGGAATTACTTGCACTTACATTATAATAGTACTTCTGTTTTTCAAAAAGAACAATTCACATAGTAAATACAGGATTTTCTCACCAGACTCATCTCCTCCCCAGGTTATTTTAAAGAATGTATTTTTCAGGCATATAAATTATTTTTGGAGTAAATTCTTTGAACTTTAGGACCCTGGTTATTTTGATAATTTCTGCAAATTTATCAGGTGGTTTAAAAAAACTCATTTTGCAATATTCTTTTTGAATCTACAGAGTGAAACTGAAGCTTTTTTTCATTACAGTTAACATCAAATTCACAAATAAGAAGTATTAAATTCTGTTCCCTAATCCTGACATTATACACAGAATTCTGAAATATGTCTTCTAGAAATTGGAGAAGCTACCTAAACATTTGAAATACTCTGTTCTATATATATATTTTTTTACATTATGAAAAAGCTAAACCCCCTTTCTATGAAACCGAAATATTTAACTATTAAAGGAGTATACTCGAATTCTGAGGCAATCTCGTTATTCAGTATTTTAGAGATACTAATTATCATCGCATTTGGCAGGCGCACCGTAAATATTATTTGATTTTATGCAGTCACATAAGTATTATTGTCTTTAAGGACACAATAAATTAGAGAATGATTTGCTGTTCGAAGGCCATATGGTCAGAAGGAAGAAAGCTTAACTGAAACACAAGGAGTTGAGGTTAGCCGGAAATTTCCTGTCTAGGTTAGAATTAGCGAAGTTACTCAGGGTCATTTTGGAATTTCTTAAACTGAAATTTTTGAAAGTACAATTGGTTGTCCTTTGCCAATGACACCTTATCTGGAGGGAGAAGAACGGACTAATATTTAACCGTGTGTCAGGGGACTTTCAAGCAAGAAATTTCATGTTACAGGAACTCAGTGTTCTGGAGCTCAAGTTATATCTTCTGTAAAGTAATAAATATGTAGACTAAGATGTTGTGTGAAAGCAAAAATAACAATTATGGCAAGAAGAAGAAAGATTTGTCTCTCACCCAATAGCAAGTTTATAAGGACTGTTGGACTATTTTCACTGAATGCCATCATTTGATCACTCTTCTTTAGTCAAAAGAAAAAGAATGCATGGATCTGGGGAATGAAGCCACTGTCTTTGACTGTAACTTAGAAAGTAGAGAGAGAAAGGAGTGAAATATGCTGGGGGATTTTAATTCTTAAATTATAGGACTGGCTGGCCAAGACTTATGCTCTGGGGCCTGATGGTCCACCAGAGCAGACTGGAGTCCCTATTGGGTAGAGATGATGTCCAATTCAACTTTTTGCTCCCAAAGCCTGCACAGACCCTGTAGTATATCAGTCCTTTCATCAACACTTGTGGATGAATGAACAAAGTAAACATCAATTGGTCAGGTTTCCTGATCTTTCGGAGGCTGAGTGCCCTCTTTCAAGGATAGAAGTTGTATTTTTATTTATTAAGCTACAGAAAGAACTTGGTGTGCACATGGATTTAAGGACTTCTTATCATGATCCTACAGCCATCCAGTCTCCTGGATGGAAAGTCCTCTCAGGTGGTCAGAAGCCAGGTGGTCAGTTGCCATCTTCCTTTCATCCTGGAACACTGGCAGGTATTATACTGCTGATATAGAGAGGAAGGAGCGTTCAGAAGGGACTGATCACTTTTTTCTCCTTTCTCCAAATGAAATGACTGAGTGTACCTGCTGACAGTACTGGCTTCCCATCAGGATGTGGTTAGCTAGTGTCTTGATGACCTTCCTTCTCCCTGAGGCTACAAGTAAGCAGTCTCTTGTTCTATGCATCTTGACATGAAGAAAAAGTTTGGAATTCATGAAAGTGCTATTACATAGAGACCAAAAATTAACAGACTCATTTATTTTAAACCCTTTTTAATAAATCTAACTTCAAGTTTATGCTTTTCTCCCTGCTTCATTATCACTTTCAATCCTTTCTGTCTTCCTCTCTTTCTCATCCCATTTCTACTGTTATCCAGGTTGAAGTAATTTTTTCATATGATTTAATCTTCTTAAAATATTATTTTACATTTATCTTGACTAATAGAATTCCATGAAAAACCTAGTGAGATGTATACAACTTATTCTGCTGAAATGTTGCCTTTATATACTATAAATATCTTTGAGTATATTCTTTTGAGATTGGATTTGACATATCTGAGTTGTCCACGTTTGAAAGCCACTACCTGGCTTTGATCCTTTTCCTGATACTTCTATAGCTTCCACCCTTGTTTAAGCTTTTATTTTTATTCTATGGGTTTTTTATTTATTTTCTTCCTCTAACTTTTTGATGGAATTGTCTCAAAATTCATGAGGAAAAGTTTCTTGGATATTATCAAGGGTTTCAGCTTTTTCCTATTCATGAAAGGTTCTGCCCTTTTTAGAATAACTTAAAATTCTTGACAACTTTAAAATCCATGGTTTTACAATCATTCCTGAGTATATTTTCTCCTTGACACTTTTCTCCATATGGAGGGAAAGTAGGGCAGTAATAAATGATGAGAAAGCTTAACTGCAAACATGCAAGGTTTTATTTATTTATTTTATTTATTGGTGTCTGAGGCTTATTATATTTTCTAAACTAACATTTGTGACCAATGCATCTTTTGATTATTTCATCAGTCGATGAATCAATTACCTCTTTAAAATGCCTAAACCCTTTTCCCTAATCTACTCCTTTAAATGTCATATTCTTTTCCTAGAGATAAAATGTCTGTATCTCATAGTGTTTATACCAAATTAGTCAGGACTCAGTTAACAATGCTCAGTATATATATCCAACCAACGGTTGCTTTACTACACTGTTATTTATTTGGCATTATCTAAACTCTGGAGACAAGTTTCCTTGTGATAAGAACTGAAAAATGTGTTCTTAAATGTTTCCACATTCATTACCAGTGCTTTTCAGGACAACGAATACTCTTAAAGGGAAAAAAATCAAGGGTTTATATTAGACAGTAGTTTGAATTTATAATTCCATTTGAATTATTTGAAAAAAAACACATGGTGAAAAAGTGACTTTAATTCAATGATACTTCTAACTTTATTATCACAACAGCATTTACATATATTTGAAAGATGTTAGTATGTAACAATATTTATATACATGTATTTATGTATGCATGTACATATATATGTATATGTACATATATATGTACATGCACGTATATATGTATATACATATATACATACACACACACATAGTGGATCCTTAAACAACACGAGTTTGAACTACGTGGGTCCACTTATAAGTGGATATTTTTTTCAATAAATGCTACAGTGCTACACCATCCTCAGTTGGTTGAATTGGTGGATGCGGAACAGTGGGTATGGAGGACGAACTGTAAAGTTAGAGGTGGATTTTTGCCTGTGCAATGGGTGGGCACCCCTAACTCCCACATTGTTCAAGGGTCAACTGCGCATATACACCCACCCACACACACCCACACACAATTACTTTATTATGCTATCTAGGGGTCATGCTTGGAAGACCTTTGGCTAAAGGGATCCCTTGCAATCATTTCACAGTTTTCCCCCACTCCAAGAGGATCGTAGCTCATAGGACGGACACTGCAGGTTCCGGAAGCACCAGAGCAGTTAACTCATCCCATCCTACCTCAGTCAAGAGAATAGGCCACTGGTCAGTTTCCTGGTGCCCATTTGATTGGACAAATCCTACAGAAAAAAAATTAAAAGCAATGGCTTGGAGAAAATCTGGCTATAGGAGAAGATGGTAGCCAGAACTCCTAGACATTATGGAAGATGATTTTCACAATCTTCAGAGGCTTGCTTTTCTCCACAGGGAAAAATCTCATTATTTCTTTTTCCCTTAAACCAGTCCAATTTCAGAATACAAAAGAACTGGTAGCACTTTATATTCTGGTTAAGTAATTATTTAAGAGTTGGACATGAATGTTCTTTATTTGATGAGGATCGTGGCAGCAGACACTTCTGGGCTTTTGAGACTACTTTCTCTTGGGTTACCACTTGGCAGCTGGGACTGATACCACTTAACTGTTGCTTGGAGGGAGAAATTGTAAGTTGAAAGTGTCACTTGATTTTTGCCATGTGCACTGACAATACAGGAAGAGGGCCTTTTAATTCTTTCACTACATACTTGTTGAGTACATGGCAATGCCAATCATTGTTAGATCATGGAGATTTGGGGTTTTCAAAAGGTATGGCACACTCTTCAAGAAACATAAGTCTAATGGGGATATAGATGTGGAAACAGGCAATTACAATCACTTGGAAGCTTTCAACAGAGAGGTATACAAAATTTGGTGGGAAAATAAAAGAGGCAGTCTTATGACTTATTCCATCTACTGACAAACTGAGAAATTAAAGATGAAGAAATAATAATCTGCCATTTCAGGTCTCTTTCCAGTATATGTAGGTGGCAGGAAGTGCTTGTTGGCTCACTTATAGTGTCCCTTGAGTTGAAAGTTGAGTTTACTCTCCTGCCAAGGACTAAGTGTCAAAAGCATTCCTGAGTCACATCAGTGACTTTTTTGGGCTAAAGTTGTCTTTATTACAACATACTGGGTGAAAACATTTACAACTCATACCTCTGATAAAAATACTAGTCTCCAGAATATATAAAAAACTTCAAACTCAGTAAGAAGAAAACAAAAAACTCCATTTAAAAAATGGAGTTTTTCAAACTCCAAATGGAGTTTTCCAAAAGATTGGAACAGACATTTCATCAAAGAAGATATATAGACAGCAAACAAGCAGATGAAAAATGCTCAACACAGTCATTAGGGAAATGTAAATTAACACCACACTGGGATACCACTATACAACTTATTAGAGTACCTAAAATTAAAAATCTGACCATGCCAAATATTGGTGAGAAGGTAGAGGAAATGAATCTTTCACATACTTCTGGGGAGAACATAAAATATCTCAACCACTTTGGAAAATAGCTCAGCAATTTCTTAAATAGTTAAACATGTACGTACTGTATGGTCCAGCTATTCTATGTTTAGGCAATTTTCAGAAGGAATATGAAAGCATATGGTTATACAAAGACTTATACATGAATGCACATGGCAGCTTGATTTAGCTGCCCCAAACTGGAAACAACCCGAATGTCCAACAACAGGAGAATGGATAATGTGGTACACCCAGAAAATGGAATACTACACAGCAATAAAAAGAATACATTGGTGATATATGCTCATCATGAATAAGTCTCAAATTATTACACAAAGTGAAAGAAACCAGACAAAAAAGGAACACATAGTATATAATTTATATAAAATTCATATAAAATCCTAAGAAATGCAAACAATATGTAGTGACAGATGTTTGTGCAAAGCATTTTATTTATGGCATCTAAGAGGCACACTTTGGGAATATTTTGCTCCTTAGACCCCTGAGAACAGGGTGGCGTCTGCAGTGAGCAGTGGGAGAGAGGAACTATAAGGGGCACAGGGAGACTTTAGGGGCTGATGAGCACGTTCATCATCTTGATTGTGATAATGGATTCACCAAACTATACATATGCAAAAACTTATCAAGTTGTACCCTTTAAGTATATGCAGTATATTCTATGTCAATTATAACTCACTAAGTCTATTTTTTTTAAAAGAGCCATTGGAGCCTTGCTGTATATTGACTGCTAATGTTTGAAAATCAGAAATAAACAAAAAGAATTTTGTAGAAAAAAAATAGATGGAGTTTTCTTTCCTGGCCTCTGTTTTCAGTATAATATGTCAATGGAATCACATCATTGGTGACAGTGGTCGGTTAGATTTATTGAAATGCATGAGGGTAAATCAGAGATTAATATATTTCTTAAGGGGAGCCTCTATGGTCTTTGGCTGCCTGGGAAATCCATTTTTATGGAAGGTTTCATTGCACTCAATACATCAGAGATTAGAAGCCTTAGCTACCTTTTATTTAAAACATGTTTGCTTAAATTACAACAAGTTATTTCACAGCTAGACATATGAATGCCACGTGCTAAGTAAATTGTACATTATGTAGAAAGTGTTTAAAAATACCCTGAAGTTGTGGAAATATGAGATGCATATAGAGAATGATAATTTAAGCAGTTTCAGTCATATCACTGATGTTAAACCAAGCTTTCTGTAGTTCTTGCAGCAGAAGAGACATATGTCTTAAATGTATTTTAAATATATGCCAAAGCTAACCCTTTTAAGGGCATCATTGAATTGATAATTTCAAACAGTTTGTCAAACTTAGATATGTTCCAGAGAGAGAAGAGAAATCTTGAATTCATCATTTAGTATATTTTATAATGTCATTTTTGAGGATTCATGTTTACTTTGACTGCCTGTCCCACTGTACCCAAAATATGAATAAGTAAAGAGAAACACTTGATTTCTATGTCCTTTTCTTGCACAGCATTGAATGAGTGTTAAAGCTAATATAGGTCGATACAAGTCATATCCTCCAGTCATCACTTTGTTAATTTGATAATTGCTAAATACTGATCTTAATGAAGTTAATGCGCCTGTTATCTGTAACCATAAAACGTTCCTGATATAAAACAGTTCCACTGTAAATCAAAGAAAAATGATACGGTCACACATATTAACATGTAAGGTGGTGTACAAATTTAGTTGAATTACATGACACTGTCAGCTCTGTACAGAAAATTCTAATTTTGTGTAAAAGGTCTTGATTTCCAAGCTCTTTACTTGAAGAAGAAGATTTAATTTATCTGTTATTTTATGAAGCATTTTTATGTGTAGAAAACGTGCTACTTGTTTGCACATGCTGGTTATGTGGCATTCTTACATGATTTCATGCTTTGCTGATAGAAAATTAGACCCTTGTGTATTATAAAAGAATAGAAGATAGCTATAGAATCAGGATGCAATTGCCTGAGGACATTCTGTTGACAGCTAGAAATATATACAGACAAACCAATGTCACTGGATGCTAATGTGAACTATACCACTGATGAGTGCTGTAAATCCCTCTAAAAGGAGAAGCCCAAACCCTTTTATTGAACTGGGGCTTTTCCCTTAAACTTTGACTATGAAGGTAATTTCTATACTTTTGTACAATGAAACAATAATGAATATTTTATAATTACATTATGTCTGTGAATTCATAAATACGATCCAAGAGGCTGATCTATGCAGATAAAGCCACATATAGATATAATTCATTTCTGTTATTTACGTATTAGACTAATAATATGGTGTCTTTCATGCATACTGAAGATGATTCATTCATTTCTTGGATTAGTTTGTACCATGCAAGTCCTTACATAATAATTTCCTTGTCTGTTAGAAGTTTTCAATTTTCTCTAATATGAAACTGAATGAGAGGTATACTGTAATTTAACAATAATATGTATAAGTAATAATATCTCTAATACTACCTTATAAGAAACTCTAGAAAGAGACCTCACAACAGCCCTAGAAGACACAGTGTCTCTGTTGGTCTTTTTAACCTTCCAAGTCAACTTTAATAACCAGCACAAACACTCTATAGAGTAAACCTTAGAGCAAAGGTGTGAATCTGAGTCCAGTGAGCCAAATTCTAAAAGAATTTCCTTGCTTCATTCCCATGTGAAACTATTTACCTTACATTTCAGAAAGTATCTTGTTGCCTATCAGCATAGAGTGAGGATAAATTGATTTTGACTGCTTCAGCTCTACTTCCAGAAGCTTGTTATACTCTATAACTTGTGGCTGAAATATTGGAAGAAAAAATGTACAGTAGTCAAGTCTAGAGGTCTTCTCTGGTGCTGTTAACATTCTTGGTGGGTTTGGCACCCGGAGCAATTTTCCATTACAATGCAGCTATAATATGAGCGGAAACATTTTCTTTAACCAAACAACTGTGTAGGCAGTCTGTGTGTAGTGTTCCTTGAAATGAGTCTGGAAAAACAAAACAAAGCCCTTCCTTGTTTCTTCTAATTGTCACACTCTGAAATGAACTGTAAGTGAAACCTGGTAAGTAGAAATGTCAGGACTATTTGGTTTTCCTACAGCAACTGCTTCTTGGTACTCAGTATCAAAGAGCAGTATTCTTCCACGTTTAAGAATTGACTGAAAAGAATACAGAACTGTCCTTGAAAATCATGGCAATTATTCTGAGCAAAAAGACTCTGGCCTAGAAATCCTGTTGCCAGTAGATGGTTTTGGAATTTTTGTTTGGGGCCTAAGTAACACGGATGAGCTAGGAGCAGCTCTTCACAAGAAAATTTTTGTTGCTATCCTAGGCTGACCCCACTTTGTAAGACCGCCATAGACAACTGCGGGAACACGAATTGAGCAAAATGATCAATGAACCACAAAACCTCCAGGGAAAGAAGATCAAGGGCCCCAGTGAGCATTATTCCCCATTTTAAATCAAATGATGTACTAAAATAGAGTAAGGGCTAAATGTACAAAACATCCTCAATATGACACAGTGGAGTGCTTAAAAGTAAATAAAATTCACATGGTTTGTTTCTATTTCAAATAAATTGCCTTTTCTAGATTGATTCGGCAACTAATCACCCTAATTTTAAAGTGGGAAAACAGTTTTACTAAAAGTCATGAAAATAACTTTGTATATAACTAAGCTGGAAGGAACCAGGCTCATTAACAGTTAGGTAGAATGATTTTACCTGTAAAAATATCTTGACACAGAAGGAACCTATTTGCAAACAAAAATGAAAAAAAAGGTGACACTGAAGAGTTAGCACATTATCTCCCGAATACCTCAGTACTATTGTTTTTAACTGATGAGGCAGTTAAGCAGGCTCAGCTGAAGAAAACTTCTCAGGTTTTCCCTAAACTGTGTCTTCTTTCTACTACTGACTCAACCATCTTGTGGGTCTTCTCATCTCATGGCAGTATTATCGGTTTTTAATCCCAACTAGTATCCTGTTCTATTTGAGCTCTCCAACTCTTACCCTATTATGTTGTAGTCTTCCCTCTTAATTTTCTTAAAAGAGTGTATTATTATGTCAACCTTGTTAAAAACATTCCTATTACCTCCAGGCAAAAGTAAAATCACCTCGTCTAAAGGTCAAAGCCCTCCACAATCAAGCGTAAAGTTCCCATCACAAAATCTCTTTTCCTCCTGATACTGCTTTGATCACTGGAGCTTAAAGCACTTTTCTTGCTTTCTAGTTTCTGATTTAGCCATAGTCTCTTCAAACTGCCTTCCGTCTTCTCTGCCTAAACAAACAGTACTTGTTCATTCATTCAACAAAGAACAATACACACACTGTGCGTCAGGCCCTGCGTGAGGCAGAGAGGATACAGTAGTGAACAAGACCAACACAGTGCCTACTCTCAAAGAACCACGTTCTCGTGAGTAATTTGAAGGGGCAGAAGATACCCTGCTACTCTTCAAAAAGTGATCGTGACAAGTGCTGTAAAAGAAATAAAACAGATTCATGTATGGTGACCAGTAGAGTCACTTAGATTGGGTGATCAGGGAGACCCTTACTGAAGAAGTGACATCTGAACTGAGAACTGATTGCAAGAAGAGCCAGCCACACAGAGCCTGGAAGCAGAGTTTTTCAGGGAATGACAAATGCCCTAAAACAGAGAATAATCTGGAATGTGCATGGAAAGAAGAGAAAGCAGTGAAACCCCAGAGGAATGAACTGAACTTCAGAGAACTCTTAATTTTCTGTGTCAAGTGTCTGGAACTTACCCTGAACTCTTGAAATATTCTGGCATGCTACTACCGAACTCTTGTTTTCTTTTTATTTGGATGTGTCATTGCCTTGATTAGACTTTAAGTTTACCTTATGATAAAATAAAGTCACATTATGAATGATTTTGCAGCCTCACAGGATATTCCAGAGTATTATACACAGGGTAGATTTTTAAACATAGTAAAGATGCCAAATCTTCCTAAGCCAATGTACACATTTAACATTATTCCTATCAACATCCAAGCAAGACATTTTGTAGATATAGAAAAAGTTATTCTAATATTTATGGGGAAAAACAAAGGAACTAGAATAGCCAAAATAAGAAGAGGTTGGGAGGAATCCAATTACCCACTTTTTAAGACATATATCTACAGTAATCAGCACTATGTGGTATTGGTGGAGGGATAGATACATAGATCAATGGGACAGAATAAAAATCTCAGAAATAGACTTACACACATTTGGCCAACTGATTTTTTGACAAAAATACAAAAGCAAATCAATGTAGGAAGGACAATCTTTCAACAGATGGTGATGGAGCAATTGGACATCCTAGGCAAAACAAAATGAACCTTGACCTAAACCTCACACCTCCTGCAAAAATTAACTGAAAATAGTGCTTCTCTGGTGGCACAGTGGTTGAGAATCCACCTGCCAATGCAGGGGACACTGGTTCGATCCCTGGTCCGGGAAGGTCCCACATGCCATGGAGCAACTAAGCCTGTGTGCCACAACTACTGAGCCTGCGTTCTAGAGCCCGTGAGCCACAACTACTGAGCCTTTGTGCCACAACTACTGAAGCTAGTGCTCCTAGAGCCCGTGCTCCACAACAAGAGAAGCCACCGCGATGAGAAGCCCACGCACCACAACGAAGAGTAGCCCCTGCTCACCACAACTAGAGAAAGCCTGCACACAGCAACAGCAACGATGACCCAACACAGCCAAAAATAAATAAATAAAATAAATAAATTTATTTTAAAAAATTAACTGAAAATATATCACAGGCTTAAATGTAAAATATAAAATTATAAAACTTTTAGAAAAAAATTGGGGAAAATCTTTAATATCTAGGGCCAGGCAAAGACTTGACAAAGACTTGACACCAAAAGCACAATCCATAAAAGGAAAAACTGATAAATTAGATTTCATTAACATTTAAAGCCTTTGCTCTGTGAAAGACCCTTTTAAGAGGATGAAAAAACAAGCTATAGACAAAGAAAATATCAGCAAACCACTTATCCAGTTAAGGGCTGGTATGCAGAATATATAAAGAACACTCTAAACTCAACAGTAAAAAACAACCAATGACCAAAAGGCATTGACAGACATTCCACTGAAGCAGGTATGTAGATGGGAAATAAGCACCTGAGAAGATATTCAACATCATTCGTCATTAAGGAAATTCAAATTAAAACCAAAATGAGATATCATTACACACCTATCAGAATAGATAAAAAATAAAATAGTAATAATACAAAATATGAGAAATGTAGAGAAGCTTAATTATTCATATGGTCCTGGTTGGAATGTAAAATGACACAGGCATTTTGAAAACAGTTTGGCAGCTTCTTAAAGAATGAAGAATGCTACAACCAAATAACCCAGTCCCATAAAATACTCTCCTAGGCATTAATCCCAGAAAAACAAATACTTATGTTCACACAAAAATCTATGTTTATAAAAGGTATATTTTTAATAGCCCCAAACTAAAATCAACCCAGATATCCTTCCAGGGTGAACGGTTAAAAAAACCAAAAAACATAAAACAAAACTGTAGTACACTCATACCATGGAGTACTACTCAACAATAAAAAGGAACAAACTATTTATACATGCAACAACTTGGATAAATCTTGAGAGAATTATATGAGTGATAAAAGCCAATCCTGAAAGGCTTATATTTATATAAAGGTTATACGTCCTATATTATTCCACTTATATAACCTTGAAATGACAAATTTCTAGAAATAGAGAATATATGGTTATCATGAGTTAGGGAGGGCATGGGGATGGGATGGAAGTGTTTGTATTTATAAAAGGGCAACATGAGATATCCTTGTGGTGATGGAATTGTTCTGTATCTTGACTGTATCAATGTCAGTATCCTGACTGTGATATTGTTATATTTTGTTCTATCGCCATTTTTCTTTCTACCAATTTGACTTTTCTCCATCCATGTGTGAATGTATCTTCTTCCTGCTTCCTGGATTTTTTTCTCAGCTTGTTTCTCATTTTATGGTACATCCTCTGCCTAAACAAGTGCATTCATGCACATGATCAGAGCATGATTGAGAAACAGTAAGCATATTCAAAAGGCTTTAACCAGACAGAGTTAAATAAAGGGACGATTTACAGAACTTCATCAAGAGTTAAAGGAACCAATGAAAGACAGTGAACAGGTTGCAATCAGAAAATATTACCATCCCTAGGCCTGCAGGTGCAAGAGAAGGAATAATGATACTGAGGCCTAGAGACAGCTGGAGGTTGTGTCGGTGGACATACTGCAATCAGGGAATGTATAATTGCACATAAAACACGACAAATTACCATCCGCATCTGAAAGAAGAGGTTCAGTTCAACCAGCCACTGGCCAAACTGTCCTCCTTATGCCCAACAGTGGTATAAATCCGTTTAATCAGGGTCTAATTAGTGCGGGCCTTTGTTTTGGGTGGATTCCAGGTGTGCTAGATCAGCCTTTGTGAGGAAAAGACTATGTCGTTGGTATGATACCTAGTTCCCATCCCCGCTGAGATGGACAGCATATGGCCCACTGATGAAGCTTCAGGGTGGATGGGAAAAGACTTGACTTACATGCAAAGGATGGGTCATGTAAGTCTATACCTGATTATTAAGAGCCTCCTCTACTGTGGATGTCTTCTGCTGAATATCTGGTCAGTTAAAATTCTTCACTCTGCTTACTGTGCAAGGTTTTTCACATGGAGCTCCCCCAGATATATGCTGTCAGTCTCCCAATCTTGTCAGATCATGGTAGACATTCATTTCTAACTTTAAATTTCAGGTACTATTTTTCTGGGCACCCTTTACCTTAATATTTTCCTCAGTTTTTGGCCTATTATTTTTCTCCTTTGTAAAGTGTCATATTTTTATGGGTACTCTTTCTGACTACTAAAATACTAAAGGAAGAAAACTGCTTTAGTGCAAGGAAGTGAGTTCAAGCATTTACCAAGAAAGATTTGATTAGGCTAATTTAATGTACAACTCTTATCTATATGATGTTTCTATGCTTTATATATTTCATTCAGTATAGAGAATGGCAAAAGACATTTCAAGGGTCCCAGGGTAATGAGTGGTTCATGCTTTTCATAAAGATGTCTAAATGATATAAAATGCCAAATACATAAATGCTATATTTTTTCAGGAATAAAGGTAGAAGATGAAGACAGAAAATATGTTAATTATTTATTAATTGATATATTCATAATGTTTGCTTTAATCAGTTTGTATTGAGGAAATCATGGCAGGCTTGTGATCTCAATATTAAGCTCATTAGCATCTGTCTTTGACTTAGAAGGCATTGGAGTGATGACTTCTATGATTTCATATGACACATATGACAGTGCTACTGTAGACTCTTGCTGTTTTATTCTCTTCCAGGATTATCTTGCACAGAACCGAGAAACCACATTTCAGACAGCAAACTGTTTAGTGAGAAGTCTAATTTTTATCCACAAGCATGGAGATAGGTCACTGCTCTACTAGACTGGCCAAATATTGTTGAATTTTATATTGGATCTAAAAATCTTTTAATATTATGTCACTAATCAGCATTAACCCTAACCCTAACTCCAGGGTTAATATCCTAATAATAGTGATTACTTCACAATCCTCTAATACTGATTTATCATTCCATGGTCAATTATTTTCTTTTACACTTACACTGGGTCTTATACAATTAGGAATTGAAAACTTTAGAGCTAGAAAGCTCAAAATCCATCATATACAATGACTTTTTGGATACTAGACATATATATGTTTATAAGATGATCTAAATTCACACAATAAAAGGCAGGCATTTTTCTTACATTAAACTTATCAGATACAAAAATAAGAAACACTCTGACAAACAAAACAGAGACATTGTCACTAGCAAACTTCCATATATGTGGTTCCACCTTATCCCTGGTTCTATATCTTTGGATTCAACCAATTGCAAATTGTGTGGTACTATAGTATTTACTCTTGGAAAAAAATCCAGGTATGAGTGGACCTGTGCTGTTCAAACCCATGTAGTTCAAGGGTCACCTGTCACCTGTGACATTTAACAAAATGTGACACAGAGGCACAAAGTGAGCAAATGTTGGGAAAATGGCAGACTAGCTTGATAGACTTGCCTGATGCCATAAACCAGCAATTTTTAAAAAATGAAATATCAATGAAGTGCAATAAAGTGAAGCACAATAAAACGAGCTATATCTATATTTCCCTTCAGTTCTATCAATGTTTTATATACATAGTTATTATAAAGTTGGGTGCATATATATTTAGAATTGTTATATCTTCCTGTAAAATTGACCCTTTTTGTTACTATATAATATCCTTTGTCTCTTATGGATGATCTAGAAAAAATTTGATAAATTCCTAGAAACTTACACCCCACCAAGACTGAATCCCGAAGAAATAGAAAGTCTGAACAGACCTACATATGGTAAAAAGATTTAATCAATAATAAAAACCTCCCAACAACAAAAAATCTCAGGACCAGATAGCTTCATTTGTGAATTTTTCCAAACATTTAAGGAAAAATTAATGCCAATCTTTCTTAAACTCTGCCAAAAAATAAAAGAGGAGGAAACACTTAGCTTTTTTTTTTTTTTATGAGGCCAGCATAACTCAGACAAAGACACCACAAGAAGGGAAAATTACAGGCCAATATGTTTGATGAATATAGATGCAAAAACTCTCAACAAAATGCTGACAATCCAAATTCAACAGCACATGAAAAGGATCATGCAGCATGACCAAGTGGGATTTACCTGGGATGCAAATATGGCTCAACATATGAAAATCTATTAATGTGATATAACAGAATGAAGGATAGAAAAACCACATGATCATCTCAATAGAGGCAGAAAAAACATTTGACAAAATTCAACACCTTTTCATGATAAAATCTCCAACAAACTAGGAATACAAGAAACTTCCTCAACATAATGAATGCCATCTGTAAAAGTCCACAACTAGCATATTCAATGGCTAAAAATGGAAAGTGTTTCTTCTAAGATCAAGAAAAAGGTGAGGAGGCTCACTCTTGCTACTTCTATTCAACATATTTCCTGGAAGTCCAAGCCAGAGCTATTAGGCAGAAAAAGAAAAGAAATACAAGGTATCCAAATTGGAAAGGAAGAAATAAAATTGTTACTGTTTGTAGATCACATGATCTTATACACAGAAAACTCTGAAGACTTCACAAAAAACTGTTGGAACTAATAAATGAATTCAGTGAAGTTGCAGGATAAAAAATCAACATATAAAGATCAATTTTGTTTCTATACTAATAATGAACTACCTGAAAAGGAAATTAGGAAAACAAACTTACAATACCACCAAAAAGAGTAAAATATTTATAAAGAAAACAACTAAGGAGGTGAAAGATTTGCACACTGAAAACTACAAAATGTTGATGAAAGAAATTAAAGAAGATAGAAACAAATGGAAAGATATCCCATGTTTGTGAATTAGCAGACTTAATACTGTTAAAATGTCCATACTATCCAAAGTGATCTACAGATTCAGTGCAATCCCTATCAAAATCCCATTGACAGTTTTTACAGAAATAGAACAATTATAAACTTAATATGGAACCAAAAAAGACCCCAGATACCAAAAATGATTTTGAAAAAGAAGAACAAAGCTGGAGGCATCACACTTTCTGATTTCAAAATATATTACAAAGATACAGTAATTGCAACAGTATGGTACTGGCATAAAGACCCACATATAAACAGAAAAATGAGCTCAGAAATTAATCCATGAATATATGGTCAACTGATCTTCAACAAGGGTGTCAAGAATACACAATGAGGAAAGGACAGTCTCTTCAACAAATGGTATTGGGAAAACTGTATGTCCACATGCAAAAGAATAAAATCAGACCCTTATTTTACACCTTACACAAAAATCAACTCAAAAAGTCAAAAAGGTTTAAACACAAATTTGCAACTGTAAAATTCCTAGATGAAAACATAGGGAAAAACTTCATCATATTGGTCTTGGAACTGATTTCTTAAACATGACATGGGCAAGAAAAGCAAAATGGACAAGTTGGAATACATCAAACTAAAAAGCTTCTGCACAGCAAAGTTAACAATCAACAGAGTTAAAAAACATCCTATGGAATTGGAGAAAATATTTGAAAGCTATATATCAGATAAGGCATTAATATCCAAATATATATAGCCATATTCAGCAACATGGACATGTTTTCCTATAATCCTGCCATATATATGACAGCATGGATGAACCTTGAGGACATTATGTTAAGTTAAATAAGCCAGCCATAAAAGAACACATACTGCAAGATTCCACTTATATTAGGTATCTTAAACAGTAACTCAGAATCAGAGAGAGTGGCGGATGCCAGGGGCTGAGGGAAAGGGGAAATGGAGGGTTGCTAATCAACAGGTATGAAGTCTCAAGTATGCAAGAATGGTAAGTTCTAAAGATCTGCTGTACAATTTATCCATATTCTTACTATGTCTGGTGCTCTTCATTCTTTTGTGTAAATCCAAATACTAATTTCCATCTGGTATAACATTCTTTCTGCTTGAAAAAATTTCTTTACTTTTTTTTTTTTTTTTTTTTTTTTTTAGTACAGAAGTGATGGTGTTGAAATTTCTTTCCTTTTTTTGTCTGAAAAAGTCTTCATTTTGCCTTCTGAAATATTTTTGATGGGGTTAAAATCCTAGGTTGACAGATTTATTGTCATTTTAAAGATGTTATACCATTGTATTACGTATTGTATAGTTTCAGCCAAGAAGTCTGCTATAATTCTATCTGGGTTCCATTGTATGTATGTGCCTTTCACCTGGCTAATTTAAATAATTTCTCTTCACTATGTTTTAAAAGCACTTTGACTGTGATGTAGTTTTCTTTGCCTCTAACTCTGCTTGGAGTTCACTGAGCTTCTTGGATCTATATGTTTATTATTTTAATCAAATTTGGAAAAATTTCAGCCATTAATCCTTCAAATATTTATTCTCTGTTCCTTCCCCTTCGTGGGACTCCCAGTACATGTTAGACCACTTGGTGTTATCTCAGGGATCACTAATCCTTTACATATTTTTTTGTTTTCAGTCTGCTTTCTGTTTCTGGTTTATTTGTTAGTTGTCCTGCTACACCTTCAAGTTCAGTGGTCATTGCTTGATGCAAGGTCTGTTCTACTCTTAACAAATTTTTCATTTCAGATATTTCATTTTTCATTCATAGAACTTCCACTTGTTTCTCTTTTATGCTTCATATTTCTCTCCTCATTATGTTCTTGTTTGCCTCAATTCTTGGGCATAATGGGTATATTTATCATAGATCTTTCAACATCTCTTTAATTTAGTCCTCTCAGTCTTTTCTGGGTTTGTTTCTAATGACTGAGTTTACTCCGAATTTTGGCAATATGTTCCTGCTTCTCTGCATGTGAAATAATTTATAATTGTATGCTGGATGTTGTAAATTTTATGTTGAAGGTACTAGATTTTAAAGAGTAATGTCATTGTTCCGGCTGGACATTAACATGCTTGAAGATTAATTTGATTCTTTCTAAGCTTTGTTTGAAGCCTTCTGAAGACAGCTCTACAGTAACTTTTCTCTATATTTAGTTTATATTCTTCTTAAATCTCTACTTAATGTCCCATACATTCACTTTGTTGGATTGGAACTCAAATGATTCCTTTGTGTAACCTCTAGGAACTGCTTGGTTTCTAGATCCCCAGAGATTGTTCTTCTCCCAGATTTTGTTCTTTTGCTTGGCCTTTTAAAATTTCTCCCAATGCATGTACAGATCAGTATACAGACAAAGACTCAAAGGGACCCATTTTCCTATTCCTGTAACTCTTTCTCTCCTTACCTCTATTCTCTAGGATACTCGGTTCCACCATTTGTAGCTACCTTATCCTTCCTGAAATCCAGTCTCTGTCTTCTCAATTCAGAGGGCCCACTGGACTTTGATTTTCTCTCCCCTGCAATTGAACCTGAACACTGCCTCTAGGCAGAAAGCTAGAATGATCACAGAGCTTACCTCATGGATACCCTTTTCCAGAAATCTTAGTCCTGCACTGCCTGCTTATTGTCTGAAATAGTTGTTTCACATATTTTTCCATTGTTCTAGTTTTTTTTTATGATGAGAAGTCAGAATTCTGTTACTTTCTCAGGGCTGGAAGCAAAAGTTCAGAAGTATGTTCTTACACTTATTGTTATATACCATCCAATTTTTTTCCAAAAGGATCAAACCAATTTATATTACCACTACAACGACTACTACCTTTACTAGAACAGCTTCATTGAATTCTCATTAGTGGATTTCTATTTTAATAGCACATTTTTACATGAAAATATATATATATGTGATATATGTGTTTCCTTTATGACTCATACTTCATGAATAAGTACAGAGTATATGTTAACTGGGATTAGCATCAAAGTTCATGTGATTCTATTTTTTTAGGTATAGTTGTTATCATCTTTGGGAAAAATTATAGAAACATACAGTTGATTATGGAACCCAGAGGCATTTTACTAATGTGCATCAATACAGAATGAGGCAAACATTGTTACAGATTTTCAGAAGGTGATATTTGCTTGAGTAATTAAAACATACGGTTTATTTCATGTTCTACATTGTATTAATAAAAATATATTAAAATCATCTACCTTGTTATGGTCCTTTACTCATTAAAAATAAATTTTAAAGTTTCAGAAATATATCAGACATTGTAGAGAGTAGAAAAAGGAAAACAAGGAAAAGGCATTGCCCTTAATAGCCATAATTATATCAATAGTTATATTAAAGATAACTACTGCCCAAACTCGGAGCATTATTTTTTATATATTTCTTATACAGCTGCAATCAGACTTCATAAATAATTTTATATTCTGCTTTTTCATTTAATAAATAGTATAGCTTAAAAGTTTTAATAATTACCTTCTAGAATCACAGTATTTTATTTTTTAACATCTTTATTGGAGTATAATTGCTTTACACTGTTGTGTTAGTTGCTGCTGCATAACAAAGTGAATCAGCTATACATATACCTATATCCCCATATCCCCTCCCTCTTCCATCTCCCTCCCACCCTCCCTATACCACCCCTCTAGGTGGTCATAAAGCACCTAGCTTATCTCCCTGTGCTATGTGGCTGCTTCCCATTAGCTAGCTATTTTACATTTGGTAGTGTATATATGTCAATGCCACTCTCTAACTTCGTCCCAGCTTACCCTTCCCCCTCCCTGTGTCCTCAAGTCCATTCTCTATGCCTGCATCTTTATTCCTGTCTTGGCCCTAGGTTCTTCAGAGCCATTTTTTTTTTTTTTTTTAGATTCCATATATATGTGTTAGCATACAGTATTTGTTTTCCTCTTTCTCACTTACTTCACTCTGTACGACAGTCTCTAAGTCCATCCACCTCACTACACATAACTCAATTTCATTTCTTTTTATGGCTGAGTAATATTCCATTGTATATATGTGCCACATCTTCTTTATCCATTCATCTGTCAATGGACAATTAGCTGGCTTCCATGTCCTGGCTATTGTAAGCAGTGCTGCAATGAACATTGTGGTACATAACTCTTTTTGAATTATGGTTTTCTCAGGGTATATGCCCCATAGTGGGATTGCTGGGTCATATGGTAGTTCTATTTTTAGTTTTTTAAGGAACCTCCATACTGTTCCCCATAGTGGCTGTATCAATTTACATTCCCACCAACAGTGCAAGAGGCTTCCTCTTTCTCCACACCCTCTCCAGAATTTATTGTTGGTAGATTTTTTGATGATGGCCATTCTGACTGGTGTGAGGTGATACCTCATTGTAGCTTTGAATTGCATTTCTCTAATGATTAGTGATGTTGAGCATCCTTTCATGTGTTTGTTGGCAATCTGTATATCTTCTTTGGAGAAATGTCTATTTAGGTCTTCTGCCCATTTTTGGATTGGGCTGTTTGTTTTTTTGATATTGAGCTGCATGAGCCACTTGTATATTTTGGAGATTAATTCTTTGTCAGTTGCTTCATTTGCAAAGATTTTCTCCCATTGTGAAGGTTCTCTTTTTGTCTTTTTTATGGTTTCCTTTGCTGTGCAAAAGCTTTTACATTTCCTTAGGTCCCATTTGTATATTTTTGTTTATATTTCCATTTCTCTACGAGGTGGGTCCAAAAGGATCTTGCTGTGATTTATGTCATAGAGTGTTCTGCCTATGTTTTCCTCTGAGAGATTTATACTGTCTGGCCTTATATTTAGGTGTTTAATCCACTTTGAGTTTATTTTTTTGTATGGTGTTAGTGAGTGTTCTAATTTCATTCTTTTTCATGTAGCTGTCCAGTTTTCCTAGCACCACTTATTGAAGAGGCTGTCTTTTCTCCATTGTATATTCTTGTCTCCTTTACCAAAGATACGTTGACCATATGTGCATGGGTTTATCTCTGGGCTTTCTATCCTGTTCCATTGATCGATATTTCTGTTTTTGTGCCAGTACCATACTGTCTTGATTACGGTAGCTTTGTAGTATAGTCTGAAGTCAGGGAGCCTGATTCCCCCAGTTCTGTTTTTCTTTCTCAAGATTGCTTTGGCTATTTGGGGTCTCTTGTGTTTCTCTACAAATTGTAGAATCACAGTATTTAATATAAATATACTTTTGTTGGGTCATTAACCATTTATAGCATTTTCAAATGTATTTAAATATAAGTACTTTTAGTATTATCTTTGTGTGTTAAAATGTTACTTGTGATTTCAAATCACTACTACAGGAGGTATAATTAAATGCTCAGAGGTGTAAACTTTTTAAAAGATATTCAATACACAATGCAAATTTCTTTCTCAGAGTGATAAAACAATATATACTTCTACAGATAGTACTGGTTCATTCTCTGCATTCAAATTAGCTTTCATTGTTACCCTTTTAAAAAACAATCTACGTTGAAATTGCATTTCTTACCTGACTCTGGTGAGTGTACATTCTAACCAGTGCTGTATACTGGGATTCTGGATTGTTCAGATCCAGGTAGACAATTCTGAAAGCTCTGGGTGTTTTCCATTCTCCAGTGCAATTGATGCAGCCCCACTTGAACCTATTTTGTTCAAGGGGGTCTAAGTATGTAAACTGACTTAAGCCTGTAATACGGGTGAGGGACTCTGGCACTTTATTATCCTGGCGGGCCTCTGTGTTTCTACATCTAAAGTTGTTATGATTATACAGATTAGTAGCCTCTTAGGGGCCTGCTGGTCCATTTCAGGCTTAGGACTCAGTGATCAATTAGCCAACACCAAAGATTCTTGCAGTTCGCCCAGGCTGATACTAAGCAGGCCTCGTTTCCTATCATGGCGATACATGGAATATGAAGCCTGTGGAGATTTTTTCTGTTACCCCAAATTTAACTTCTGCCTCAAAAGATTATGTGGAGGGTAAGTGGACATAGTTTATAGCTGAGAATAAAAGGCTTGACTGCTTCACTTCTAATTTTAGAGGAATATCAGAGGATTTCTAATTTTAGAGAACTATCCACTGCAATGCAAAATAACCTAATAAAGTGAGTGTAGAGTAAGTGTTCCCACAAAACAGGTAGAGCCAATATTTCACCATCCTACTACGAAGCAAATAAGAGAGGGAGAAAGGGCTGTGCCTTCAGGCAAGGAAAAGTGATTGTGTCAGATTTTGGGTCCCTTCTTCATTTCTCTCTTTCCTCATGAAGAGGCGGAGGATCCCCAACTCATAGGTGTAACAATAGAGACATTTGTGAAATTGGGAGATGCTTCCAGAAAGGGTAGCAAAGACAATTGGCTTGGTGTGAGAAGCTAGGAATACATAGAAGTGTTCTGCGCCAAATTATGATTTAAAAAACCAAACCAGGGACTTCCCTGGTGGTGCAGTAGTTAAGAATCCACTTGCCAATGCAGGGGACACAGGTTCAAGCCCTGGTCTGGGAAGATCCCACAAGCTGTGGAGCAACTAAGCCTGTGTGCCACAACTACTGAGCCCGTGAACCACAACTACTGAGGCTGCTTGCCACAACTACTGAAGCCCACACACCTAGAGCCCATGCTCCGCAACTAGAGAAGCCATCGCAATGAGAAGTCCGTGCACCATGATGAAGAGTAGCCCCCACTCGCCGCAACTAGAGAAAGCCCGCGCACAGCAACGAAGACCCCATGCAGCCAAACAATAAATAAATAGATGAATAAAAATTAAATAATTAAATAAATAAATCAACCAACCAACCAACCACCCACCAAACAAAACCCCTGTGATACGGAAAACCTAACAATGGAGAAGATGGGTGGCAAAACCCAAACCCAGGGCCACTTAGCTATAGGTAGAGATAGTACTCTAGAAGGTTTGGGTATTCTCCGTAAAAATAATAATAGAGGAATATTTTATAATCTATGAAAGAAGACATAATATAAAAGGGAATATGTGTGTTCTGCTAGTGGAGGTTCAGGGAAGAAGTAACAGCCCCCTGTGACGTTTTACTAATGTCTAGAAGTCAAGTAAAATGGAGGACTGCTCACAAATGCACGTTGTCTATGCCAAGACACCCACAGTGGACAGAACACTTACGGAGTAAATAGATTACAAACAGTGATGACTAGTCGACCATTTATCTCCATTATTTCATTCAGAATCAAAAATGACCA
Organism: Lipotes vexillifer; assembly: GCF_000442215.2. Lineage (NCBI taxonomy): Eukaryota > Metazoa > Chordata > Mammalia > Artiodactyla > Lipotidae > Lipotes > Lipotes vexillifer. The sequence continues at coordinate 445,982 of NW_006780496.1, forward strand.
ATAGAAGGTGACTCCCTATTTCCCTTCTCCAATGTGTGCCAAAAATAATTTTTTCCTTCTTGAGAATAGTGAGGAGTAATCTTGGTAAAGAGGGCATGCTTGCCTTCAAATCCGACAAAAAACACATCTAAATTTTCTTTGTGAAAATAGAAAGAGCTGACCAGGTGATGTTGAATATCTTTTGTTTACACATGGATCCCTTTCAAAATCAGTAGAGATATTACAATTAATATCTAACAGTAGAGTACCTCTTCCAAGTTATTCCAACTGTAGTGTTGCATTTGTGCTCTCTTACACATCATTCAGGAATTTATTCGAGGTTCCACTTTGGGACTGTAGTTACTATAGATATCTGTCCTAAATCAGATCTTTTTTTTTTCAAGTAGATCCTCTTTTCTAATCATGAATGGCAAAAATGAAAACATTTACCACTTCATCTGTCAAATCAGATAAATCAGCGATGAATAGAGTGGTAACAGATGTCAAAGTCAGATTGCTCTTATTTTCAGTGATTTATGCTCTCACCTATTCCCTCACTCATTAACAACATGCCTTGTGTTTATCAAAGTACTAACTATCTGAAGATTCAGTCTCTGAGGATGGAGCCAACTTCCTGATGTTAACTGTTCCATAACTGTTATTACTATTCTATAAAAAAATGTAATCCTAAAAATGGCAGGTTTGAAATGTACTATGTAGACCATCTACTTTAACAATTTTATTTCACAGAGGAGGAAACTGAAGCTAAAAGATTTTCCCATGATCATTTACTATAAATGCTCTCATTTTTCTTCTTAAATGTGTTTATCCTTGGAATTAGGATACCAGCTTTGAAGTTAACTGAATCAGTCACATAATTTAGCTTTTCTATACCTGTCTTACCTTTCTATGAAATGGGAATAATAATATCTACTTTCTTTCACAGAGGAATTTTATGAAGTGTTTCAAATGTATGCAAAGAATATAATTACATAAAACAATTATTACTTGGATTTTACATGAGGATTATTACTTGTGGTTATGTCTGTCTTTAGGTGGTAGAATATTGGATAAAGCAAAAGGAACTAATGTTAGGTAATGGAAGACATATATGACAAGAATCTGTACATCTGCAAGATCACAATAGGGCCCTTAGGCTACAATTTGAATGACAGCCATGGGATTTGGTGTCTAATCTAGCACCCCAAATTGAGTTGTCACCTGAATTTGGGTGGGGGACTAAATGGGGGAAAATCAGCAATTATGAATACCTTACTGCCCAATGCTTGATCTGTCAACTACATTAGGAGGCATTTTGCTTAATCATGTCTGTAAACCTTTTCTGAGTCTAACATTTTGGAAAAAATAACTTTTGAAACAAGTTGTTTCTTCCAACAGTTGCTCCTGTATATTAGACTTTTTCTGATTATGGCACATTTTTTTCTTATAATTGAATCATTTGAACACACAACCACCGAATGGGTTCTGTCTTAAAGTGATGAATTGTGATTGGCCTTGGCAGCTGTATATTTTAAAGGGACCGTTGAATACATATTACCTATCTGACTTAGCTGGAATCCCTATTAGTGTTGAAAACTGCCAACTTTGTCTTCTTTAAGCAGGAAGGAAGGAAAAGAAAGAAAGAAAAGAAAGAAAGAAAGAAGAAAGAAAGAAAGGAGAGAAAGAAAGAAAGGAGAGAAAGAGAGAAAGAGAGAGAGAAAGAAAGAGAGAAAGAAAGAGAAAGAAAGAGAAAGAAAGAAAGGGGTCAGTTTTTCTTCTCAAAAAAGACTTTTTATAAAAGCAGTAAGGTAAAGGCATGAAGTGTGCTTATCGCGCTGTAATCACACCCCAGGGGGAATGAGGGGTGCGCCACAGCACCTCTTGCTTTGTAATGACCCAGGGGTGTGATTATCTTATGATAACCACACTCCCTGTCATGCCTTATTGCTTATATTTTCCACATGTCATAATGAATCCTGAAGCACTTTCTAGGTCTCATAGCAAAGGCAACGACTTTGAAGTACAGGAAGTAGCCAGCTTTCCTAGGTACACGTAGATTAATACTGTATACATTAGGGGGAATAATGAATGACTACTTTAAGGTGCCGACCAAGCTACGAATATTGGGGAACTTTGTGCTTTATGCCTTAAAAAAAATCTTATTTGGGCTACCTTTAAAAAAGTTTTTATCCCCCTGCAATTTTGATGACTATTAAATTATTCTGTTTCTATGAGGAACATTGTCTGCCTCCAAAACCACCAGGGAAATAACATCTATGACAGAATTATCTTGCAGTTACTTCATATGATGTTTTACTATGAAAACTCGAGAATGGCAAGCTTTCCAACACAAAAACTAGTTTCACTGGATTTTACGTGTCCAATATTCAAGAATTACAACCATTTCTGCTACAGATATCTAGATCTTCAGGTGTACCATTTAAGGGAGGGACATTGAGGGAAGATTTTAATTTACTCCATATGATTAAGGTTCTTTATTTTATTTTTTTTCTGACGTTAGGTTTGTAACATTAGCACTAGTCATTGTGTAGATTTCATCTTACTTGGAGATAATTTAGCTTTGAGATTCTCCATTGTAATTGTTAATATAGTCAAATTAAAATGAGTATGGTTGAGCTTCCCTGGTGGCGCAGTGGTTAAGAATCTGCCTGCCAATGCAGGGGACACGGGTTCAACCCCTGGTCTGGGAAGATCCCACATGCCCCACAGAAACTAAGCCCGTGTGCCACAACTACTGAGCCTGTGCTCTAGAGCCCACGAGCCACGACTACTGAGCTCATGTGCCACAACTACTGAAGCCCTTGCGCCTAGAGCCTGTGCTCCACAACAAGAGAAGCCACTGCAATGAGAAGATTGCGCCTAGAGCCTGTGCTCCACAACAAGAGAAGCCACTGCAATGAGAAGACTGCGCCTAGAGCCTGTGCTCCACAACAAGAGAAGCCACTGCAATGAGAAGACTGCGTACCACAACAAAGAGTAGCCCCCACTTGCTGCAACTAAAAAGAAAGCCCGTGCTCAGCAACAAAGACCACCTGTGCTCAGCAACAGAGCAAACGCGGCCAAAAAATAATTAATTAATTTTTAAAAAAACCCCACTACCTTTAAAAGAAAAAATGAGTAGAGTTAATAGTAGGCTTATAGGGAAGAAGAGACATCAAGAGTAAGAGATTTCTGAATTTAGCAGGAGGCGCTAATATAATAAGACAACAAGGTAATATAAACTAAGCAATTATTTTTGATGCAACTTGCATGACTATCATACCACAGAGTGAATCTGCACATCAGGGAGAGGTTTCCAAGTAATTTTGTAACCTTTGAAATGTACAGAGCAGTCAACATTTAAGTCCTAGTGTCTCTTGCCCAGAAAAATCTGCAACACTCTTCTTATCCTGTCACTGTAACCTAGGTGATGAAGATGGTAGCCTTTCTCTGTGACCACTGATGAGTTGATTCAATGTCTGTGTCAGCTTCAGGATCAACCCTGTTAACCCTTAGGTCACTTCAAGGAAAACTGTGTGTCGAAAGTGACGATTATTTAGCCGCTTACTGCATAAGCAGAGAGTCTTCTGATTACCATAAAGGTCAAATATGCACATTCTGACTGGTGGTAATGAGTAGTTTTAAAGATGTTTTAGCCTTTTCTTAATCTTGCAGTGTCACTAGACTTCTACTGTTATGCACCAAAGAATGTGCCTCTAATTGTACCATTTGCCCTACTGTAGCTTGTACATAGAGCCAGTAGGGTGAAGTTACTTGTGATAACCGCCTACCACATGTCCTAATAATTATTAGCCTTCAATAAATTGTATAATAAGGTAACTCAAGTCTGTAGAAACCAAAGGTTCTTAAAAAGTTGAAAGCAGTATTTGAGTCTCATGTATTAAATTCTAATAATAGTGGAGAATAAAACAGAAAATAAAAATACTTTTCAAGGTGTGAAAACCTCTTAAGAATTAGGAAGTATAGGATACTTCAAACACTAGAAGTGTGTGCATGGGTGTTTCATATATGTTTGTGTATATTTATTTTTAGATGATTTAAAGCTTCACTTTTAAAAAATAGGCTTTTGGGGCTTCCCTGGTGGCGCAGTGGTTGAGAGTCTGCCTGCCGATGCAGGGAACATGGGTTCGTGCCCCGGTCCGGGAGGATCCCACATGCTGCGGAGCGGCTGGGCCCGTGAGACATGGCCGCTGAGCCTCCGCGTCCGGAGCCTGTGCTCCGCAACGGGAGAGGTCACAACAGTGAGAAGCCCGCATACCGCAAAAAAAAAAAAAAAAAAAAAAAAAAAAAAAAACCGGGGGAAAATTCGAGTCATCCAAAAATTAATATTTGTGGCAAATTTGAACAAATGACATCAACTGAAGTTGCACATAAAAATTAATTTTCTAGAGGAGAAGGGATAGTGGCATTTAACATTTATCAGAATTGTGCAGTATCATTCCACATTTAAAGGAGCCAAGCAATTAGTTCTTTGGGTATTTTCAAAGAAACCAGTTTTAAAGTTGACAAGTTCAAGTAGTCCAAAATACCATTATACACACACAAAAAATGGAATAGGTATGTAAAATACTACTTAAAATATAAATCTCAACCCAAATCGGATGCTTCTTAGTAAACTGAGCAGGAATAAAACAATTCCAATTTTTTCCTTTGTATTTCAATGACTTCTCGGATTTTAATAAGGGCACTAACTAACCTTCTTGATATTCTCTATTTTAATAGCTGTCAAGCTTTTCAAAATCTAGTAAGGTGAGTAAATACAATAGAAAAACTAAACGTAGCTGGAGGAAACATAAATTGGAATGTATGACATATGAGACTGAAAACATAAAAATGCAGGTTAATGCTTCAAATTTCCATCATTTTTAGATTTAAGTTTTTTAAGATGATGAAAATATGTTAATACAAGAATATAAGTAAAGTAGATTCCATGTGAGCGTGAAGGTAAAAAGTGGATTTAGTTTTAGCTGCCTTTGGACTTTCAGTCTTATTTCCCTAAATTATGGTAACATGCTATGCTGAAGCTAGTAGTAGAATGACTCCAGAGTAAAACTGTAAAATTTGAATTTTATTACCATTTGAAAAAGAATTTAGCATTTTCATTTGAAAAATGAATGATCATCAATAAAGCTTATCAAACACTTAAAATACAACAGGCATTGTTAATTTAATTCTCACATAAT